>NC_138198.1:94854024-95330939 GCF_964194105.1 Spermophilus citellus | reverse complement strand
TTCTGCTATAGTAGTGTCAGAGATCTTCCTGCTAAAATGGAATATCTGAGTAAAACTCAGAATATCTCATTCCAAAAGCAATTGAAAATCACTCAGCATATGAAGAAAATCTTACTGTGTAAGAAAAAACTATCATCAGAAGCCAGCACCAAGATGATACAAATGTTGGAATTATCTAATATTAAAACATACATAATAGGAATGTTTCAAAAAAACACTTCTGAACACGCTTGAAGCAACACAAAACAAAACATCCAGAAAAATCTCTGAAAAGAAATAGGACACAATGGGAAAAACATATCATTGAGATGGATCTTGTAAATAAGCGGAAGTATCTATTCTCACATAAGACAAAGTTGACTTCAAGCCAAAGTTAATCAGAATTGACAAAGAAGGTCACTTCATAGTGCTTAAGTGAATCACACAACAACAGAAAATAACAATTTTGTAAATACTTATACCCCAAACAATGGAGCATCTCCTTATTTCAAACAAATCCTTCTCCATATCAAGAATCAAGTAGACCATAACACAATAATACTGGGTGACTTTAACATGCCTCACATAAACTAGCTAGATCTCTCAAACAAAAACTTAATAAAGGGCTGGGAAAATAGCTCAGTTGGCAGAGTACTTGCCTCACTTGCACAAGACCCTGGGTTCAAACCCAGCACCACATACACCCACAAAAAGTTAATAAAGAAGCTACAGAACTAAAATATACAATTAATAATTTAAACTTAACAGACATATATAGAGTATTTCATCCATCAATGACTAAATACACATTTTTCTCAGAAGCACATGGAATATTTTCTAAAATAGACCATATCTTAGGCCACAAGCAACTATTTGCAAATACAAAAAAACAGAGATAATACCGTACAGTCTATCAGACCATAATGGAATGAAATTAACTATAACATAGAATCCACTATTGAATGATGAATGAATAGCAGATGAAATCAGGGGTGAAATTTAAAAAAAAGGAGCAAATGAGAACATAGATATAATATATCAAAATCTCTGGGACACTATGAAGGCAATTCTAAGAGGAAAGTTCACATCATTGAGCTCATACATTAAAAGAATAAAAAGATAGCAGGTAAATAATCTATCATTATATCTCAAGGCCTTAGAAAAGTAACAACAAACCAACACCAAAATCAGTAAGTAAGAAAATAATTAAAATCAAAGCTTCAATGAAATTGAGATTAAAAAAATTCAAAAAAATCAATGAAAGAAAAAGTTGGTTCTTTAAAAAAATTATCAAAACTGGTAAACCCTTAGCCAAGCTAATCAAAAGAGAGAAAAAACTTAAATTGCTAAAATCTGTGATGAAAAAAGGAAATATCACCATAGACATACTAAAATACAGAGGATAGCAAGAAATTATTTTGAAAATTTATACTCCAATAAGGTAGAAAATCTTGAAGTCATGGACAAATTCCTAAAGACATATGACCTACTCAAATTGAACCAAGAGGATATAGAAAATTTAAACAGACTAATTTTTAAGAAAGGAAATTGAAACAATTATCAAAAGCCTACCAACAAAGACAAGCCCAGGACCAGAAAGATTCTCATTAGAGTTCTACCAAACCTTTAAAGAAGAATACCAATCCTCTTCAAATTATTCCAAAAAACAAAAAAGAAGGGAAGTCTCCCAAACACATTCTATGAAGCTAGTATCACCCTTATAACAAAACTAGACATAGACATCAAGGAAACAAAACTTCAGAACAATGTCCTTAATGAACACAGATGAAAAAATTCTGAATAAAATATGGGAAAATTACATACAAAAACACATTAAAAAGATAATGCACCATGATCAAGGAGGTTTCAACCCAAGAATCCAAGTTTGATTCAACATATGAAAAATCAATAAATGTAATTCATCACATACACAGACTTAAAGAAAATAATCACATTATTATCTCAATAGATGTAGAGAAAGTAATTGACAAAATATAGCACCCATTCATATTCAAAACACTACAAAAACTAGGGAGAGTAGGAACATAACTAAACATACATACCCAACGCCAACATCATTCTAAATCAGCAAAACCATCTCATTCACATTAGCCTAAAAGAAAATAATATACTTGGGAATCAATCTAACAAAAAAAGTGAAGGACCCTAACAATGAAAACTACAGAACTCTAAAGAAAGAAATTGAAAAAGACCTTAGAAAATGAAAAGATCTCCCGTGTTCTTGGGTAGGTAGAATTAATTTTGTTAAATGGCCATATTACCAAAAATGCTATACAGATATAATGCAATTCCCACCAAAATTCCAATGATGTTCTTCATAAAGGTAGAAAATGCAATCATAAAATTCATCTGGAAAAAGCTCAGAATAGCCAAAGCAATCCTCAGCAAGAAAAAAAAAAAAGTAGGAGACACCATAATACCAGACTTTAAATTATACTACAGAGCTGTACTAACAAAAAAGTATTGGCACAAAAATAGAATTGAAGACCAATGGAACAGAATAGAAGACACAGAGACATACCCACATAAATACAATTATCTTATATTAGACAAAGGCACCATAAATATACATTGGAGAAAAGATAGGCTATTCACCAAACGGTGCTGGGAAAACTGGAAATCCATATATAATAGAAATGAAATTGAACCTCTGAATCTCACCCTGCACAAAACTAAAACTAGATCAAAGACCTAGAAATTTAGACCATAAACCCTAGAAGAAAATGTAGGTCTGATACTCCAACATTTTGGCTTAGGAACTGACTTCTTCAACAAGACTCGTGAAGTGCAAAAAGTAAAATTAATAATTAATAAATGGCGTGGCATCAAACTAACATGTTTTTTTCACAGCAAAGAAAACAATCAAGAACGTGAAAAAGAGAGCCTACAGAATGAGAGAAAATCTTTGTCACCTGCACCTCAAATACAGTGTTAATTTCTATGAAATATAAAGAACTAAAAAAACCCATAAAAACAAAAACAAAAAACACAAATAACTCAATCAATAAATGAATAAAGGAACCATACAGAAATTTCTCAGAAGAAGAAATACAAATGGTGAGTAGTAGGAAAGGCAATCTTCATGGTGAGAAAATATGTCTGCTCTTTAATTGTAGTGATGGCTTTACATATCTACACATGTGGTAAAATGGCATACATAAAAATACAAACATGCATTGTATCGATGTTAATTTAGCAGTTTTAATATTGTATTATACTTATGCTAGACATAGCCAATGGGGAAATCTGGGTGAAAGATCCATGGGAATTTTCTGTGCTGTTTTTTGCAACTTCCTATGACTCAATACTTACTATAAAATAAAGTTTAAAAATATATATATGATGTTGTTTAATTCTCTCCCTTGTTTCCCCCCCCCCCTTTCCCCTCACATCCTCTTCTATGTAATTTTGTGTAACATCAGATGAGGTAGAGAGGGATGATGCGTGGGGAGTGGAGGGGGGATAGTAGGGGATAGGAAAGGTAACAGAATACAACAGTCACTAATATGCCATTAGGTAAAAATGTGAGTGTGTAACCGATGTGATTCTGCAATTTGTATTTGGGGTAAAAATGGGAGTTCATAACCCAACTGAGTCAAATGTATGAAAGATGATATATCATGAGCTTTGTAATGTTTTGAACAACCAATAAAAAATATATATATATATGAATATGTATACATTTTGCAATTTATACATATATAAAACTTGCTTAAAAGCTGTGCTTCCTAGATCTCTTATATAAGCTAGGATAGTACAGAACAATATAGACTGTATTATCATTATCCAGTATTATCTGAATATACAATGCTACACAAATGAATAGGATGCCTATTCTAATATTATTCATTTTCCCCTGCTAGACTGTACTCTCTTCAAAATAAAGACCAAACTTGAACCATTTCTTATCCTAGCATCTACAACAATACTTCACATATTCCAGACATTCAATGAATGCTTCTTAAATTAAGTTCCCAGGATAGCCTACACTAAGGGGAGGATTAGGGATTGGGATCATAAAAATGAAGCAACTGCAGTCTTTGGTGACAATCCTGTAAGAGCCTTCATTTTCATTTACTTTGAAAGCTTCCAGGTCTCTTCAATAAAGGGGGAAAAGAAAGAGGAGGATAACTTGTATGTCCCAGAAAAGTAGGTATTACATTGAGAGGAAAAATACTAGGACTCTCAAAGCAATTAAAATTTTACAAATATTAGGCATAATCTGTAAGTGAAAGAAAATCAACCCTAAGAAGTAACAAAAAATAACACTGTCACTGTGTCTATGATGTATGCATCTAGTAAGAATGTGTACAAGGGAAAATGGGCAATTTGACCAAGAAGGAAATGGCAGAGATAAAAAAGCACTCCCCTATGAAAACTTGCAATTTATTACTTTTAAAAAGTATGAATACTATATTCTATTGTTTTAAATAAAATTGTATGATTTATTACTATTTTTCTTGAATAAATTAAGCAAATTTTATGATTCTACTATGAAACTATTTTGACCACTATATAGTATTAGAATAGCAATTTAGCTTTGACACTGTTTTTAGGAAAGAACTGTTAAAATAACAGTTTAAATGTGAATAGGTTTATAAGAATCAGTTATTAAACAGGTTTTGCTTCATGACCAGAAAGGGTTAAACTTAGAAGGTTCCTATCATTTGGTACATATATTTATATAATGGCAGATAGACATAAATATGCAATGATGACAGCTAATAACACTTCTTCACAATCTGATTCCATACCCTGAAATTTCAAGTTTTTACTTAATACCTAAGAGTTGACATCAATTCTGTACAATGGTAGTATCATTTAAAAATATTATCTTTGAAATCCACCAAGTTATACTGGACTGCTCAGAGGTAGTTCTTCTAATCTAAAATTTTAGAAGACAAGGTAATCTTTCTTGTCTTTCACAGAAGACAGGAATTTACTTTGTAGGCATAGTCATGATATATTTTGACCAAGCCAAGAGCTGGAAGAATTTCTGTTCCTACACATCTGCTGAAGTAATATACCAACTACTTTATATGTGTTTTCCAAACTATAGACATTGTTAAAAAGAATAGGCAGGACTCACCAATTGTAATCTAGTCGAGACTGGTGAAGCTGCTGCTGTTTTAGGAGAAGTTTTGTCTCCTGCTGAGCCAGCAGATGCTGAAGACGCTCCTTTTCAATTTCCAGCTCCATTTTCTGAAGCATCAGTTGTTTCCTTCTATCTTCTGAGAGTTGCTTTTTGACATCAGTTTCATTGGGTTGCAGAGCCCCTCCACCATGCATGAGAGATCCCCAAGAAAGCCCACAATAACTGCATGATTCTGGATCTGTCTTGGAACATTGAGACACTGTGCTTGTAGGATGACTCTCATGCACATGATCTTCATTTTCAGAAGATCTGTGACCACAACACTGACTAGACGAACTAGGCTTAATATGCAGACATTTCTTCATCTTCAGTTCTTCTGGTGGAGGTTTCTCTGATGGTGCTGTATCCACTGGTTTTCTCCCTGGAGATTCATAATTACATATTCTGGTCTCTGATGACACCCTGTCTGGATTCTCTTTGGGATGATGAAAGGTTACTGGTTTCAAATAATTGTTCCTATATTCCATATGAGATTCTGAAGCTGAGTCTTGGTTTGCAGACTTTGGCCTTCGCTTGGTTTGACTGCAAGTTTGTGGTTTGGCAACACTCAAGTAGGAACCATCCAGTTCTACAGATGAAGACTGGGGAGTACTTTTTCTATTGGTTACCTAAAAAAGAAAACAATGTCTCTTGTCAAATAAAAGCATGATAAAATAAGTTATTTCTTTTGGTCTTTCAAAAATCAATGATACATGTTCATGTAAACAAAGCTCTTGTTTTATCTTCTTAAAAACTAAATGATAGTATTTCTTGGGGCTGGGTTTGTGGCTCAGTGGAAGAGTGCTTGCCTCACATGTACGAGGTAATCCTCAGCACCACATAAAAAAATAAAGGTATTGTGTCCATCTATAACTCAAAAAATAATTTTTTAAAAAATTAAATGATAGCATTTTATAGCTAAGCAGATATGTGCCAGAAAACTATATCAGTTTTCAACCAACCTTCTACATATCAGAAAATCCATATAAGGATGAAAATAATATAGTGTTGCTACATGCTGCTTAAGTAAGAACTTTGATGATTTTAAGAGTTGCAAATAATGAAGGTTACATAAACTCAACTTTGAGAAAAGGGAAAAACATTAAGTTTAATGTCTAAAAATGTTTACTTTTGAATACTGAGCCAAGAAATCCATTCAGCCACCTTAAATACCCTTTGATTGGCCATTATATAGAATGGGATTTGATGTAAAACATTTTGCCTTATACTGAATAGGATGTTACTGCTAGAAATGTGATGAGTTTTTATAAATAACTTTACGAAACACAGATAAAACTAACCACTTTCAACAATATATAATTCTAAACAAAAATCGTTATTTAAATATAAACTATAGTTAATTTTAATTACAAACATAAGTGATTTTTCAATTAAGCTGTTCAGAGGATATAGTAGGACAGAAAAGATGCAGTTGCAAATTACTGCTGACAGGTCAAGAGAGTAAGCTTTTCCTATATTTTAGCCTTAAGCTTGTTCTATCAGGGAGAGCAAAACTCAGCCTGAGGGTAAATGATTCTCAAACTTTAGTATGTTTCAGAGTCATTTACTTCTCTGTCTCAATAACTTTTGAAGGCAGGAGCTAGATTTATATCTCTATATACACAGTATTGGGGCTTGTATATAGTACATGCTCAGTAAGCATGGCTGTTTATATAAACTTAGGAAAAAATTCAAATTGGGTTATGGTTCACAGTAACTGAAGAAAATTTAGAATCCATGACTATCATGAATTAGTTAATTAGCAGGAGAAAGAGAAAAGACATTAAAAAAACTCTCTGCTAGAGTCTAAATTTAATAAATTAAGCTATCTTATTAGTGGAGTTGAAGATAGACATTGCCTCTGGGACACATGAGAGTAACAACAGGCTTGAATGAGCCAGGTTCGGGTTTTTTTTCTCAAACTGATCCATGACTACTTTGGGATATTTACAAATACAATTTTTCTTAATTAAGACTTAAACTAATGAAAAGTCCTAAACTGCTTCTTCTAGCATACAGATTTAATATGAAACATTTAGATACATAATATTTTTAAGAATAAAAATATTTTTTAGTTGCAGATGGACACAATATCTTTATTTACTTATCTTTATGCAGTGCTGAGGATTGAACCCTGTGCCTCACCGTGCTAGGCAAGTACTCTACCACTGATCCATAACCCCAGCTCCACAACCCCAGATACATAAATATTAACTTAGATAACAAATTTCTAATTTAGAAAATCATAAATGAATTTTTAAAAATTGAGGCACAATTTCCAAATAATACACACTCTTTTATACATGGTTTCTTCAATTCAGCATAATTTTTGAATTGCTTCTGTTGTTACCAGAATCCTAACTCCAGCACTTCCAAAAACCAGGTCTACCTACCCATTTGCTCCAAAAAACTAAACAGAAAAGTTTTCAGTGAAACGGAGGGAAGAAAACCTTCACCAACATGGCACAATGGGAAGGGAAAATGAGATCCAGCATTTCAGCAGGATTTTTAGGCTTAAATGGAGGAAAAATTGGGGGAAGGGTGAGAGGTCTGAATAATTGAACAGTTTTGGTCAAACTATGTTCTGGCTGATCATTATTTCAGTTCTGGTTCTGTGAGATAGTTCTGGAGAAATTTTTATCACTTGAGGGGTTAATTTCTATTTGTTGTGCAGGATGTTTATCAGACCAGTGATTCTGGAATTGAATGTCTCACTACAAATCCTGCTCTTCCATTACTCCATGTTATCACTTAAAAAAAAAAAAAAAACAACAACACTTCTTTAATGTCCACTTCAGTTAATGATCACAAGGCGATGCCCATATAACCATTATCCAAGAACTTAAACACTGCTTGCAGGGAGACCTTTCATGGCTGTTCTATCCCTCCTGCCAAAGGGAATGAGTATATTAAGTTTTACCTGATTAATTTCTTTGCTTCAATTCTTCTCTGATTAGATATCCACACCAGAGTTTAGTTTTATCTGTTTATTTTTTAAGTATAAATGAAACCACATGATATATATTCTTTTGTGTGTGGCATCTTTAACCCAACATTATATTTGTTAAATTAATCTATGCTGCTGTATGTACCTGTTTTTTTTTTTTTTAAGACTATACAACAGAATCCAGAAAACTTTTTCGAGAAAGGGACAAACAGTATATATTTTAAGCCTTGCAGGCCATACATACAGTCCTTGTCACTGCTACCTGGCTCTGCTTTTATGATGCAAAAGTACAAGATAACACATGAATGAATGTATCTAGATGTATTCTAGTAAAACCTTATTTATGAACAATGAAATTTAAGTTTCACGTGATTTTCCCATTCTATGAAATATTATTCTCTCTTCCTACATACTAATGTAAAGCTCTTGAGTTGTAAAAAAACATACAGTGGGCTAGATTTGGCCAGCTGTTGTTTGTCAACTGAACTTGATGACTACATTGAATGTTCTCCCAATTACATATTTGTATACACTAAGATACACTCAAAATGCAATAAGAAAACTATGCAGTATGACTTGACATACATATCATTTACAGGTTTTCTCTGTAACAAATATATGCTGAATTGGGTGCTTAATAAAAACTGAGAATGATATTTAGCAGAAAAGCATGCAAAGAAACACATAAAGATAGAAAAACTACAATTAAAAAAAAGTTTAGGCCAAAAGATTATCTATAGATCCCAACAGATAAAACAGTTGGAATCACTATAGATAAAATAACTGCATTTACAGTAGTAGCATGTTTGGATCTGTCTTGAAATCTTGGACATTGCATTCTATGACATGTCACAAAAGAAAATGCAGGCATTTTTTAATTATGACAGAATTGGAGAATAATCTTTTAACTTGGGTAGCACAGACTAATGACTAGATGGAAAAACACCACTGAGAAAAGAACAAGTGTGAGGAGCAGTGCTATAATCCCAGTGGCTCAGGAGGTTGAGGAAGCAGGAGGATCATGTGTTCAAAGACAGCCTCAGCAACTTAGTGAGGCCCGGAGCAACTCAGTGAGGCCCTATCTCTAAATAAAATATTAAAAAAAGGCTGGGGATGTGGGTCAGTGGTTATGCATCGCTGGGTTTAATTTCCAGTACCAAAAAAAGAAAAGAAAAAAAAAACAGGTGTTGGGACCTGGCTTAGACACATGAAGAATTTTATAATACTAAAGATTAATAAATTTCAGCTGGAGGATTTTTTGAAATCTTAAGATGCTATGATGCATTATATATGTTGCCTATAATATAATCATGTGTGATATGATCATATATATGCATATATAAATACACACATATGTGTAAGCACATACATGAACACATAAAAAATCACTTACTATTCTTAGGGTAATCCAACATTTTCCCATGTTCTCACATGCTAACAAGCAATAAATGCAGAGTTACTTTGTGAAACACCATCAGCAAGTAGTGATGTTTTGTAACCATCTTTATAGGACTGGCCAATCTCTCTGCTATAGACCCATAAGAAAGTAAACTAAAATGTAGCAATATTTTTTTGCAACAGGTTGTTATTACTTTTGGATTCTTAGGAAATGATTACTTCCAATGCATTCATGAGTTGCTATACAATAGTCAATAGTACCAATGGGTCTTATTGGTATTCATTTCTTCTGATGGTAAATAATTATTTTCCTATTCTGGAAGGTAACCTATTAATGATTTTTGTTTTCCCACTGACAGCCTTATAAAATTTTTGTAACTTTAAAAATTTCCTCTTTATTTTATTGCAAATTCAGCAAGCAGTTCAAAGAACTAAATAAATACTTCTAAACCCAAACTACTGTGTGTGGAGGAAGTCACTATATTTCCCAACGAATGTGGAGTTCATGTAGATTAAGGGACAGAATGACATGCTACATTTTTAACATTGGGTATACATAGACCAGTTGTCAAACTGACAGAAAATATGTAATGCAACAGCTGCACTGTGTGGTTTGCCAAAATCTCGTCCCAGATAAATGTTCATTCTCCCTAGTGCAATTAACTCTCCTATACTGGCAGATTTTGCTAGAAGATCATCAAGGTAGATTACCTTCCAGCATTATGAACTAAATACTTACAGGTGTTATATCATCAGTTATAACTTATAAACTCTTGCATTTAGTAAGACATCCAGGCAAATGAATCTTCTAATTTATGAATTATTTATAAGAAATTCACAGCATGCTCCTGGCGTCATCCATGGCCTTTTCCAGGTCATATGACACCAATTAGAGCTGAATTTTAAATTATTCAATAACCTGAACTCTCTTGTCATTTAACATATAGATATCAATGCAGTAAACAAGTTAAATCTAATGGGCCCTAGAGGTTTAAGCTCTTCTACAGTGCAACAGCTAAAGCAGTAGGCCATCAGTGGAAGAGAAAATAACAGAATGCAGCAGTTGAACACATTTGCAAAGCTCTAATAACTTATTCTAGTTCCCATAGGGACTGTGGCACAACTTACGAATATTGAATCTAAAAGACATTAAAGTCAATACTTATGAGATTTAAAAGAATATAGGCACACAGAAGGCACAAGATAACACACAAATGACAGAACACTAGCAACAAGTACCAAATGCCATACTAAGTCCTAGGATATACACACCATAGGATTGCCAACATTGTTTTAAACAGTAACTCAGTAACTACCAGACTCTAAATCATTACTACATTTACCCAAACTTGGAATTTGTTGAGTTGCTATACAAATGAATAGGCAGCATTGAATAATTGACAGTATAATCCAGTTTGAGGTCATAAGACTGTGATTGGAATTCCATAACCATTACTTAAAAGTTGTTATTTTAGGCAAGTTATTTTACTTCTCTTAAGCAGTTTAGTCATTTGTAAAGAAGGAGTTGGGTTTGATGATTTCTAAGGTTTATGCTATTTTTCAGAGCTTAAAAAACAGGGATTAGGTTGTCATACTCCAAGGAAATGAGAGAAATTAAAAAGGACTGGCTGAGAAATCATACCATTCAGTAAATACTATCAACTGACTGACTTACAACAAAATTACTGAATGTTCTTTGGTTCTCTTTCCTCTAAAAAATTCCAGATTTAACTGTTACTGCCTTATGACTAATATACTAAAGAATTTAAATCATTACCTTGACTTATATGTTTGGCTCCTAGATTTGAAATACACAACTGAAGAATGAATAAGGCAAATGCATAGTTGTGGTGATGATACTAAATATTCTGAATGGATTAAAATGGGACAACCATTCACCACAGCCATGTTACTGACTCAAAATGCATTCACATATGATTTTAATCACACAAAAAGTAGGTTTAAACATAGTTTTCTAAATCTACGTGAAGAAACAGAAGCATAAAGCTAATTTTAATTATTTAATGAAGTCATAAAATGGTAAAATAATTTTTTATAGAAAATCAGATAAATGAAAGACAAAGTAACACCCTAGTAAAAGTGGTGAGAACAACCTTCAGAGATACAAAATGAAAACAAAACATATTTGAAGGATAAAGCCAATTGGTACTTATTTCAGTTAAAAATGCAGTACTAGACAATAATCCATAGGAGGTCATACATCAATCAATTTTCTTTTGCCATCATCCTCTTGATGTTCATGGATTATATCCTTGAGCTCACAAAGGGCACTCCCGTGGTTGTTCAATGACTTCTCTCGTGTCCCTCCAATAACAATCAGTCTCTAGAATGGAAACAAGAATTGTATGTAGACAGATGTTTCAATGCAGTCTTATTTTTAAGAAGGAGCAAACAAGATGAGTTTGTATCAAAAGAAGGAAAATTTTAACACAAAATTCTTCAGAAATTTTCTAGCGAATATAAAGTTAACACTGTGAGTGTGACCAACTGTCCCTGAAATGAAGCTCAGCGTTTACACTGCATTTATGCTACTGGCCAAGAGGGAAAAGTATTTGCACTGTATTTCTAAGAAAAGATGGTGAAAAGAAACTCTCCCAGAAAAGTGGTACTTAAGAAATACCAAGAAGTATAACCAAACAAGAGGAATGAAAAACCAGATTGCTATTTATTAACTAGATTTCTCAAAGTGAATCACTGTTCTGTTATTAAAGACCAGAATCTTTCTGAAGCTTCATACTCATTTTTCCTCTGTAGAAGTAGCTAGAAGAGACCTAGTGAGAAGCATCTGTGAAAGCATAGAGGTCTTTACAGGGCCAGCCCTTTCTGGGAGACTCAATTGTTTAGAATTTAGTTATACAGTACTGAATCTTGATTCTTTAAAAATTAGGCCATTGTTTATTAGCTGGTTTAATTTATTGTTAAAAAAAACAAGATATTTAACTTGTAATTCAATAAAAAAAATTAGTAACTTAACTGCCTACTGTTCAAATGCCCTGACTCCTTTTTCTATTCTTCAAAATTGTATTGGCACCACTTCCTTCTTTGTGGTTTTCCTATTCTCTCAGCTCAAATTATTTATGCCTTCCTAGATACCCCAAGAGCACTTTATTCATTCTTTACTGTTGAACTTATTTCATTCTGCTCCACTGTAGTTAAATGATAGCTGTTTTCACATCTCTAAGTTTTGTTGTGATGTTTAAGTATTTATAGACTTTTCTCTAAATGTAAACTGTGAACTCTTTGAGAGAAGACACCATGTAAGCTGTTTACTGCTACCTCCTCAATAAGACACAATACACACTCAATAAATACTAGTTTTTATCTTAAATTTATTTATTTATACTTTTCATAGAGTTTGGTTCCTTTCCAATATGTTATATGGAACCTGAAGACTGGGACAATTTTCTTTTTAATCTCCTATTTCAACGATACTTTCCTTTACAAATAAGACACTTAATGAATATTTTTTGAAGAACTATTATGCAGGATGAAGAAGAAAAAAGGAGCTAAATGGCCCAGCTTGTACCCTAAAGGGCTTGATGGTTAACTTATCATAAAATTTAATGTACTCCAGGAGTCATTTACCCTGTATATTTTCTTAAGAGTATTTAAAATTGAATAAAAAGTTCTATATGCATAATAAAAATCCCAACTATGTCTTACACTGCTCAGAGGAAATTTTTTTAAAAAAGGGAATCTAGAACCTATTTAGTTTAAATCTGTGAAATAGTAAATCAAAGGGTTTTGGGGATAAGAGTTTCAACTTAAGCACAGACTTATTTTCTAAAATATTCCTTTAAGTGTTTAAAACCAGAAGTGCATTTAAAGACTATAAAATGTGTGCTAAATTAAACAAAATTAAGGATAATTAACAGATTGTAAGATATAAGACCTGAACAAAAGGCAACTGCCTAGTATTTCTACTTTTGAGTTGTGTTAAAAAAAAGATCAGATTCTGAGGAAAAAGATGGCGGAAGCCGCTCCGTGCTCCACGCCGCCATGTCCGCAGCGTATGTTGCCGCGTCTTAAAAGAAGAAGTAAAGATCATTAAAGGAGATCTGTTGACAAAGACTCAGCACCATGTCAAGAAAGGGGCCTAAGTGGAGTAAATCCGCCACGACTCCAGCCAAGGTGGAGTGAGTCCATCACGACCTCAGCGTGAGCAGTAAGGCTGCAGCCCCCAAGCTGCCCGGCTCCCTCGGCCCCTTCTCCTTCTCCTCTCCGACTTTCCGCTTTGCTTCTCCCCCGCCGTCTCTCCTCCCACGCTCACTCCCTAAATCTAGATCTCAATTTCTTTCCCCCGCCCTGCCCGCTCTCTTGCGTGCCCAGTACCCGGCCTGCGCGGGCCCCGAAGCGCTGCCTCCCCTCCCCCAGCCCGCACCCCCTCCCCGGGGGTCCCGAAGGCCACAGCTGGGCCGCCACCGCCGCTTCCCGCGGAGCACCTTAGAGCAGACTCTTCACCGCGCAAGTGAGCTGCCAAGTAAAATGGAAGAGCTGATAAGATGAGTGACAATTTAAAATCTAAGTGATCCAACATGGTGGCGGACGCGGAGAGATCAAGTCTCTAACCCCTTCAGCTGCGCGGGCATAGTCAAAATACTGTTCGCTCAGGACCACTAGGCACTATTGAGCTGAAGGGGATCCCGGGCGAACAGTCTGCCCTTCTCAGAACACACCGAGCCCGGATTGGCTGCATTCTAGCTCCGGTTCGCCTGCTTCTCGTGACTCAGCACTAATGATCCCGTTGAATTAATTAGTCGGCCCACCTGAACTCACAGAGGTATAGGCCAACTGAGCACGATAGCCAGACCCAGGGAATCAGGAGTGACGTGGGACTAGCAGCGCAGAACTCCTGGCTATCGCTCAAACCAGTGCTGACAACAGAGGTCCCTTGCACCAGCTACCAGGGGAGTTGCTACCTGAGGGCAAAAAAATTCTCTGGGGGTCCTCAGCCCCAAGCCCTACAAACTTAGGGTCTGAGGGAGGCAAACAGAAAGGGTGTGCCCAGGCATCCACAAAAACAGGGCTCCCAGGAGCAGCAGAACCGGCGTGTAGCCACTATTGTGGTGAGCGTCACACGTGAGCGGGGCCTGGCTTGAGGAACAACAAGAGAAGGCCCTAGGCACTCAGGATTGGAGACCCGCACAGTCTGGGAAGAAGAGCTGAGGCACAGTGATTGGTTCCCACCTATCAAGAAGAGAAGCCTGGCCCAGTGGGCATAGCTCCACCTACTGGAAGAGAAGTTAATTGAGCTGTATGACTGCATTTATTATTATTATTATTATTTTAATGATTATTATTAGAATTTTTTATTTTATTTTCACTTTTTGTTGTTGATGTTGTTGTTGTTCTTTAACTTTCTTATTAATGGTTTCAATTTTTTTAAATTCTTTTTATTCTATTATTATTGCTATTATTTTTTAAACTTTAATTTCCATTTTTTTATTATCATTATATATTTTTTTTGGTTTTAATTTTTATTTTTTCGTTTATTCGTTCTTTCTTTTCACTTTTTTTCTTTTGTCTTTTCATTTCTTTTCAATTTTCTTATTCCCCCTTTCTTGAATTCCACCTGCCTACACTCATTCTCTTTAGTGACTTCTTCCCTTCCCTTCTAATATCTCTCCTCCCAAGCATCAAATAAATTTACAAGAGTAAACAGTAACTCAGCAGTCAAACAGAACAAGAAGTATCATGAGCATAAAAAAGCAAGGAAGAAAAGGAGTACAAAAAATGAAGGACAGCCTAAATATTCAGGAGGACCTAGAGTCATCAGAAAAATGGCCATATAAAGAACTCAAGGAACACCTTAGACAGATGGAAAGGAACCTTAAAGATCACATTGAAAATGAATTACATAAACAGATAAAAGAAGAAGTTAAGCATCTTTATCAGGAGATAGAGATTATAAAAAAAATCAAACAATAATTCTAGAAATGAAGGAAACGATAAACCAAATTAAAAACTCAATTGAGAGTATCACTAACAGAGTGGAGCAAGTAGAAGCCAGAACGTCAGATAATGAAGACAAAATATATCATCTTGAAAAGAGTCTAGCCAACTCGGATAGGCTGGGAAAAAATCACGAGAAAAACATCCAAGAGATTTGGAATAACATAAAAAAACCAAACTTACGAGTCATCGGGATAGAGGAAGGCACAGAGATTCATACCAAGGGAATGAGTAACCTGATGAATGAAATAATTACAGAAAACTTTCCAGAAATAAAAAAGGAAACAGATATACAAATTGTAGATGGATACAGGACACCGAGCACAAAAAATCACAGTAGATCAACGCCAAGACACATTGTTATGAAGATATCCAATATACAGAACAAAGAGAAAATATTAAAAACTACAAGAGAAAAGAGGCAGATTACATTTAGGGGTAAACCAATAAGGTTAACAACGGATTTTTCATCACAGACGCTGAAAGTGAGAAGATCCTGGAACAACGTATTTCAAACACTGAAAGACAATGGATGCCAACCAAGAATTCTGTATCCAGCAAAATTAAGCTTCAGGTACGACAACGAAATAAAAATCTTTCATGATAAACAAAAGCTAAAAGAATTTGTAGCCAGAAAACCAGCATTGCAAAGCGTCTTGAGCAAAACACTACACGAGGAAGAAACGAAAAACAATAACCAAAACCATCAGTGGGAAGTGCCTCGGTAAAGACAGAGGACAGGGGGAAAGCTAATCATGGAGAAACAAACTAAATTAGAAAAAAAAAAACAGATAAATAATCAAACATGGCAGGAAGTACAAACCATATATCAATAGTAACTCTAAACGTTAATGGCTTAAACTCTCCAATAAAGCGACATAGGCTGGTAACATGGATTAAAAAAACAAATCCAACAATATGCTGCCTCCAGGAGACACATCTGATTGGAAAAGACATACACAGGCTCAAGGTAAAAGGTTGGGAAAAAATATACCATGCACACGGTCCTCGTAAGCAATCAGGGTTGGCCATTCTCATGTCGAATAAAATCGACCTCAAGACTAAGTTAATCAAAAGGGATAAGGAAGGACATTATATACTGTTAAAAGGAACCATTCACCAACAAGACATAACAATTATCAATATTTATGCACCAAATAATGGCACTGCGACGTTCATAAAACAAACTCTCCTCAAGTTCAAGAATCAAATAGACCACAACACAATAATCATGGGTGACTTCAACACACCTCTCTCACCATTGGACAGATCCTCCAAACAAAAGTTGAATAAATAAACTACTGACCTCAATATCACAATCAATAACCTAGACTTAACTGACATATATAGAATATATCAACCATCATCAAGTGAATATACTTTTTTCTCAGCAGCACATGGATCCTTCTCAAAATTAGACCATATATTATGCCATAGGGCAACCCTCAGTAAAAAAAAAGGGGTGGAGATAATACCATGCATTTTATCAGATCATAATGGAATGAAACTGGAAATCAATGATAAAAGAAGGAAGGAAAAATCCTACATCGCATGGACAATGAAAAATACGCTACTGAATGATCAATGGGTTACAGAAGACATAAAGGAGGAAATAAAAAAAATTCTTAGTGATAAATGAAAATACAGACACAACATATCGGAATCTATGGGACACAATGAAAGCAGTTTTAAGAGGGAAATTCATCGCCTGGAGGTCATTCCTCAAAAAAAGGAAAAACCAACAAATAAATGAGCTCACACTTCATCTCAAAGCCCTAGAAAAGGAAGAGCAAAACAACAGCAAATGTAGCAGAAGGCAAGAATTAATTAAAATCAGAGCAGAAATCAATGAAATTGAAACAAAAGAAACTATTGAAAAAATTAACAAAACAAAAAGTTGGTTCTTTGAAAAAATAAACAAGATCAACAGACCCTTAGCCATGCTAACGTAGAGAAGAAGAGAGAGAACTCAAATTACTAACATACAAGATGAAAAAGGCATTATCACAACAGATGCTACAGAAATACAGAAGACAATTAGAAATTACTTTGAAAACCTATATTCCAATAAAATAGAAGATAGTGAAGACATTGATAAATTTCTTAGGTCATATGATTTGCCCAGACTGAGTCAGGAGGATACACACAATTTACCAGACCAATATCAATGGATGAAATTGAAGAAGCAATCAAAAGACTACCAACTAATAAGGAAAGCCCAGGACCGGATGGGTACACAGCGGAGTTTTACAAAACCTTCAAAGAAGAATTAATACCAATACTTTTCAAGTTATTTCAGGAAATAGAAAAAGAGGGAGAACTTCCAAATTCATTCTATGAGGCCAACATCACCCTGATTCCGAAACCAGACAAAGACACCTCAAAGAAAGAAAACTACAGACCAATATCTCTGATGAACCTAGATGCAAAAATCCTCAATAAAATTCTGGCGAATCGGATACAAAGGCACATCAAAAAAATTGTGCACCATGATCAAGTAGGATTCATCCCTGGGATGCAAGGATGGTTCAATATACGGAAATCAATAAATGTTATTCACCACATCAATAGACTTAAAGATAAGAACCATATGATCATCTCGATACATGCAGAAAAAGCATTTGACAAAGTACAGCATCCCTTTATGTTCAAAACATTAGAAAAACTAGGGATAACAGGAACTTACCTCGACGTTGTAAAAGCTATCTATGCTAAGCCTCAGGCTACCATCATTCTGAATGGAGAAAAATTGAAGGCATTTCCTCTAAAATCTGGAACAAGACAGGGATGCCCCCTATCACCACTTCTATTCAATATAGTTCTCGAAACACTGGCCAGAGCAATTAGAGAGATGAAAGAAATTAAAGGCATAAAAACAGGAAAAGAAGAACTTAAATTATCACTATTTGCAGATGACATGATTCTATACCTAGAAGACCCAAAAGGGTCTACAAAAAAACTACTAGACTAATAAATGAATTCAGCAAAGTGGCAGGATATAAAATCAACACACATAAATCAAAGGCATTTCTGTATATCAGCGACAAAACTTCTGAAACGGAAATGAGGAAAAACACTCCATTCACAATATCCTCAAAAAAAATAAAATAGTTGGGAATCAACCTAACAAATGAGGTGAAAGACCTATACAATGAAAACTACAGAACCCTAAAGAGAGAAATAGAAGAGGATCTTATAAGATGGAAAAATATACCTTATTCATGGATAGGCAGAACTAACATTATCAAAATGGCGATATTACCAAAAGTTCTCTATAGGTTTAATGCAATGTCAATCAAAATCCCAACAGCATTTCTTGTAGAAATAGATAAAGCAATCATGAAATTCATATGGAAAAATAAAAGACCCAGAATAGCAAAAACAATTCTAAGCAGGAAGTGTGAATTAGGTGGTATAGCGATACCAGATTTCAAACTATATTACACAGCAATAGTAATAAAAACAGCATGATACTGGTACCAAAACAGGTGGGTGGACCAATGGTACAGAATAGAGGACACAGAGACTAATCCACAAAGCTACAACTATCTTATATTTGATAAAGGAGCAAAAAACATGCAATGGAGGAAGGAGAGCATCTTCAACAAATGGTGTTGGGAAAACTGGAAATCCATATGCAACAAAATGAAACTGAATCCCCTCCTCTCACCATGCACAAAAGTCAACTCAAAGTGGATCAAGGAGCTAGATATCAAATCAGAGACTCTCTGTCTGATAGAAGAAAAAGTTGGCTCCGATCTACATATTGTGGGGTCGGGCTCCAGATTCCTTAATAGGACACCCATAGCACAAGAGTTAATAACAAGAATCAACAAATGGGACTTTCTTAAACTGAAAAGTTTTTTCTCAGCAAGAGAAACAATAAGAGAGGTAAATAGGGAGCCTACATCCTGAGAACAAATTTTTACTCCTCACACTTCAGATAGAGCCCTAATATCCAGAGTATACAAAGAACTCAAAAAATTAGACAATAAGAAAACAAACAACCCAATCAACAAATGGGCCAAGGACATGAACAAACACTTCACAGAGGAGGACATACAATCAATCAACAAGTACATGAAAAAATGCTCACCATCTCTAGCAGTCAAGGAAATGCAAATCAGAACCACCCTAAGATACCACCTCACCCCAGTAAGATTGGCAGCCATGATGAAGTCAAACAACAACAAGTGCTGGCGAGGATGTGGGGAAAAGGGTACTCTTGTACACTGCTGGTGGGACTGCAAACGGGTGCGGCCAATTTGGAAAGCAGTATGAAGATTCCTGGGAAAGCTGGGAATGGAACCACCATTTGACCCAGCTATTGCCCTTCTCGGACTATTCCCTGAAGACCTTAAAAGAGCACACTACAGGGATACTGCCACATCGATGTTCATAGCAGCACAATTCACAATTGCTAGACTGTGGAATCAACCCAGATACCCTTCAATAGATGAATGTATAAAAAAAATGTGGCATCTATACACCATGGAGTATTACGCAGCACTAAAAAATGACAAAATCACGGAATTTGCAGGGAAATGGATGGCACTAGAGCAGATTATGCTCAGTGAAGCTAGCCAATCCCTAAAAAACAAATACCAAATGTCTTCTTTGATATAATGAGAGCAACTAAGAACAGAACAGGGAGGAAGAGCAGGAAGAAAAGATTAACATTAAACAGAGACATGAGGTGGGAGGGAAAGGGAGAAAAAAAGGGAAATCACATGGAAATGGAGGGAGACCCTCATTGTTATACAAAATTACATATAAGAGGTTATGAGGGGAATGGGATAACAAACATGGAGGGAAATGAATTACAGTAGATGGGGTAGAGAGAGAAGATGGGAGGGGAGGGGAGGGGGGATAGTAGAGGATAGGAAAGGTAGCAGAATACAACAGTCACTAATATGGCAGTATGTAAAAATGTGGATGTGTAACCGATGTGATTCTGCAATCTGTATTTGGGGTAAAAATGGGAGTTCATAACCCACTTGATTCTAATTTTTGAAATATGATATGTCAAGAGCTTTGTAATGTTGTGAACAACCAATAAAAAAAAAAATCAGGGGCTGGGGATGTGGCTCAAGTGGTAGCGCTTTTGCCTGGCATGCGTGGGGCACTGGGTTCGATCCTCAGCACCACATAAAAATAAAATAAAGATGTTGTGTCCACCTAAAACTAAATAATAAATATTAAAAAATTCTCTCTCTTTAAAACAAAATACAGATGTGTCTTGTATCATAAACAAGGAGGGTACATCTTGAGACATACAATATTATGTTCAAAGAAAGATTCATGAAACTTTGGAACAAGCAGGGCTTTAAAAGTTAACTGCGAGCGGCAGAAGATGGTAGTGAAGGGAGTGCATCACCCCAGTGCGCGGCGTCACTGTGCGGGAGAAAGACGAGGTAAAACAGCTGAAGGCTATCTTGTTGGGAATTTCCAGTGAAATTGAGGTGCTCCAGAATCTAGTGAACGGATTTCCATTGCGCGAGGTTCGGCTGCGGGGGCTCGGACCCGGGCGGCGATTTCTCCGCACGGAGGGTCGTGCCCCCCAGCTGGAGTGTGCGGCGCGTGCTGGGAAGCGGCGAGGTGCCGGAGTGGGGGTGCAGCGATGTGGATTCTGGGGGCTCCTGCCAGTGGTGCAATGGCCGTGCTTAGTGCTGAGTTCCGGCTTTGAGACAGAGGAGAGAAGTGGTCCAGTTCGGTTCTCGACACCGGTCGGACCACAGAGGAGGACAGAAGCTGCCATCTTGGAGAGCTGATGTAATCATCCCTGTTTTCTACTGATCTCAGCTCATTCAGCTACGGAACAGGTGATTTCAGGCTGGTATTTGCCTGCGTCTCGCAGACAGATCGCTCAGGCTCGGGGCTGGAGAACCAGTGGAGAATACTCCTAGGGGCTCGCTCCTGGCAAGGCGTACGCCAGGCTCTGAGCGGCCGGAATCTGGTTCCCGGGGCTGCTTTGGCCCAGGGCTGGGGAACCTGTGGAGACTGCATGTTGAGGCCAGCTCCAAGTGGAGCGTGCGTTGAGCTCGGGGTGGCTGGGTTCTGACTCCCGGAACAGTTTTGGCCTGGGGCTGGGGAGCCCGCGGGGACTGCGTCTTTGAGCCTTCTCCAAGCAGAGTGTGCACCGAGCTCGGAGAGCTTGGAGCGGCCAGGCTCTGGCTCCCGGAGTTGCTTTGGCCTGGGGCAGGGGAACCCGCGGGGGTCGCTCCTTGGAGCCTCCTCCTAGGGGAGCATGAGCCGGGATTGGAGAGGCCGGGTTCTGGCTCCCGAAGCTGCTTTGGCCCAGGGTTGGGGAACCTGCGGTGACTGCTTCTCGGTCCGGGTCCTGCTGGGTGCTGTGGGGGCCAGGGGGGCAGAGTGGAGCTGCCACCTGCGCCCAGAGCAGGCCAAGTGACCCGCCGGCGTGGTATCACGACACCCCAACTGCAGCTGGGGCCGAAGAGAGTAGCCGCCCACGCCTAGAACAGGACCAGCGACCCGATGGCGTGGTAGCCAAGTCACCCCATTTGGAGTAGGGGCTGTGCAGAGCCACCATCTGAGCCTGCATGGTAGGCAGACCTGCGTCCCACTGGCAGGACAGGCCCGGTAGCCTGCCAGCGTGGTAGACACGTAGCACCGAGGCAGTCACGTCACACTGGTTGGAGTGGGGGTGGAGCAGAGCCGCCGCCCGTGTCCGGAAAAGGCCCAGCGACCCGTTGGAGAGGCAGTCAGGTACCCCCATTGGGAGTGGGGGCTGAGCAGAACTGCCGCACGAGCCCGCAAGGTAGGCAGACCTGCGACCCACCGGCGGAACAGGCCTAGAGGCCTGCCAGCATGGTAGACATGTCACACCAGTTGGAGTAGGGGCCGAGCAGAGCTGCCGCCCACATCAATATGTAAATCAATGGAAGTGTAACTGATGTGATAAAGCAATCTGTATACGGGGTAAAAATGGGAGTTCATAACCCACTTGAATCAAACTGTGCAATATGATATATTAAGAACTATGCAATGTTTTGAACGACCAACAATAAAAAAAATAAAAGTTAACTGCATTTTCCCCCCAAAACCTTTTTCTGTTAATGGTGTCATACGAAGTATAAAAAGATAATAACAAATATTGTCCTGTAACTATTTTTTAAAAACTCAAATACTTTCCTTCTGTTCCATGCTTTGGGTGCTACTCCAGTACTAAATGTGGGAGTTATGATGTGGACATTTTGGTGGGAATGATTTTTATAATAATTAAATGAGAGATACAGAGGAAAGAACAAAAGTCCTACAGCCAAAAGCCAAATATTGCACATTTGTCTAACAACATAAAGGAATCATTTATATAAATAATATTATGGATAAACAGTTTCAGAATTCTTATCCTCACTTTCTATAAAATCTTACACATTGGGATGGGCAGACAGGACTGAAATCTGGAAGTATCTGCCAGGTATAGTATACTAGGTGTCAGGAATATAAGGCTTGATAAGACAGAGCCCCAACCTTCAAGACCCTGAAATTTTGGCTAAGGAGGGAAAATGTTTTATGAGATAAAGTTTATCAAGAGTGTTATATGTTAAGAGCAGTAGTAGAGAAATTAGTCTTCAGTTGAGGCAGAAGAGGGGAAGGTTTTTGTAAGACAGTTGACATGTAAACTACATTTTGGAAGAAAGACTGGAGTTGATTAATGTTAAAGGAATGGTAAGTGTGTATAGAATAGGACATTTCAGACAAAGTGGAAAATATAAGGAGAAGAATATGGATTATGAAAATGAGTATGTATAGTGAACTCTAAGGAGTCCAGAACATGTATAAAACTGTGACAGCTTATACTGTGCACAAATATGGTTTGGAGGTTTTATGTGTTCTGACAGCACAGAAGCAATAGGAAACATTTTACCACATACATCAGAATATAAACAAACACACTGGTTCCTTCATTTACAAAGTATTATTATTAAAAAATCAATAAATTAAATAGCATGTTTGGAAATCTGGTAAAAAAAAAGTAAAGTGAATTTCACAAAGGTAAATGAATAAAATTTTGAGATTATTTTATTTATCTTTGGTAATACATTAGTCAACAACAGATACCAACAACTTTTACTATAATGTTAAGATTATATTGAGTGGGAAAGTTCTGTTGAGAATTTGCAACAGACCTTAAGTGTTTTGCAACATAAGGAAGTAATATGGAGTCAATTTTTAAAGACAGAGCTATTTAACTAATCTAATTTATTTATCTGATATCTTTGGTATTTTTTTAACTGATTTTTAATTATTACATGCAGAGTGAAAATTTAACATGGTCTTCAATGGCAGATAAGACTGAAGAGCAAAAATGAATGGTAGTAGTGTGGAAAAGTCACTAGAGATTGTTATGTCCTATTCCATCATTTCCATGAAGTAAATGATATTGATTACTGTGCATTTGTGAAAAATTATCACTGAACTCCCTTTAAATTTAACGTTTTAAAATTTATTTTCCATCAAATGAAAATCTATTCACAGAAAATTCATTTCCTTCACTGAAAGAATTTAAATTTAACCACAGTTTTGTAAGATGAATTGTTGAAACTAGTTAATAGTAAAGGACTGGAGATAAATTTTGAAGACACCAGAACTTCCTTCACTTTGAACAAAAGTTAAAAGCTACGAGTGAATATTCTGAGCCTATTGAAATTTCTTTAAAATCTCTTCTTTCATTCCTAGAAATATATCATTGTGAGTTTTATCTAATATAAGTATTAATAAAACAAAAAATATTCTATTATTATGAACATCCCACTGCAAAGACTACCAATCTAGGAACAAACTTGTTTATCATATTAAAAACTCTAAATATTGGCATATAGTGCAATTAATATATATGGTTCAAAGTGTGTAAAGGCATTTGTTATGGGACAATTGTGACTTTGCACATACATTTTCTTAAAATTGCAAATAAAAAGTGATGAGTAAGTCATTTTCCATGTTAATCAACTGTGTGTGTGTGTGTGTGTGTGTGTGTGTGTATATATATATATTCAATTCAAGGTTTTATAATTCCTTTAGTCCTGTTGCATTTGTTCAGTTTGTTTAATGAAATAAAACTTATGATTGTTAAAATTATTAATAAGAATATGTCATTTATTTCATTTTTCTAGTAGTTCATTTGTAAGGAATTTTACACAAATTTTATTAGTCCATGGAGGTTAAAAACAAAATATTTCAAGCCTGGTTCTTCGTCACACACAGTTTAGTTTAAGAATAACTGACCTAAATCATCCAGAATCCAATCACTTTTGTGTAACATTGTTCTGAAAAAATGGATTTGTTCCAAAGTGATTTACATATTAGGGAAAAATATGAACATAAAATTTCATGTCTGCTTATGCACAATTCTTTTTGTGGAAAACACTAGGTGAACACTGAAAATGGAACCATGTAGGCATTTACAAAATGCACAAAACTGAAACTACCAATCATCTCAGTTATACTTAAGCTTATACTTAGTTAAGCTTTGTGCTTTGCTATTCTTTCCCATTTGTGAACTTTTCAATATAAGAAAAGTCAATCAATATCCCCCAAACGTCTGAACATCTTGGTTACAAAACACCAAGCAGTAAGTGTAAAGGAGAAGCTTCAAGCATTGAGAAGAAGGGTGAGCAACAAGCACAAATGAATCCCCATTGAGGACTATAAGAGACAACTCTGTAAAAAACAAAAAAAACCTCACAAACCCATAAAGCCTCTGGCTGATATAATTTTAAGGACTATGAAGTCAATAAGAACAAGTCCTAAGGAAATAAAAGAAATGGAGAGTGGTGAGCCTTTGGAATGAAGACCAAAGAGCCAAATAATTGATTTCATAAAGAGGTAGGGCTCTATTTACAAAGATCTTAAATGTAAATCACCACCACATGTAAAAGTGGCTCTTTTTTATGCTAGTAATGATTGGGTTAGTGGTTTCAAAAACAGCACTTCAACTGCCTAGCAAAGCTGAGAGTATAGATATAAAGTTGCCAAACAATTTTTAGCAGTTAATTGGAGAAGGCTACACGTTGAACTAAATTTTCAGTTTTGATAAAACAGGTAGATATTAAAAAGGCAAACCTCAAAAGACCTATATCCCAAATCCAGAAAAATATGCTTCAGAATTTAAGGCCAAAATATTACTTAGAATTTTAGTGCCAACTCTTGCTTCAGAGTGCTAACATTCTATAGCTGCTATTACAACTTTTCTTCTTGTTTCTGATAACCCTGCTTTTACCACTTCACGGTGAGTCACAAGCTGCAACTCTTACAGCATCTATTTCAACAAACCAACGTCAGGTCTATTTCAAGGCAAGCTGCCAAATTTATTATATGTCTACAATGTATTTTTAACATTTAACATGCATGAAACTTTCATATTATTTTTACTAGATCCTTATTTTAAAAATATTTTTAGTTATAGATGGACACAATACCTTTATTTTAGTTTTTTTTTTTTTAATGTGGTGCTGAGGATTGAACCCAGTGCCTCACAGATGCTAGGCAAGTGCTCTGCCATTGAACCACAACCCCAACCCAGATCCTTATTATTATTATTTAAAGTGAGGCTTTAAGTTTTTAAATGTTGTGCCCCTAATCCATTTTCTTTACAAGCCATTTTTATTGTGTCATTTTGCGTAGCATGTTTATATTGAGAAATACACGTCAGTTTATAGAACTGAATGTATTACTTCTACTTGCCCATTTCCTTACCGCCTCCAAGTTCCAGTAAAGGAATAGAGATAATGAATAACTTCAACAGTGTACTTGAAACAGTATCTACATTCTCTGTAATCCCAGGGTCTATTGCTATACATTTTAAAAGGTAAAAAGGGATACTCTTAACAATATATCTAGGAACTCCTCCTACTTAGTCCTCAAAAACAAAACAAAAAAAAGAATGTTAAATGGAGCTTTAAATAAAGTTAGAAAGTAAAATGCTTGAAGTGTTAGTCCATGATTTATGATATTATATATCAATATTATTGTCCTTGACGTTGGAATCTGAGATGCCTTAAAATATGTACCTTTCCCATAAGCCATAAGGCTTTACTGTGTGATTTTGCACAGCATGGTTACCTTTAGAAACATGTTACCTTATAGCAGAACTGACTTACAATCAGAAATTTAACAGGGATATTGGGAAAGGAGATAGTTAACTGGGAGTTCTGATAAGCTCCTTATATACCCAATGGTCCAGAAGGAAATATCCATGCTCAAGTTTGGGAGCACATTCAATAGAGACTAGAGAGGGTCCTTAACTATCTACATATTGAATTTAATATCTTACTATGCAGATATGAGAAGGCACGGTAGAAAGAAAAGCCATTCCCCAGCTCATAGTCATTGGCACAGGGTGGAAGCCAGTGTATGAGCATACCCTTTGGTAAATAACTGGCTTTTTGCTAGTTAAACTACAATATTCTGGGTTGTCCTCTATGAAGCTGAGCTTTAAAAAAATGCTGAGATATCAATTGTGAGAATGTAGGGGAGATAAACCCTACAGAATGAATCCAAGCAAGTCATCAAACAAACAAAAAGGCAGTGTCAACAACTTTCAAAAGAAGGGATTGGAAGTCTGAGTTACTACAATATATTAAATGAAATATCCAGTTTTCAATAGAAAATTACAAGAACTATAAAAATAGAAAAGAGAGATCCATATTAAGAAAAAATTGCAAACTAAATGTGTGGGGGGTGTTCAAATATTAGATTTACAAAGACTTCAAAGCAGTTACTATAAATATGTTGAAAGACCTAATAACAAAAGAGCACCTGACACGTTTAATAATTAAAGGAAAGTATGATGATGGCAATAAAAACAAATAGAGAATCTCAATAAAGAAACAAGATCGAAAAAACAAATAGTGCATGGAAACAGTGGAGTTGAAAAGTACAATAAATGAAATGAAAAATCAGTAGATGGTTTTAACAGCAGATGTGAAATAGCAGGAGTCAGAATCAGTTAATAATTTTAAAAAGACCAATACAGATTATTTTGCAACATAAAGGGCAAGAAAAAAAAGTGATGAAAAATTAGGAGTCTCAGAGACCTGTGGGACACCAAACATACTCTTATACAGACATATGCCACATAATGACTGTTATGGATTAGATATGTGGTGTCCTCCAAAACCTCATGTGTGAGACAATGCAAGAAAGCTTAGAGGTGAAATGATTGGGTTATGACAGCCTTAGCCCAATCAGTGAATTAATTCCCTGATAATGATTAACTGGTAACTTAAGGCAGGTAGGGTATGACAGGAGGAGATAGATTATTTAGGGCATGCCTTTAAGGTATATATTTTGTATCTGGTGAGTGGAGTCTTTCTACTTCTTGGTGTGATATCTTGAGCCATCTCCCTCCCTTATACTCTTCCACCATGACGTTTAGTCACACCTCAAGACCTGAGGAATGGAGCTGGCTGCCTATGGCTTGAAACATCTAAAATTATGAGCCCCAAATAAACTTTTCCTTTTCTAATTGATCTTGTCATATCTTTTAGTCACAGTAGTGAAAAAGCTGACTAAAACAATTATGTTTCACTCAATGACAGAAATACATATGCCACTGGTACCAGGATACAATATAAATATATAAACATCAACTGTATTTCTATGTACTAACAATTGTATTTCTATATACTTTGCTTCTAGCTCTCTATGCAAGAGAAATGAAAACATGTCTACAAACAAAATTTGAAAATGGCCATTGCATCATTACTCATAGTAGTTAAAAGAATGGAAAAAACAAAATTATCTATTAACTGGTGAATGGACAAAAAATGTGAGACTATCTAAAAAATTGAAGACCATTTACAAAAAAAAGGGCATAGACCACTGATACATGGTATGATGAGAATAAACCTAAAAATGATGATGGTGACAGAAACAAAACAAATGCATGTGGTTACCCATGATATTACTCAATTGATATGAAACACCCAGAAAAAGTAAATTCATAGATATAGAAAGCACATTAGTGGTTGCCTGGGCCCAATGGTAGAAGTAGGATGATTGCAAATGGGCATGAGAAATCCTTCTGGGGTGATCAAAGTATAACCATCACCACAAACTAGATTGTGGTGATGGTTATACAACACTATAAATTTACCAAAACCACTGAATTATATATGTAAAATGGGCACATTTTAAAATAAATCTGTTTAAAAAGACAACTTTCACTCATTTACTTATTAATATTTATTGACTGCATAAATCCACATAAAAATACCATTCTGAGTAACGTGGAACCATCAGTGAATGCAAAGCACCTGCCCTAATGAAACATTCTAGTGTAAAGACATGAACACAAAATTAGGAGGTCACTGGTAAGTGGCATAAAGGTAATAAAAACAGGGCTATTTAACTGAGAGTGAAGTGAATGACAGAGCCTAATAAAACCTTACATCATCTGCTACTTGCCTTAGGATTTCTGCCATTTTTGCAAAATCTCATCTGTTATGATAGGTAACCTGTGTCATTAATGTGGAAGAGCCATACTTCAATTTTATTTCATTTCAGATGGGCCTTTAGAGTCTGTTAGTTGAAAAGTCATTTGATTCTGGGAGAGATTTATTACACAAAGCCTTATATGCTCTTGGCTATATGTAAATAGTGAACAATATAGTTTGTAGAAAACAGGTTGGAAAGAAGTTAACTGTAAGGACAATAGAAAATACAAGCACTTTAAATAGTGGGCCAGATGTTGTTTTCTTTACAGCTAAGAGTGAGTGATGATGAAAATTCAGATGAAAAGTTATTGTAAGAATATTTATAATATATATATTTTTAGGGTCTGAAGTCATTGTGACTTATATAAATTGGATACATCTTGGCTGAGGTCATTATTGTGGTGATTATTTAAGCTGTTGTATTACTTGCAATAGCTTAAAGAGCACAAATTATAAATTAGTTCCTTAATGTAGACTAAATGCAAACTGAAAAAGGTAGAAACCCTGGTGATAGAGCACTGTACTGAAACAATTACTGCAGGAGTGTGTGTGTACCCTAAAACATCTTTGCAAGGGTGTGTGTATGTGCACATGTATGTGTGAACAACAACATAAACCTGGACTCTTGGGGCACTTTTCATGTGAAAAGAGAGAGCAAACTTAGACATTTAAACTAGGAAGGTAGTCCAGGCAATGATTTTAAATAAAAAGAGCAGGTGGCTGTGAGCACGAACAAGGCATATTGGCAACATTATTCATGTTTCTCCATGTGTCAATAAGAACTAATCAACTCAAACTGTATGGAATATCTGTACATGCCAAAATGTCATCATCTGTTCAACACAGACCATCTGTCCTAATGAGTTGTACATAAAGGGTTTCCACCAATCAATCTCACCTCCGGAGACAGACACAACTTCAATAGGGACAGATACCCAGGGTCTATCAGACTTATTAGCTAAGTCCTAATCATCTACTGTAGTCAGCCTACTTTTATTACTTCAATGAAACCTTTCTCTTACAGAGATAAGGGTAGAAGAATATGCTTCTTCTCTAGTAGTATTTAAACTTGGATGTCACAAATGTGTTATCTGTCAATGCTCTCCAGAAACCACACAGACCAGCTGTGTTTCTTTTTACAGTGCAGCTTTCTGAGCAAAAGTGCTAGGCAGTAGCAACCATGCCCACTGATAATCAAATGTTTACATAATGGGGTAACTTTTTTTTTTCTTGGCATTATTGGAAAAAAAAGAAGCTCCCATTAAGATAAGGCCTTCCTAGTATTTTTAAGCACAAATCTGACTGTAAACAAAATTTTTCTTCTATGAAGGCAGGCTTTGAGGGAAATATAGTAAGAAAGCTGAGATGGCATGGAGAAATGGTAGCAGAGAAAAACAGAGAAGCAGAGGAAAGAAAACATCAGGATTAAGGGGGAAAAAAGCAGCAACTTAAACCAGGAAAGTCTACACTGAAATAAAATGCATCGCTTTCATACATTTTAAACTGATTTTTTTTTAAAACTTTTTTAAGCTTAAAGGACTAATTTGTACAGAAAACTGCATATTCCATTATCTCACTCTAAACCAAAATTAGTTTAAATCCCCTTAACAACACATATCAATCACAGAAAAAACACATCATATAAGAATGGATAAAACAGGAAAGAAGGAAAGACTTGAAGACCTGAAGGTAAATTTTGCTTATTTTCTATCTTAGAGACTCTTCTTGTTTTCCATCATTTGTGTGATTAAGTACACTGATTATCTTCTGATAGAAAATATTTCTGTCTGTACCAAGGAGATAATTTTGGAAAACATTAATAAGTCTCTGCATGTGAAAGGACTCACAAGCAATTTAATAGATGACATTTCCATTGCATTGGCACAGAAGTTCTTAAATGTTAGCTTTCATGAAATTCAACTAGTGAACTTTCTAAAGCAAAGATATCTGGGTCCCAACTCCAGAGTTTCTATTTCAGTAAGTATGGGGTGGGACCTGACAATCCGCATTTTTAAAAAGCTGCCCAGGTAATGTTCATGCTTCTGGGAACCATTATATTGAGAACCACGTATTAGTAAACGTCTTCACACATCACGAATCAATTCTGATTCTGGGAAGTATCAATTAGGATTTTTTTGTTTCCTCACTTCATACAATGGGGTGCACACAATTTCTTTCCCACCTCTGACCTCCTAAACATCAATCATTCATCCTTTTTTTGTGAATACTAGAACTAATTCTGTCCCATTAAATATCTTCCATATGTAAATTACTTTTTCATTAAAAGCCTTGTCTTGGTGGATTATATATAACTAGGGAAAGAAGACATATTTGGAGTTCTTTTTAAAAAAATAATTATTATTTTTTAGTTTTAAGTGAACACAAGATCTTTTTATTTTTATGTGGTGCTAAGGATTGAACCCAGTGCCTCATGCATGCTAGGCAAGCACTCTACCACTGAGCCACAACCCCAGCCCATATTTGAAGTTCTTTTCATGTCTTTTCGGTTCCTCCTTTTTTCACATTTTATATTTATAATAATAATAATAATTATTATTATTATTATAATACTGGGGACTGAACTCAAAGGTGCTTAATCACTGAACCACATCCCTAACCCTTTTTAATATTTTATTTGGAGACAGTGTCTTGTTGAGTTGATTGGGGCCTCACTAAGTTGCTGAGGCTGGCTTTGAATTCGTGATCCTTCTGCCTCAGCCTCCTGAGCCACTGGGATTAGAGGTGTGTGCTATTACATCTGGCTCCCAGCCCTTTTTTATACTTTCTTTTGAGACAGGGTCTTGCTAAGTTGTTCATGGCTTCACTAAATTGCTGAGGCTGGCCTCAAACTTGTGCTCATCCTGCCTCAGCCTCCCAAGTTGCTGGGATTACAGGCATGTGCCACCACATTCATCTTAAGAGTACTTCTAAGAATCTTATACAAATGTTCAACATCTCTAGTGATTAGAGAAATGCAAATTAAAACTACATTGAGATTTCATCTGATTCTAGTCAGAATTGCAACTGTCAAGAATACAAGCAACAATAAATATTAGTGAGGATGGGGGGGGGAAGGTACACTTATACATTGCTGGTTGGACTGCAAACTGGTGCAGCCTCTATGGAAATCAGTACAGAGATTCCTCAGAAAACTTGGAATGGAACCACCATTTGACCTAGTTATCCCACTCCTAAGTATACACCCAAAGGACTTAAAATCAGCACACTATAGTGACGCAGTCACATCAATGTTTACAGCAGCTCAACTCACAATATAGCTGAGGTATGGAACCAACCTAAGTGCCCTTTAACTGATGAATGGATAAAGAAAATGAGGCATATATATATAATTGAATATTACTCAGCCATAAAGAAGAATGAAATTATGGCATTTGCCAGTACATAGACAAAACTAGAGACTATAATGCGAAGTGAAATAAACCAATCCCAAATAACCAAAGGCCAAATGTTGTCTCTGATATGTGGATGCTAGCACACAATAAGGTGGAGGGAGGGAAAAATAAAAGTTCACTGGATTAGACAAAGGGAATGAATGAAGGGAACAGGGATGAAAATAGGAAAGAGTAAAATGAATTGGATATAACTTTCCTATGTTCATATATGAATAAATGACCAGTGTAACTCCATATCATGTACAACCCACAAGAATGGGAAGTTATATTCCATGTATTTATAATATGTCTGAATACACTTTACTGTCATGTATATCTAAAAAGAACAGCAACAAAAAGAGTACTACACTTTGTATCCTGTGATCTTACTAAAGTTATGACTATGCTATTTGTAGTCCTTTGGATTTTCTACACAAAGGATCATAGCAGTCCTCTGTGCAGATTAACCAATTGTTTTTTCTACAGAGCTTCTTCTCTGGAACTCTATCCTACAACTTCTGGCCACTTCAACCTTCTTGTTCTGGTCTCTATATAACTTAGTAAGACTCATGTTCTGCTAGAATTTCCCTCTATAGAAATCAGGGCCCTTGTATTTGTTTGCCTTCTTCCAAGGATCATAGACTTGCACTGCCTGTTGTCCATTGTTGGAAAACAATTGTCTTAATATTTTGTCCAATTTTCTAGCTGTGAAAATTGGTGAATAAGCATGTTCCCTGATATTCCAAAATGGAATTTCTCACTGCAACTATCTTTTAAATGCAATGGTTAGATTTTACAATATAAATTTAGTATTCTTAGGAAAACAAAAAAGTTAGGTATAATGGAAAAAAGAAAGAGTCCTGATCTCATTGGACAAAAAAATGTGTAAATTTAAGGAAAGAAAAGTTATGTTTGTCAGGTTTATTAGAAGATAATAATTAAAGAAATCCCAAATTGTTATATAACAGGAATTTTATAAGGAGTACTTATTTGAGGGGCCAAAGTAATAAAAGTGAAGTAAATATTTAAATAAGAACCCTAGAGACAGATATATTTCCTGAAGTCTTGGCTTTGGGGCTGGGAACCAAAGTTCATGGTTTTGATTCTAGGTTCAGTTATTCTGGGCAGATCCTGTATCTTCATTAGCATTTTCTTATAAGAATTAATTTAACCCCTAATAAAAATAACCTTGAGTCAACCCAAGGAAAGGTATTTCTCCGGGGTCAACTTTATGATACAGTACTTTGTGAAAATCTACTAATAAGATTAAAGGATGATAAATGAAACCTAGTTACTAATGGGTTAATAACCTCCTGTACCCTAATGGTATATTCTTGTCATAAATACATTTTGTCTGGAAATAAAAGCTAGAGGGGAACAGTAAAATTTGAGTACCTTCGTACGAGAACAATAGAAATGTCAAAATGTTCAGATGAACTAGGGAGTAGAATATTTAATTAACATTGTGGAACAAAAGAACTATGAAGGCATAAACCCAAGAAGTTCAGTGAAACCCAAGCAGAAAAACTACAAAGAGAATACCACCAATGGACATCATGGTCATGCTGCTCAGAAGTAGTTACTGAAAGATCTTGAGAGCAGATTGAGAAAGACATTACCTACAGAGGAACAAAAAATTAAATGGGAGCAGAATCTCATTTTAAAAAAGTAAGAAAAAAAGAAGAAATAATACAATATTTAAAAAATGGTAAAGGGGTTGGGGTTGTAGCTTAGTGGTAGAAAGCTTGCCTAATATTTGTAAAGCACTGGATTTAATCCTCAGAACCACATAAAAATAAATTAAATTATTTTAAAAACAGATGGTGAAGGAAGGGAAAAAAGCACATGATAAACCAGAACTGTATAACTAGCAAAACTTCCTATAAAAATTAAAAGTAAGGGGCTGGCAACATAGTTCTGTGGTGGAGCACTTGTCTACCATGCATGAGGCCCTAGGTTCAATACTCAGTACTGAAAAAAGAAAGAAAGAAAGAAAGAAAGAAAGAAAGGAAGGAAGGAAGGAAGGAAGGAAGGAAGGAAGGAAGGAAGGAACATTTTCAGAAAATCAAAAATAATTAAATTTGCTGAGAATAATTGAATTTGCTTTTTCTATGAGAAATGTCAGCAGAATTTTGATCGAAATTGCATTAAATCTGTATAGTGCTTTTAGTAGTTTGGTCATTTTGATAATATTAATTCTGCCTATCCAAGAGCAAGGTAGATCTTTTCATCTTCTAAGGTCTTCTTTGATTTCTTTCTTTAGGGTTCTGTAATTTTCACTATATAGATCTTTCACCTCTTTCGTTAAGTCAATTCCCAAGGTTGTTTTTTTTTTTTGAAGCTATTGAGAATGGGGTAGTTTTCCTCATTTCCCTTCTGAGGATTTGTCACTGATATATACACAAATGCCTTTGATTTATGGGTGTTGATTTTATATCCTGCTACTTTGCGGAATTCATTTACTAGTTCTAGAAGTTTTCTGGTGGAACTTTTAGGGTCTTCCAGGTATAGAATCATATATAGTGCCAATTTGAGTTCTTCTTTTCCTATATGTATCACTTTCTTTCGTCTAATTGCTCTGGCCAGTGTTTCAAGAACTATGTTAAATAGAAGTTGTAAAAGAGGGAATCCCTGTCTTCTTCCAGTTTTTAGAGGGAATGCCTTCAGTTTTTCTCCATTTAGAATGATGTTGGCTTGGGGCTTAGCGTAGATAGCCTTTATCATGTTGAAATATGTTCCTGTTATCCCTAGTTTATCTAGTGTTTTGAACTTGAAGGGGTGCTGCATTTTGTCAAATGATTTTTCTGCACCTATTGAGATGACCATATGATTCTTATCTTTGAGTCTATTGATGTGATGAATTACATTTATTGATTTTCATATGTTGAACCAACCTTGCATCCCTGGGATGAAATCTACTTGATCGTGGTGCACGATAATTTTGATATATTTTTGTAGATGATTTGCCATAATTTTATTGAGAATTTATCTTAGGAGCAAATCTTTATCCCTCACATATCAGATAGAGCACTAATCACTAGGGTATATAAAGAACTCAAAAAAGCTAGACACCAAAAAAACCAAATAACCCAATCAATAAATGGGCCAAAGATTTGTAGAGACACTTCTCAGAAGATGATGTACAATCAATCCACAAACACATAAAAAAATGTTCATCATCACTAGCCACTGGAGAAATGCAAATCAAAACCACTCTAAGATTACATCTCACTCCAGTCTGAATGGCAGCTATTATGCATACAAACAACAATATATGTTGGCAAGGATGTGGGGAAAAAGGTACACTCATACACTGCTGGTGGGGCTGCAAATTGTTGCAGCCAATATGGAAAGCAGTATTGAGATTTTTTTGGAAAATTGGGAATGGAACCATCATTTGACCTAGCTATCCCTCCCCTAGGTCTATACCCAAAGGACTTAAAAACAGCATACTACAGAGACACAGCCACATCAATGTTTATAGCAGCATAATTCACAAGAGCTAAACCGTGGAACCAACCTAGATGCCCTTCAATAGATGAATGGTTAAAAAAAATGTGGCATGTATATACAATAGAATATTACTCAGCAATAAAAGAGAATAAAATCATGGCATTTGCATGTAAATAATGGAGTTAGAGAAGATAATGCTAAGTGAAGTTAGCCAATTCCAAAAAAAACAAATGCTGAATGTTTTCTTTGATATAAGGAGGCTGATTCATAGTGGGATAGGGAAAGGGAGCATGGGAGGAATAGAGGAACTCTAGATAGGGCAGAGGGGTGGAGGGTAAGGGAGGGGGCATGGGGTAATTAATGATGGTTGAATGTGATGATCATTATTATCCAAAGTACATGAAGACACAAATTGGTGTGAGTATACTATGTATATAATCAGAGATATGAAAAGTTGAGCTCCACATATGTAATAAGAATTGTAATGCATTCCACTGTTATATATATAAAAAAAGAAAAAAAATTGAATGTATTGCCAGAAGATCTGTATGACCATAAACAAACATTTCATATATAAATAAAATAGGGGCTGGGTTGTGGCTTAGTAGTAGAGCTCTTGACTGGCACATGTAAGGCATTGGGTTCAATCCTCCACATCACATAAAAATAAATAAAATAAAGGTATTGTGTCCATCTACAATTAAAAACAATTTTAAAAGTAAACACATACATGTACCTAGGGTAATGATGTCCATCTCATTCCACCATCTTTCCTGCACCCCATCCCACCCCCCTCTCCCCAATTATGGATCAGCATCCACTTATCCAGACAGAACATTCTTCCTTTGGTTTTTTGGGATTGGCCTACATCGCTTAGCATGATATTCTCCATTCCATCCATTTACATGCAAATGCCATAATTTTATTCTCTTTTAATGCATTCCGTTGTGTATATATACCACAGTTTATTTATCCATTTATCTATTGAAAGGTATATAGGTTGCTTCCAGTTTAGCTATTGTGAATTGAGCTGCTATAAACATTGATGTGGCTGTGTTATGCTGATTTTAATTTCTTTGGATATAGACCAAGGAGTGAGATAGCTGGGCCAAATGGTGGCTCCATTACAAGGTTTCTGAGGAATCTCCATACTGCTTTCCAGAGTGATTGCACCAACTTGCAGTCCCACAAGCAATGAATGAGTGTGCCTTTCCCCCCACATCCTTGCCAACATTTACTGTTGTCTGTTTTCTTGATAATTGTCATTCTGACTGGCATGAGATGAAATCAATTGAGATGAACATCATTACCCTAGGTACATGTATGACCGTACATATGGTACGATGCTACATCATGTACAACCAGAGAAATGAAAAGTTGTGCTTTAACTGTGTACAATGAATCAGAAGGCATTCTGCTGTCATATATACCTAATTAAAATAAATAAATTAATAAATAAAATAATAACAAATGAAAAAATGGATCCAAAAATCAATATGGATCACTAGAAATGAAAAATAAATAATAATGAGAAACTGAGGAGTTCATAATATGTAGAAGTAAATATTTGACACTAATAGAAAGAGTGGATGGGGAAGGAAAAGTATTCTGTTACAGAATTATACATTGTACACTAAGATTGTGGCAAAATGTTATTTTAAAATAAACTTTTAAAAGTGCATATTGTGGGCTGGGGTTGTGGTTCAGTGGTAGAGTGCTCACCGAGTATGCATAAGGCACTGGGTTGGATCCTCAACAGCACATAAAATAAAATAAAGATATTGTTCCACCTATAACTAAAAAATAAATATTTTTTAAAAAGTGCTTATTACATACCCTAGAGAAACTACCTAAAATAAAACAAAGATAACAATCTTTAGTTATTGAACATTAAAACTGTAAGTGAAAGGAAAGTGGGAAGACCTAAAGAAAAAAAATGAAAAAAATGAGTGAAAGCTAGAAAATAAATTATAAGATGGTAGATTGTCTCACTGGATTAAAAACTAAAAACTGATTATGTACTATGTAAACCCTTTATAAAAAAATGATGGGGCAATAGTAGGATAAAATAAAGTATTTTGCAAATACTAATGATAAGAAAGCTGGAGTGCCATATTCATGTCAAATAAGGTATACTTCTGAAGAAGCAATAATATAAGAAATAAAGAGGCAATGTTTAAATATGATAAAAATTAATACAGCAAAAGTCCTAAGTGTAAATGCATCTAACAATAGAAACTCAAAATGTGTGGTGAAAAGATGGACAGAAATAAAAGAAAAAATAACTCCATAATCATAGTTGAATAATTTAAGTTCTCTTATATTTACTGACGGAAAAAGCAGAACAAAATATGACAGCACCTAGAAAATAATATATGTATATGAGTATTTACATATATTTACATGTAATACATTACATGTAATATATTAGTATAATATATAATATTAAATATAAAATACATTACATATATCTGTATATTACATGCAACATATTATATGCAATATATTGTTATAATATCTGAATATATAAATGTATGAATATAAGTATATGTAGATAAATTATTATATATACACATATTTGGTAGATATTTACATATAATTCATATCACATACAAATATATATAAATATTCATATATAAACTTATAAATAATACAAATATTTATATATATGAAGAGAGACAGAACATTACGTCCAGCAATTACAAATTATTTTTACATGTAGATGAAATAGTTACCAAGATAACCCATACTATTGGGTCTAAAAAGGTCTATTAATAATTTCAAGAACTTGGAAGTATATTTTCAAGAACTTGGAATTAACTTAAAAATAAATGACAATTTCATCTGAGAAACCTGCAAAGATCTCATAAGTAAGAATCTCATAAATGATTATAAACTGTTCAGAAACTAAATAATGAACTAATGGAACTAATAATGAATTATATTAAACTAATGGATATTTTGAAATAACCCCCCTCTGCCCCCCCCCAAAAAAACACAGCAAAATATGTGAGATGCAGCTAAAGAATCCTCAAAGGGAAAGCTGTAGCTTTAAATGCTAGTAGTCATCCATTGCTTAATGACAGAATGCATTGCTAGGCAATTTCCTTGTGTGAACACCAGAATGTACTCACACTAAATTGGCCATGACACACCTAGGTGATATAATCTTATGTGACTAGTGTTGTTGTATATGTGACCTGTCATTTTATAATATCATAATTTGGCATGTGACTTATTAGAAAATAAGTTGCAAAGTAATTATCTAAATGTCCATTTTAGCAAGTTAGAAAAAGAAATACAAGTTAAGTAAAATAGGATGAAGGAAGAAAAAATAAACCTGGGCAGAAATAAACAGAAAACAACAACAACAAATGATACAAGTTGCTTTGTTAAAAAAATCAATTAAATTTAGTCAAGAAAAGTGATATAAATGATCAAAATCAAAAATGAAAATATGCCACAGACACAGAGACCACAGACATTAAGATAATAAAGGAATATTACAAATGTTTAACACTATTATATGTAACATCTTAAATGAAATAGACAAATTTATGAGGGGTAGAAACTATCAAATTGAATGAAGACAAAACAGAAAATCTAAATACTCCGATGTAAATTTTAAAAAGTGAAGTAGTAATTAAAAATGTTCTCACACAAAAACTCCATTCCTGATAGCTTCAGTGATATTGATGATGATAAAGAAGAAGAAGAAAAGGAGGAGGATGACGAGGACCAGGAGGACGAGGAGGCGGAGGAGGAGGAAGAAAAGAAATTGACTTGGAAAACAAAAATAAAATGAGAAAACGATTTCCAATTCATTGAGTGAAGCCAGAGTCACTTTAATATCAAAACCAGACAAAAACCATCCCAAGAAAACTACAGATCAATATCCCTTATAAACATAGATGATGTTAAAATGTGGGAAAAAGTGGAAACAAAAAGATTTAGCAGAGATAACCAATTAGTTGTTCCTTGTCCCTCTCTGCCAAAGTGTCTACATATAATCATGGTTAGCTATACAGAAAACAAACAAAATGGTTCACAGGTTCATACATATGAATAACACAAAAATGAACTCTCCTTCAGAAACATAACATTTAAAAGCTTTGAAGAGGAACTAACAAAGATAAAGCTAGAATAAAGTTTACTGCTTTCTGGTGTAGTAAAGTAAGAATAAAATTCCAATGCAGATTATAAAGCAGTCTCCCTCTGGTATGAAAAAAATGACAATCATTTGCATTTAAAGTACAGAAAGAAGTAAGTGTGATGTGTATAAAACATCAGTAGTAGTATTTAGTGAGTGTAGAGCTCATTTGCTTGCTATTAGAGTTGTACAGCAATATGCTCAAATTATTAGTCTGATGGGCTATGGAAACTCTATCTTAAGCCAAGAGAATGTGCAATAATGGCTTGTATTTTCATAAATATTTTTCACCTTAACATAAGCCTCATCTCCCCAAACAACAATTTCTTCATAACTCAATGAGAACAAAACCACAGTAAGATAACGTCTCTATTTCTTACATTCAGATTAAAAATAGAAAATAGCAGAAGGTAAGGGAGTAAATTTGGAACTTTGACAAGTTTCCAGATTCTTTAAACTTCCATGTGACAACACAATGTGTCAAGCAAAATTATCTCTAATAAACTTTTTTTTAGAGTTTTTCCCTGGAAGATATATGCAAATTAACATCCAAGGGTCTTTATTTTCAGGTTGTATTATTAAATAGCAGCCTTCTTCAAAAGTACTTTGTTATCTTAAGGGCAACAGAAGCACCTGCCAAGCTTCAGTTTTCCAAAGTGATCATGTAGGTCATAGAAGATGCAATACTATCCTGATATTTTAATCATCTTTCATTTTAAAGCCATAATTCTGAAATTTCAACTGGGAAAATAGAGGGTCATTGAAAATCTAAATCAGGACTCTTATCTCAGTAAATTTTCATGGTATATAAGTTTTGAAACATTGAAATCTATTCTCTGTATCTGAAATTACTCATTTTCATTCTTTAAATTAACCAGGAATTCTATCAGATCAGAAGAGAAATTGGCATTTAAATTTCTGAGTCTTTCCAGAGTTTCTTTCTTAAAATCCTCTGTGACAGTTTCAATGAGGCATATACTTGGGTTCCTGCCAGGTCAAGTGCCAACTAAATTCCTCAATTAAACAAAAAGCCTGTAAGGAACACTCATGCTCTATCTGCTTTAGCTTTCAAGAAACTACATTATTAACATCAAAACAAATGCAAAGAAATCCTACCAGTTTTTTTTTTAATTTTTTTTTATTTTTTTTATTTTTATTTTTTTTTATTGATTATTTATCGCATTACATAGTTCATGATATATCATCTTTCATACATTAGACTCAAATTGTGCTTTGAACTCCCATTTTCACCCCAAATACAGATTGCAGAATCACATCTGTTACATATTCGCATTTTTACATAATGGCATATTAGTGACTGTTGTATTCTGCTACCTTTCCTATCCCCTACTATCCCCCCTCCCCTCCCCTCCCCTCCCATCTTCCCTCTCTACCTCCCCTGCTGTTGTTCAATTCTCTCCCTTTTTTTTTCCCTCCCCCTTGCCCCTCATAACCTCTTATAATTTTATGTATCCTTGAAGGTCTCCTACCATTTCCATATGCTTTCCCTTCTCTCTCCGTTTCTCTCCCCCCATTCGTCTTTGTTTACTGTAGTCTTTTCCTCATGCTCTTTCTTCCTGTTCTGTTCTTAGTTTTTCTCTTTATATCAAAGCAGACATTTGGCATTTGTTTTTTAGGGCTTGGCTAGCTTCGCTTAGCATAATCTGCTCTAATGCCATCCATTTCCCCGCAAATTCTATGATTTTTTTTTTTTTTAAGAAGCTATGAAAGGCATCTCTAGAGAATTTGGTAGTTGTGCTAAAGGCATTTTTCCTTCTTAAAAAGAAAAGTTTCTCATACAATAGGTTTCATTACAGGAGTGTATTGATTGAAACTAGTTTCATCACCACTAATGTTCTGCTTAATTTTAAAGATAACATAATATTGAACAGAATAATGTGTTCTATTAATAACATTTTATTGAAAGAGTAAGCTGATTTATTGCATTTGTTTGTCCAAATAAGCACCCAGATCATTTGCCATAAATCTTTTTGAGTCTAAACAGAAGGTTGAGATGCAACTTGATACAAATAAAAAGTTATCATAAAACATAATGAAAAATCCAATTTGAAAATTAAACAGTGCACTGCCCAGCTTCATGCTTTGTTTAGGGTCTGAAGTTTGCAATGAAGATGAAAAAGCTGCTCTAGTTTACTTTAAATGGCTATTTTGAGTCTTAATTGGAGAAAAACTATAAAAATAATTAAAATCTGTTAGGGGAAGTCTGGTCATTTAGCTTCTGAAGCAATTCACTCTAATCTCATTGCTTATATACTTAAAAAGAAAAATCGCTTATTTTTTATTTAAAAATACGTGTGAGTTGAACTTTATTTTGTGAGGGTGAGAGAGTACAAAACAAGACACATGGGTTAATAGTATAGCTCAGTGCTAGAGTGCTTGCTTAGCATGTACAAAGCTCTGGGTTAGATCCCAGCACTGGAAAAATAATTTCTTTTGTTTATAGATGAAAATACTTTTTCTCTGGCACTTTAATTTCCAATGAGTCTACCAGAACCAATTCCTGTATATGTAGGTACACACAAGAACACAGACCATAAACATGCAAACTACTTCTAGCAGGTGAAACCAAAAGGATGCCATCAGGCCATTCCTTTATGGAAGGTGGTCCATACACCATTTGGAAGGCAATTTTTGTAATTCACAGTCAAGTAATAAGATTGTGTTCTACATATTTTCCACTGATTTCATATAAACTTGACTATTTATCTGTATAGCTGATTTTATGCCCATTAGAAACTCTTAGAGGTTTTTTATATTATTTATCATTTTGAAAAATTCTTGGTTTTCTAAATTTATGTACAGTTTTTGAATATTAATAACTATAACTTGTTCTGTGATATTTCAAATTAATTTTGCAAAAAGAAGCTATTTAACTATTTTCAAAAAATAGCAATGTTTGTAACACAAATTTAAAAGCAGTATTACCAAAACTGCAATATAGACATTGGCTATGGTAGGCTAGATTTAAGAGTTCAACATTTAAATAACTTGCATTTATTAACCTACATGCAAGACTGCAATTACATTCTGGCTTATGGAACACCCACCACCTGGGTAAATCCTTCATCTACTCTATAACACACAATGATTTATTTAAACAGTCTCTTATCAATGGAAATTTAGCTTCCATGCTGACTATTGAGGCTTGGCTCACACCACCTCCTCTCACCCTCCATTTAATTGTAAAATTTGAAAAGCTACAAATCACATACTGCAGACTCCTTTGCAGCCATGGCCACTGGCTTTTGCCTATTTCACGTAATTCTGGAGGTCTCCTTTTTTCTGTTTCTTCTGGCAAGGCAAAGGTGAAAATATGAGAATTTTCTCCTGCTGTGACATCCCAGGGAACACCTCTCAATTTTCTGGGGAAGTAGCAGCAGTTGTAGCAGATCACCAAGGATTTGAAGATCTGGCTTCCTAACCCCTACATCTCATAGATGGGAGTCTATTATTAGTTCCCTGAGTTTTCAGAAAGTTATGGTGGCAGCAAATGGATTGCTCCTAATTTTAGGAGAGCTCCAGTGTTATCTCAGTGTATTAGTTCTGTTGTTCTGAGGTAATTACTGGATGTCTAACCTAGAACCTGCTTCTTTAGCCCTTCCAAAGCTTTTATATTTTCAATTTTTAATTTATTCTAATTAGCTATACATGATAGTAGAATATACTTTGATACATCTTACATAAATGGAGTATAATTTCTCATTCTTCTGGTTGTACATGATGTAGAATCACATGGGTCATGTAGTGATAAATGCACATAGGGTAATAATGTCAAATTCATTCTACTATGTTTCTTACCCACATACTTCCCGCTCCTCCCTTCACTCTCTCCTGCCTAATCCAAAGTAACTCTATTCTTCCCTACCCTCCTCCCACCTTTATTGTGAATTAGCATCCACATATCAGAAGAAACAATCAGCATTTGGTGTTTTGGAATTGATTTATTTCACTTAGCATGATATTCTCCAGCTCCATCCATTTACCAGCAAATGCCATCATTTCATTCTTCTTTAAGGCTGAGTAATATTCCATTGTATATATACCACAGTTTCTTTATCTATTCATCTATTGAAGGGCACCTAGATTGGTTCCATAGTTTAGCTATTGTGTTATCAACATTGATGTTGCTGCGTCACTATAGTATGCTGATTTTTAAGTCCTTTGGATATATACTGAGGAGTGGGATAGTGGGTCAAAAAATGGTTCTGTTCCAAGTTTTCTGAGGAATCTCTATACTGCTTTCTATAGTGGTTGCAGTCTCACCAGCAATTTATGAGTTTACCTTTTCCTCCACATCCTCGCCAACATTTATTGTTGTCTGTATTCTTGATAATTGCCATCTGACCGGAATGAGATGAAATCTTTTGATTTGCATTTATCTAATTACTAGAGATGTTGAACATATTTTTTAATATATTTGTTGATTGACTGTATTTCTTCTTCTGTGAAATGTCTATTTAGTTCCTTAGCCCATTTATGGACTGGGTTACTTATTAAGTTTTTTGAGTTCTTTTCTATCCTAGAGATTAACGCTCTACCTGAGGTGGAGGTGGTAAAGTTTATCTCCCATTCTGTAGGCTCTGTTCATTTATTGTTTCCTTTGATGAGAAGCAGCTTTTTAGTTTGACACCCTTCTATTTATTAATTTTTGACTTCTTGTGTTTTAGGAGTCTTGTTTAAGGGAGTCAGATTCTAAGCCGACATGATGAAGATTTCGGCCTACTTTTTCTTCTATTAGGTGCAGGTTCTGTGTTCTAGTGCCTAAGTCTTTGATCCACTTTGAATTGAGTTTCATGCATGGTGAGAGATAGTGGCTTAATTTTATTTTATTACATATGGATTTCCAATTTTCCCAGCACCATTTGTTGAATGGACTATCTTTTCTCCAGTGAATGTTTTTGGTGCCTTTGTATATTATAAGAAACCCATTTATATGGGTTTGTCTCTGTGTCTTCTATTCTGTACCATTGGTCTATGTGTCTGTTTGGTGCCAATATTACAACTTTTTTATTACTATGGCTCTTTAGTATCATTTAACGTCTGTCTATGCTAAACCCAAGACCAACATCATTCTAAATGGAGAAAAATTGAAAAAATTCCCTATAAAAACTAGAACAAAACAAGGATGCCATCTTTCACAACTTCTATTCAACAATGTCCTTGAAATTCTCACCAGAGCAATTAGATAGGAGAAAGAAATTAAAGGGATATGAATAGGAAAAGAAGAACTAGAACTATCACTATTTGCTGATGACATATTTATATATTTAAAAGATCCACAAAATTCCATATAATCCACCCACATAAATCAATTACATTCCTATATATCAATGATGTTCAGTAGAAAGAGAAGTTAGAAAATTACCCCATTCATAATAATCTCAAAAAATAAAATAAAATACTTCGGAATTAACCTAACAAAAGAGTTTGTGAAAGAGCTATACAATGAAAACTACAAAACACTGAAAAAAGAAATTGAAGAAGTCCTTAGAAGATGGAAAGACCTCCCATACTCCTGGAGAGGCAGAATTAATATTGTCAAAATGGCCATACTACCAAAAGCATTATATAGACTTAACGCAATTCCTATTAAAATCCCAATAACATTCTTCATAAAACTAGAAAAAGCAATCATGAAATTCATTTGGAAAAATGAGACCCAGAATAGCCAAAGCAATCCTTAGCAGGAAGAGTGAAGCAGAAGGCATCACAATACCACACCTTAAACTATATTATAGAGCCATAGTATCAAAGCTTTTATATAAACCTGTTTTATAGAATTAAACTGTTTCCTGATCAAAATACCTAAAATGGTTTCTCACATGCAACCTAACTGACCCAATCTTTTGCTATTACTAACAACTCATTCATTATTTTCCAAACTAACATACAATTTACATGTAAGATTCATCCTTCTTAGGATATAGTTTTGCAAGTTTTGAAAAATTAAAAATTAAGGTAATTGGTTGGGGATATAGCTTAAAGGAAGAGTGAATGTGTACTATGTGTGAGGCCTTGGGATCAGTCTCAAGCAATAACCCCCCCACAAAAAAATAATTCCATCCTACTAAAAAATACCTTATGTTCCTTTGGAATTGACCTCTACTGAAACGTGAGCCCCTGACGTATTTCTGATTCTGTATTTTCTTTTTCTGGGATGTCATATAAATGGACTTACATAGCATATAACCTTTTGAGTATGGCTTCTTTCACTTAGCACAATGCATTTGAGATTCATGAATGTAGTTGTGTATCAAAGTTTGTTTCTTTTTATTTATTTATTTTTTGCTGAGAAAGCCCATCTCAAATTTTTTAGTGTTTATTAATATAACTACTATAAACACAATTTTTTATAGGAATATAGACTTTTATTTCACTCAGGTTATTCCAGGTAAAAAATGCACCTGGATTAGAGTGAGAACAATATGGTGATAATAATAGGAATTGGCATATATTTAGAAGAAAGAATGGAGTAGATTTGTTGATGAACTGGATCTGAGATAAGAGAAAAAAGAATCAATTATGAGCTTCAGGAAGAATGGGAGTACCAATTACTGAGCTGGGTAGATGAGAAAGTTATAGGTTTGGTAAGGAAATCAAGAGTTCTATTTTGGTTATGTTAGGTATTAGTGGACAGATCAGGTATGTATTTACTGTTTCCTTTTTTAGACCAAAGTCCTTTCAGGTAGAGTCCATATATTTCCTTACATTGCAATGGAATGGATTAGAAGACATAGGTTAGAATATTTGGGGGTGTTTTTCACCTCTTAAATTCTGAGTGAGAACCAGCTTATCACAGGTACAAATTTACAAGTACACTAAATTTCCCATATTCCACAAATGGCTACTTAATTGATTACCTATAATTTAGTTGAATATGCCATTGCTCTGTGACAACTAAAACTAGCATGAACATAATAAATTCCACTTTCTTGAGGGCATGAGGCAATTTCATATTATGCTGAATTTTTCATTTTTTGTTTCTGTCAGTTATTGCCATACTCTATTCCCTTAAATCTCAGGGTGGTATAATCTCAAATGACAGTATTATTAATCAGATTCCAAGGCTAGACATATATTTTAGCTTTGATATTACCCCCATGATCAGAAAAGGATTTCAAAGGGCCAAATCAACATTACCTGGTACTCTTCCATGTGTATCTATCTGTAGCTTACCTCAATCACTTTCCTGTTAGTAGATCTGCAACCACAAGCAATGGAGGTAAAAGCAGTTTGTTAAGTCCCTACAGGATCTAAGATAACCACGGATCTAGTGATGTTTAAGTGAACAAATTCTGGCACCAGAATATATATATATATATATATATATATATATATATATATATATATATATATATGTAGTATAACACTGAGAGAAAAGTGCCTCAACAAAATGAGATTCACAAAATGGTATGAACTTCTCTTAAGATAGCTTTAATTTCTCAATAATAGGCAAATTTATGTCTGCAGTCAGCAATTTTGATATTTTGTCAGACTTTATATTCTTCCACTTCACCAGGTAGACATTTCACAAAATGTCTGTTGGTCCAAATATATTATGGTAAGTTTTTCCTTATTCTCTTTAGGGCCTACGGCTTTTTGACAATTTACATTTTAGCTATTTTAATCTTTATGACTACCATTTTCTAAATGAATCCTTTTAGATAATTAGAAACAACGTAAAAAAAGAGAAAGGCTTAAATAGCTTATATTTCCTTTTTCTTATAATAAGGTATCTGGAAGTCCACAGTCTGGGGCTCTTTTGGCACCTTTACAATGTTATTAGGAACTTCAGAGCTCCTTCCACCTTTCAGCTCAACTATGGCCTTGCCTCCTGATATAGTTAAGACTGCATGAAATACACATTATTCTATCTTGGAATTAGAAACAATTTTAAAGTGTACAGCAAAATAAAGAGAGTACTTCAAAGAAAATTCTTTAGCTCTTTCTCAATCTGCAGATGTTAATTCCAGAACGCTAATGTAGAAATACAGAGTATTCCCCCTTCTTCCTTCTTCCTCCACCAGCATTTTTCACTTTTTCTTGGCAAGGGCTGGTAGACTAACCAGAAGTCTTAAGCTGTAATAAGATGTTTATTTTTCACATTACCTTCTCAGAGCTTGGAAGGAAAAAATAACTATTTATTTACTATTTTTAAAGTTTAGAGTCCTTTTAACAGACTCAGTAATCAGTTAAAACAAATATAAAATTCTCATCCACTCCAATAACAACTAAAGAACTATGTTAGAATCCTTCTTCCACACATTATAACTTTAGTGATTGATTTTGAGAAAGTTATTTAATCTTTCTGACCTCCATAACAGAGGATTATAATGGTGCCTAACTCATAAAGTCAAGGTAAGAAATATGTCAACATACACATAGAGTGTAATATAGTATCTAGTACAGAGTAAATGCTATGTAAGTGCAGGCTATCATTTTTATTGCTGTTGCTATTAAAATGAGTATAAGCCTAATAAGGTAAAAAGCGGATTTTAGAGTAGACAAAGTTTTGAATAGTGTACCAAACAACAACTACAATATTGGGCAAGTTACTGAACTTTATAATAGCCATTTCATCATTTATGGTATATTAAGAATAAATGAAAATGTTTATAAATCAAATGGCACAGGAAAATGATCAATAAACAACAGTAGTTATTATTATCATTATAATCAACTTGTCCCTAAACAATAAGTTCTTCTGCTCCAGTAACTGATGCACAGTTAAGTTTCAAAAGAAAACCAGAAAAATACTAATTTAATTTCACTGAAAACCATCAGCAAAAGGAGAACATTCCTATACCCCAAAGGAAAGGAGAGATGGGACAGAATTTACCTCACTTTTACCTCAAGTATTTCCTAATTCAATCCTCTGACAAATCAGAAAGCATAGTTAAGAATGAGTAAGAATACAAAAATACAGTTTAATCATGTACACAATTTTAAGAGTAATCACCTCATTTGATTGCTTTACTAAAATAACAGCAATTCTTTGCTATTAAAATTGTTTTTTGTGAAACTTATAAAAATTTTATAGTACAGGAGTGGCGGGGGTGGATACAGTGGTGCCCACCTTTAATCCCAGCTACTCAGGAGGCTCCAGCAGGAAGTTCATAAGTTGGAGTCTAATCTGGGCAACTCAGCAAAATCCTATTTCTAAATGTACAAAAACAACAACAACAACAAAAAACGAAACAAAAAGGTTGGATGTAGGCTGGGGATATAGCTAAGTGAGAGAGCCCCTCTGGTTTCAGTCCGTAGTTCCGGGGGTGGAGGATTGCAGAAAAGGAGTAACAGAAAAGGAATATAAAAAGGTAGTGAGACATAAGTATGTGTGTGCATGAGTATACAGCAGGGGTGTAGGGGCGCGCGCGCGCACGCGCGCGCGCGTGTGTGTGTGTGTGTGTGTGTGTGTATGTTTGTACAATACATTCACAAGGAAAAGAAAATAATACCAACCAAGCTTTGGGAAGTAGGTGAATAACTGGTAACTGATTTTTATAGAACAAAGCAAAATCCTAATTTAGAAGGAGGGCAATAAAGTATTAGCTCAAAACTGAAAACAATGGATATTACTAAAAATGAGGCTGAAACAGGGGCTGTGGATTGAAGGCCTCTTTAAGAAGAAGTCTGTCCTGGAAAGAGAGGACTTTTAAAGGCTTTTTAAAAAGAAGAAGAAGATATATAAACTAAAATAAGCAGAAAAAGACAAGAAAGAACTCTACATTAAATGGAAATCATATATAACAGCAGAAGTAAAGAGATCAGGTTTTTAAAACTAGAACATTAAGAAATGTGTGATGCTAGGAGTCAAGCTATACTCTATCACTAATCAAATCAAGTAAATCCCAGGGCCTAAGTTTCTACTTCTGCCAATCTAGAGGCTGGATGAGATGAGTAGTTCTCATAGAAGATGTGCATCAGGATAACCTTTTAAAAACCATGTGGTGACCCATCCACCAAGGTAATGACTGCTGGTTATGTGTGTTATAGAAAAGGTTCTCATCACTGAAGAGGATGATCTCAAAAATTATTCCTAATTCAAAACTTTGTACTTCAAAGTATAAATAAATATAACTAAGTTTATTCAGAAAACTTACCATGAGGTTTCCTTTGGACTACCTGAAGCACACAAGGAACAGGCATAAAAAGAGTAACAATCTGAGACTGACCCCACTAATTGATGTTTGTCAAATGAACCAACGCATACACAGTATTGTTATAATTTTAATTTATAACTCAAATTAAACAGGTCTGCTCCCATTATACTAGGATAGGGTAAATTTTTCTTGATATAAAAAGTTCATAATTGGTTTAATAAATTATATAGTATTTGTAAGTCTATCTAGTATTTGTATGTCTAGATGACTTTGATATTCCTCAGTGTTCCATAATCATTTTAGTTCTTCTACCAGAGCCAAAGCTTTAGCTTATTTTTAGTCTGTTTGCATAATTTGCCAAGTAATATGAACACAGACTACAGATACAATGACAGAAATAAATAAAAAGGAAAATAAAAAGTCTGTGTTCCCTTACTCCTACCTAAGTCTGTGTTCCCTTACTCCTACCTTCACTACCCAGAGGTAATTACACCCTCTTCTCCAGTTCTGACTTTTAGTGTAACTGGCACAATTCTAGTATTTTGACATTTCTTCTTCAATTACACCTACATATTTATTAGGCAAGACCCAGGGTTTTCCTCACTCTGACAGAAATTACCTCACCTTTACTACCTTTTTTAAAGTTGTTCTTTGTTAGGTCTTTAATACTTGTATAGGCAGAATTAATATTATCAAAATGACCATACTTCCAAAAACATTACACAGATTTAATGTAATTCTGATCAAAATCCCAATGACATTCCTCATAGAAATAGAAAAAAGCAGTCATGAAATTCATCTGGAAAAATAAGAGGTCTAGAATAGCTAAAGCAATCCTTAGCCGAAAGAGTGAAGCAGATGGAATCACTATACCAGACCTTAAACTATACTACAGAGCAATAATAACAAAAACAGCATGGTATTGGCACAAAAACAGACTGGTAGACCAATGGTACAGAATAGAGGACACAGAGACTAACCCACAAAATTACAATTATCTTACACTAGACAAAGGCTATCTTTTCTCCAAAAAAGGAGAACAAATGGTGCTGGGAAAACTGGAAATCCATATGCAACAAAATGAAATTAATCCCCTATTTCTCACCATGCACAAAACTTAACTCAAAATGTATCAAGGACCTAAGAATAAAATCAGAGACCCCACATCTAATTAAATAAAAAGTAGGCCCTAATCTCCATCATGTGGGATTAGGCCCCAACTTCCTTAATAAGACTCCTATAGCACAAGAATTAAAACCAAGAATCAACAAATGGGATGGACTCAAACTAAAAAGTTTTTTTTTTTTTTCTCAGCAAAAGAAACAATCTGTGAGGTGAATAGAGAATCTACATCTTGGGAGCAAATCTTTACCCCTCACACATCAGATAGAACACTAATCTCTAGGGTATACAAAGAACTGAAAAAGCTAATCACCAAATATTATAAAATAAAATAACCCAATCAATAAATAGGCCAAGGACATGAACAGACACTTCTCAGAAGAAGATATACAATCAATCACCAAATACATGAAAAAAATGTTCATCATCTCTAGCAATTAGAGAAATGCAAATAAAAACTACTCTAAGATATCATCTCACTCCAGTCAGAAAGGCAGCTATTATGAAAACAAACAATAAGTATATTAGTGAGGATGTGTAGAAAAAGGTACATTATACCCTGCTGGTGGGACTGCAAATTGGTGCAACTAATATGGAAAGCAGTATAAAGATTTCTTGGAAAAGTGGGAATGGAACTACCATTTGACCCAGCTATCCCTCTCCTAGGTCTACACGCAAAGGACTTAAAAACACCACTCTACAGGGACACAGCCACATCAATGTTTATAGCAGCACAATTCACAATAGCTAAACTGTGGAACCAACTTAGATGCCCTTCAATAGATGAATAGATAAAAAGTATGTGGCATATATATACAATGGAATATTACTCAGCAATAAAAGAGAATAAAATCATGGCATTTGCACATAAATGGATGGAGTTAGAAAAGATAATGCTAAGTGAAGTTAGCCAGTCCCAAAATACCAAATGTTTTCTCTAATATAAGGAGGCTGATTCATAGTGGGGTAGGGAAGGGGAACATGGGAGGAATAGACAAACTCTAGATAGGACAGAGGAGTGGGAAGGGAAGGGAGGGGGTATGGGGTTAGAAATGATGGTGGAATGTGTTGGACATTATTATCCAAAGTACATGTATGAAGACACAAATTGGTGTGAGTATACTATGTATACAACCAGAGATATGAAAAATTGTGCTCTATATGTGTAGTAAGAATTGTAATGTATTCCACTATCATATATAAATAAAAAAATTAATTGAAAAAATACTTATGGGGCTGGCGTTTTGGCTCAGTGGTACTGCACTCGCCTAGCAAGCGTGAGGCCCTGGGTTCGATCCTCAGCACATACAAACAAAGGTATTGTGTCCAACTACAACTAAAAAATAAATATTAAAAAATACTGATGTATATAAAACCTTTTAAAGCCAGCCTCAGCAAAAGCAAGGCACTAAGCAACTCAGTGAGACCCTGTCTCTAAATAAAATACAAAGTGGCAGGGAGATGTGGTTCAGTGGTCGAGTGCCCCTGAGTTCAATTCCTGGTACCCCCCCCCAAAAGTCTGAATAATTATAATATCTAGTTAATGTATCATTTCGGACCGTGTTTCTTGAACCTCCATTCCATAAAATGAGAAAATCAGTATCAGACACCTCCTTTCACCTCTTCTCCTCCTTTTCACTATTCAAATGTTAACAGTGGTACAATTTCTTTCATATCATCAAGGTTTTAGCATTTGTATTCTTTGCAGAGATTGGATCATTCAAGTTTTGTTTACAGATATATGCTAAAAATTGCAAGTCTACAAATATAAAATATGTAAATACTTGTCACTGAAGACACAGGATGTGCGACTAGTTTCATACAAAGAAAGATGCCAATCTATGGTCACAAAACCAGATACTTGAAATAAAGTGTTCTAAATGTAGAGGCCAAAGGAATCTCCTTTCTAATATTCATTCTCTCAGAAACACATCTTGTTTTTATAGTTTACTTCATTTATAATAATGACTTTCTTATTCAGCTTCTCATTTTAACATTTCTAAGTGCCTCTTTCTCCCAGTTGATGGGATATTTCTTATTGCCGCTGCCAGGAACATTCTTTCCCTGGCTCCAAGGTCACAACATAAGTGTTATCCCTTCACAGAAGAACTACAATTATTCAATCACATTATTTATAGAAATGTTCAATTACATATTAGTCTCCTGTTAGGAGCTTTCCCCCTCAGAACTGCTGCATGCTACTTCAGCAAAGTAAAACAGTTCCAGGAAAGAGGGACATATAAAGTTGGAATTAAACAACAATAAGAAATATGGTGTAAAGAAGAGCCACATATGGCCAAATACACACACACAAACACACACACACACACACACACACACACACACACATATATAAAATCTATCTATATATGGAGAGAAAGAGAGAGAGAGAGAGAGAGAGAGAGAGAGAGAGAGCGAGCGCGCGCGAGAGCGAGCACTTTGCCTCACACTAATCCCCAAAATCAATTTTAAGTGCATTAGAAACCTGCATATAAAAGACAGAGCTATAAAACATTTAGAAGACAATGTACAATATTTTATGCCTTGGAAAAAGGAAGGACTCAAAAAGCCCAAACTATAAAAGATTGATAAATTAAACTACCATTAAATTAGGAACTTCCATTCATCAAAAACACCATAAAGACAGTGAATCATCCAAAAATTGGTCAAAGATGTTTGTAATACATACAACCAACAAATGTTTAACATCCAGATTATAAAAAGAATGTCTATAAATCAATATGAAAAGATCAACTACTTAAAAAGAAAAGTGGACAAAACCTGGCAAAGAATTTGAGAAGATACATAATATGAAAAGATGCTCAACTCCACTAGTAATCTGAGAAATGAAAATTAAAATGACTGTAAGACAGCATTTTGTAATAGTCTGTTACACTGGTGGCCTCCAACAGCTACACCTCCCACTAGTCTCTTCACCTTAAATCTAATCTGTTCACTTTAACACGTGGCAAGTTCTGAGTCTCATCTGTAAAGAGACTTGATAGTTTCCATTTTTGTGCTCTGAGAGCCCTGAGCCTTTCAGTAAGAAGTTCAAGGGCTACATGGAGCCAGAGGCCATGAGTAAGCATGAAAAGACTGAGAAAGGCCCAGTCATGCCAGGGTCATAGCTGTAATGCCAGTTCCATGCAGCTACATGAATGACTGCAGGCAAGGTCAGTAGAAAAGTCACTCAGCTTTTCTCAATGCCATTCACAACCTCGTTGTGGAGTATATAGTTTGTTAAATAGCAGTAGATAACTGAAAATATAAGTCAGTTACTTTATGTTTTCATCTTCCAAAAACCCAAAGGTGAGAAAAACTGCCAAATATCCTGAGGGGGTAAAAATCCACTGAACTTAGTCTTAAGTTTTTTTGTTTTTTGTTTTTTTTTTTTTAAGAGCATATGCCTACCAGGCATTTGTGGTTAGTTAACCAGATTTCATGATATGTATTAGAAGTTTTTTGGCACAAAGAGGAATTACAGTTTCCAAGAAAGAACAATTTCCAAGATTCAAGTGATAAAAGCCAGAGTTTAAATCTTCACTGCCAGCTATACTGAAATGATTAAAATATATTTATTTAACAGAGCACTACGGTAGCCAACAGTTAAGTTCCAAAGTAGAAAATGCCAAAATATGTTAAGTGACAGAGTACAAAACTACAACTATACAACTATAGAATTTTAGTTTTCAAATATGCCAGTAAAAATCAGAAGAATTTCACAAGTACTTATTACTATTTAATTAAGCCTGATTTGAAACTCTGGAATAATTAAGGATGCATGACTGTTAAAAAAGTGTATATATAGTCTGATCCCTTCTCTCATATTGGTACCAACTGGTCTATAATAATGGTATAATAATGGAAAAACATACCAACAAGCAAAACATTTAATAAGCCAGTGAAAAGTGATGTGATAAAAAAAATTTCCCATAAATTTCAAAGCAAGTGTCCTGAATATAAGAATAATGTTGAAGTTAATTTTTGTTCATGGTGCAAAGTAAGGTTCTAAATATATAAGGGTCTAAATCTTGTTTTTAAGTATCTATTTATTCCATCATCATTTGTTGAAAAGATTTTCCCCATTTAATTAAATTAGGATCGACAGAGCCAATTAACCATATTTGTTAAGGTTTGTTTCTGAACTCAATTTTGTTCCTCTGGTATATGTCTACCATTAAGGTGGTACTGTACTGTCTTGAATACTGTGTACATTTGTTGCCTATTTCTGTATAACAATTTCACACAAATTTATAAAATATTATAAATTCAGTAGTACACAGTTCCATAGGTCAGGAGTATAAGCACGTTTTGCCAGGTTCTCTGTTTGGTTTCGTACAAGACTACATTCAGCTGGGCTCTAATTTAAAATTTCTAAGAAAGAATCAGATCCATGCTCATGCAGACCCTTGACAGAACAGAGTTCCTTGTAATGTAGAACTTAAATCTTAATTTTTATACTGTTGGCCACAGTCTATTTTTAGCTTCAAGTTCCCTCCATCTTCAAAGTCACAAATGGTGTGTTAAATTGTTCCCATGCTTCAAATGTCTCTTAACTTCGTCTTTTGTTCCCAGACAGAAAAAAATTCTATTTATCTCATGTCCTTAGACTGAGCCTATCCACATAATCTTTGATTGATTATATATCATAACACAATCATGAGAGCAAAGGTAGAAGAGGACAAAGGCTGTGTTGGCCATCTTAAAATGCTTCCTACTGTACTATAATTTTAAAATAAATTTTGAAATTGTAAAAGACAATCCTCCACTTCACTCATGTTTCTCAAAATTGTTGTGATTTTTCTCATTTCTTTGCACTTCCATATAAATTTTAGGATTCTTTTATCAGTTTCCATCAAAAAATTACCAAAATCTGTTAAAATTGTGATAGGGATCACAACAATCTACAGATCAATTTGGGAAGAAAGACCATTTTAAGAGCATTTGAGTAGTTCATGTATGCGGAACCTGTTTTCATTAATTTAGATTTTCTTAGATTTTTATTAGCAATGTTTTGTAGTGCTCATTGTACAAATCTTGCACTTCTTATACTAAATATATTCATTTTTAATTTTAATTAAAAGTGAACAAAACTAAAATTGATTTTGACATTTAGATCTTGTATCTTGCAACCTTGTGAATTTGTTAGTTCTATCAGTTTTTTGTAAATTCCTCAGGATTTTCACATGTAAGGATCTCATTATTTAAGAACAACTACAATTTGAATTCCTTTCCACTAACTTAATTCCAGGAATTTATAGAAAATTTGTTCTAATACAGTTTTCTCTCCCTCCCTTTCCTTTGTGCAAATGTGTGCGTGCATGCACACACAAACACAATATCTCTCTTATAAATTCACCAATATACTTTTATAATTATTATTCTATTCAAGTAACTTTAAAATAATTTAAGAAAAGAGGAAATACATAATTGTCTTTATTGGTACTCTTTATTTCATTGCATAGATTTAAGTTATTGCTTTATGTTATTTCCTTTACTTTAAACAGACTTCTATTGATATGTAATGTAAAGCAGGCACACTAGCAATTCTCTCAATCTTTATTTATTTGGGAATGTCTTTATGTCATGTTCACTTTTTAATAATAACTTTGCTGCATTGCCAAGGAACTTTTTTTTTTCAGTTCTTTGAATATGGCATCCCACTGTTGTATTCTCCATGGTTTCTGATGAAAAGTCAGCTGTTTTATTTATTTATTTTTTTATTGTTGGTCATTCAAAACATTACATAGTTCTTAATATATCATATTTCACAGTTTGATTCAAGTGGGTTATGAACTCCCATTTTTACCCCGTATACAGATTGCTTTATCACATCAGTTACACTTCCATTGATTTACACATTGCCATTCTAGTGTCTGATGTATTCTGCTGTCTATCCTATTCTCTACTATCCCCCCTCTCCTCCCCTCCCCTATCCTCTTCTCTCTCTACCCCCTCTACTGTAAATCATTTCTTCCACTTGTATTATTCTTCTCTTACCCCTCATTTCCTCTTATATGTAATTTTGTATAACCCTGAGGATCACCTTCCATTTCCATGCAATTTCCCTTCTCTCTCCCTTTCCCTCCCACCTCTCATCCCTGTTTAATGTTAATCTTCTTCTCAAGCTCTTCGTCCCTACTTTGTCCTTAGTTACTCCCCTTATATCAAAGAAGTCATTTGGCATTTGTTTTTTAAGGATTGGCTAGCTTCACTTACCATAATCTGCTCTGATGCCATCCATTTCCCTCCAAATTCTATGATTTTGTCATTTTTTAATGCAGAGTAATACTCCATTGTGTATAAATGCCACATTTTTTTATCCATTCATCTATTGAAGGGCATCTAGGTTGGTTCCACAATCTTGCTATCGTGAATTGTGCTGCTATGAACATCGATGTAGCAGTGTCCCTGTAGCATGCTCTTATTAGGTCTTTAGGGAATAGACCGAGAAGGGGAATAGCTGGGTCAAATGGTGGTTCCATTCCCAGCTTTCCAAGAAATCTCCATACTGCTTTCCACATTGGCTGCACCAATTTGCAGTCCCACCAACAATGAACAAGTGTACCCTTTTCCCCACATCCTCGCCAGCACTTGTTGTTGTTGGACTTCATAATGGCTGCCAATCTTACTGGAGTGAGATGGTATCTTAGGGTGGTTTTCATTTGCATTTCTCTGACTGCTAGCGATGGTGAGCATTTTTTCATGTACTTACTGATTGATTGTATGTCCTCCTCTGAGAAGTGTCTGTTCAGGTCCTTGGCCCATTTGTTGATTGGGTTATTTGTTATCTTATTGTCTAATTTTTTGAGTTCTTTGTATACTCTGGATATTAGGGCTCTATCTGAAGTGTGAGGAGTAAAGATTTGTTCCCAGGATGTAGGCTCCCTGTTTACCTCTCTTATTGTTTCTTTTGCTGAGAAAAAACTTTTTAGTTTGAGTAAGTCCCATTTGTTGATTCTAGTTGTTAACTCTTGTGCTATGGGTGTCCTATTGAGGAATCTGGAGCCCGACCCCACAGTATGTAGATCATAGCCTACTTTTTCTTCTATCAAATGCAGTGTCTCTGATTTAATATCCAGCTCCTTGATCCATTTTGAGTTAACTTTTGTGCATGGCGAGATTAAGGGATTCAGTTTCATTTTGATGCAAATGGATTTCCAGTTTTCCCAGCACCATTTGTTGAAGATGCTATCCTTCCTCCATTGCATGCTTTTAGCCCCTTTATCAAATATAAGATAGTTGTAGTTTTGTGGATTGGTTACTGTGTCCCCTATTCTGTACCATTGGTCCACCTGCCTGTTCTGGTACCAGTACCATGCTGTTTTTGTTACTATTGCTCTGTAGTATAGTTTGAAGTCTGGTATCGATATACCCCCTGATTCACACTTCCTGCTTAGCATTGTTTTTGCTATTCTGGGTCTTTTATTATTCCATATGAATTTCATGATTGTTTTATCTATTTCTACAAGAAATGCTGTTGGGATTTTGATTGGCATTGCATTGAACTTATAGAGAACTTTTGGTAATATCGCCATTTTGATGATGTTAGTTCTGCCTATCCATGAACAGGGTATATTTTTCCATCTTCTAAGATCTTCTTCTATATCTCTCTTTAGGGTTCTGTAGTTTTCATTGTATAAATCTTTCACCTCTTTTGTTAGGTTGATTCCCAAGTATTTTATTTTTTGGGGGGATATTGTGAATGGAGTAGTTGTCCTCATTTCCATTTCAGAGAATTTGTCACTGATATACAGGAATGCCTTTGATTTATGCGTGTTGATTTTATATCCTGCCATTTTGCTGAATTCATTTATTAGCTCTAATAGTTTCTTTGTAGACCCTTTTGGGTCTGCTAGGTATAGAATCATGTCATCTGCAAATAGTGATAATTTAAGTTCTTCTTTTCCTATTTTTATGCCTTTAATTTCTTTCGTCCGTCTAATTGCTCTGGCCAGTGTTTCGAGGACTATGTTGAACAGAAGTGGTGAGAGAGGGCAACCCTGTCTTGTACCAGATCTTAGAGGGAATGCCTTCAATTTTTATCCATTCAGAATGATGCTGGCCTGTGGCTTACCATAGATTGCTTTTACAATGTTGGGGTATGATCCTGTTATCCCTAATTTTTCTAGAGTTTTGAACATAAAGGGATGCTGTACTTTGTCGAATGCTTTTTCTGCATCTATCGAGATGATCATATGGCTCTTATTTTTAAGTCTATTGATGTGGTGAATAACATTTATTGATTTCCGTATATTGAACCAGCCTTGCATCCCAGGAATGAATCCTACTTGATCATGGTGTATAATTTTTTTGATATGTTTTTGAATCCGATTCGCCAGAATTTTATTGAGGATTTTTGCATCTAGGTTCATTAGAGATATTGGTCTGTAGTTTTCTTTCTTTGAAGTGTCTTTGTCTGGTTTAGGCATCAGGGTGATGTTGGCCTCATAGAATGAATTTGGAAGTTCTCCCTCTTTTTCTATTTCCTGAAATAGCTTGAAAAGTATTGGTGTTAGTTCCTCTTTAAAGGTTTTGTAAAACTCTGCTGTATACCCATCCGGTCCTGGGCTTTTCTTAGTTGGTAGTCTAATGATGGTTTCTTCTAATTCCTCAATTGTTATTGGTCTGTTTAGGTTGTCTATATCCTCCTGACTCAATCTGGGCAGATCATATGACTTAAGAAATTTATCGATGCCTTCACTATCTTCTATTTTATTGGAGTATAAGGATTCAAAATAATTTCTGATTATCTTCTGTATTTCTGAAGTGTCTGTTATGATATTGCCCTTTTCATCCTGTATGCTAGTAATTTGAGTTCTCTCTCTTCTTCTCTTCGTTAGCATGGCTAAGGGTCTGTCGATTTTATTTATTTTTTCAAAGAACCAACTTTTAGTTTTGTCAATTTTTTCAATAGTTTCTTTTGTTTCGATTTCATTAATTTCGGCTCTGATTTTAATTATTTCTTGCCTTCTACTTCTTTTGCTGTTGTTTTGCTCTTCTTTTTCTAGGATTTTGAGATGAAGTATGAGATCATTTATTTGTTGGTTTTTTCTTTTTTTAAGGAATGAACTCCAAGCAATGAATTTTCCTCTTAGAACTGCTTTCAATGTGTCCCATAGATTCCAATATGTTGTGTCTGTGTTTTCATTTAACTCTAAGAAGTTTTTAATTTCCTCCTTGATGTCTTCTAAAACCCATTGATCATTCAGTAACCTATTGTTCATTCTCTAAGTGATGCATGATTTTTCCTTCCTTCTTTTATCGCTGATTTTCAGTTTCATTCCATTATGTTCAGATAAGATGCATGGTATTATCTCTACTCCTTCATATCGTCTAAGAGTTGCCCTGTGACATAATATATGATCTATTTTTCAGAAGGATCCATTTGCTGCTGAGAAAAAAGTGTAACTACTTGATGTTGGGTGGTATATTCTATATATGTCAATTAAGTCTAGGTTATTAATTGTGTTACTGAGTTCTATAGTTTCCTTATTTAACTTTTGTTTGGAAGATCTGTCCAGTGGTGAGAGAGGTGTGTTGAAGTCTCCCATGATTATTGTATGGTGGTCTATTAGACTCTTGAACTTGAGAAGAGTTAGCTTGATGAACATAGCTGCACCATTGTTTGGGGCATATGTATTTATGATTGTTATGTCTTGTTGGTGTATGGTTCCCTTGAGCAGTATGTAGTGTCCCTTTTTATCCCTTTTGATTAACTTTGGCTTGAAATCTATTTTATTAGATATGAGTATGGACACTCCTGCTTGTTTCAGCAGTCCATATGAGTGATATGATTTTTCCCAACCTTTCACCTTCAGTCTATGTATATCTTTTCCTATCAAATGCGTCTCCTGTAGCAGCATATTGTTGGGTCTTGTTTTATGATCCATTCAACTAGCCTGTGTCTCTTAATTGGTGAGTTTAAGCCATTAACATTTAGGGTTATTATTGAGATATGGTTTGTTCTTCCAGCCATATTTGTTTATTAATGTTACTAAACCTGATTTGTTTCCTCTGTGATTACTTTCCCCCCTTTACTGTCCTACCTCCCACTGTTGGTTTTCATTGTTATTATCCATTTCCTCTTCCTGTAATGTTTTGCCAAGGATTTTTTGAAGAGATGGTTTTCTAGCTGCAAATTCTTTTAGCTTTTGTTTATCGTGGAAGGTTTTAATTTCTTCATCCTTCCTGAAGCTTAATTTCGCCGGATACACGATTCTTGGTTGGAACCCATTTTCTTTCAGTGTTTGAAATATGTTATTCCAGGATCTTCTAGCTTTCAGAGTCTGTGTTGACAGATCAGCTGTTATCCTGATTGGTTTACCCCTAAATGTAATCTGCTTCCTTTCTCTTGTAGCTTTTAAGATTCTCTCCTTATTCTGTATGTTGGGCATCTTCATCATAATGTGTCTAGGTGTGGATCTCTTATGATTTTGCACATTCGGCGTCCTGTAGGCTTCTAGGATTTGGGATTCTGTCTCATTCTTCAATTCTGGGAAGTTTTCTCGTATTATTTCATTGAATAGATTGTTTATTCTTTTGGTTTGGAGCTGTGTGCCTTCCTGTATCCCAATGACTCTTAAGTTTGGTCTCTTTATGTTATCCCATATCTCTTGGATGTTCTGCTCATGGTTTCTTAGCAGTCTTGCTGAGCTGTCTATGTTCTTTTCAAGTTGAAATACTTTGTCTTCATTGTCTGATGTTCTATCTTCTAAGTGTTCTACTCTGCTGGTAGTATTCTCAATTGAGTTTTTAAGTTCGTTTATTGCTTTCTGCATTTCTAGGATTTCTATTTGTTTGTTTTTTATTACCTCTATCTCCCTGTGTAATTGATCTTTTGCTTCCTGGATTTGTTTATGTAATTCCTTGTCAAAGTGATCTTTCATTGTCTGATTTTGCTGTCTCATGTCTTCCTTGAGACTCCAGATCATCTGAAGCATGTATATCCTGAACTCTTTATCTGACATTCCATCTGTTGCAGCTATTACCTCTTCTAAAGTTGAGTTGACCTGCATTGCTTGTGGTCCTTTCTTTCCTTGTCTTTTCATACTGCTCCCGTTTCTTTCTGCTTGGTGAAATTGTTGTGTTTTTGAAATTTTCCCCCTATTTATTTATATTGCTCTTGCATAGTTGGAAAATCTCCCTTGCAGGGCGGGTAGTGGCTGTGCTCCTCCTCTAATTAGGGTGATCTGTCTACCATGCTGGTCGGTCCCAGGTCTGCCCACCCTGCGGGCGTGGGTAGTGGCTCTGCTCTGCCCCCACTCCAATTGTGGTGACGTGACTACCACGCCCTCGGGTCGTTGGTCCTGATCCGGATGTGGGCGGCAGCTCTGCTCGGCCCCTACTCCAACTGGTGTGACATGTCTACCATGCTGGAAGGCCTCTAGGCCTGTTCCGCCGGTGGGTTGCAGGTCTGCCTACCTTGCGGGCTCAGGCGGCAGTTCTGCTCAGCCCCCACTCCAAATGGGGCTACCTGACTGCCTCTCCAACGGGTCACTGGGCCTTTTCTGGACACGGGCGGCGGCTCTGCTCCACCCCCACTCCAACCAGTGTGACGTGACTGCCTCGGTGCTACGTGTCCACCACGCTGGCAGGCTACTGGGCCTGTCCTGCCAGTGGGTCGCAGGTCCGCCTACCGTGCAGGCTCAGATGGCGGCTCTGCACAGCCCCTACTCCAAATGGGGTGACTTGGCTACCGCGCCGTCGGGTAGCTGGTCCTGTTCCAGGCGTGGGCGGCTACTCTCTTCGGCCCCAGCTGCAGTTGGGGTGTCGTGATACCATGCCGGCGGGTCACTTGGCCTGTTCTGAGTGCAGGCGGCAGCTCCACTCTGCCACTCTGGCCCCCGCAGCACCCAGCAGGACCCGGACTGAGATGCAGTTACCATGGGTTCCCCAGCCCTGGGCCAAAGCAGCTCCAGGAGCCTGAACCCGGCCTCTCCGAGCTCAGTGCACGCTCTGCTAGGAGCAGGTTCCCAGAAGCAGTCTCTGTGGGTTCCCCACCTCTGAGCCAAAGAGGCACCGGAAGCCAGAACCCGGCTGCTCTGAGCTCGGTGCCCTCTCTGCTAGGAGCAGGCTCCAAGAATCAGTCTCCGCGGCTTCCCCAGCCCTGGGCCAAAGCAGCTCCAGGAGCCAGAGCCCAGCCGCTCCAAGCTCTCCGAGCTCGGTGCACGCTCTGCTGAGAGCAGGCTCAAAGACGCAGTCTCCGCGGGTTCCCTGCCCTGGGCCAAAACTGTTCCGGGGGTCAGAACCCAGCCGCTTCGAGCTCGGTGCACGCTCCACTAGGAGCTGGCTCTAATACGCAGTCTCCGCGGGTTCCCCAGCCCTGGGCCAAAGCAGCTCCAGGAACCAGAACCCGGCAGCTCAGAGCTCGGTGCACGCTTTACTAGGAGCGAGCCCCAAGGAGTAGTCTCCACAGGGTTCTCTAGCCCTGAGCCTGAGTGATCTGTCTGCAAGATGCAGGCAAATACCAGCCTGAAATCACCTGTTCCGTAGCTGAATGAGCTGAGATCAGTAGAAAACAGGGATGATTACATCAGCTCTCCAAGATGGCGGCTGCTGTCCTCCTCCGTGGTCCGACGGGTGTCGAGAACCGAACTGGACCGCTTCTCTCCTCTGTCTCAAAGCCGGAACTCAGCACTAAGCACGGCCATTGCACCACTGGCAGGAGCCCCCAGAATCCGCATTGCTGCACCCCCACTCCGGCACCTCGATCCTTCCCAGCACGCGCCGCAGACTACAGCCGCGGGGCGATCCACCGATCAGGCAATGCGACCCTCCGTGCGGAGAAATCGCCCGCGTCCGAGCCCCCGCAGCCGAACCTTGCGGGATGGAAATCCCTCCACTAGATTCTGGAGCACCTCAATTTCGCTGGAAATTCCCAACAAGACAGCCTTCAGCTGTTTCAACTCATCTTTCTCCCGCACAGTGACGCGGCGCACGGGGGTGATGCACTCCCTTCGCCGCCATCTTCCGCTCCCCCCTGAAAAGTCAGCTGTTAATCTTATTCTTTTTATCTACAGAACTCTCATGCTGTGAGGAGCTTAATAGTATAAAGAGCATGACATCATCTTACATTTTTTGTTTTTAGAAGTATGGTGTAGCTTCTTGAACTGACAGTACAATCTGGGCTTGTTGAAAGTGGTACTATGACTCAAAGGTAGTTCGGTATTAAAATAGTTGGAATTAAGATATATGTTACATATTACATACACATTAAAATGCATAAAATAAAATTAGAATTAAGATTGCCAAGGTGCTTTATCACTATATGACTATTTAACTTTATAATTAAACAAAAAGTCTCATTAGCAATACCACATTCCAGCAGAATTATTATTATTATTATCATTTATCTATTTTGACTTTTCCTCATGTGCAAACTTTAAGCTCAAAACTGAAGTTACCTCAGTCAGAACTCTTAACTCATCTGAAACAATTGTTTCTAGGTTGAACAGTAATGATGTTTTTTAGAATGTTTGCAAAAATCTTTAGGATATTTAGGATTTCTACTGTTGAAGAGGAAAGATAATGCTCTAATACATTATCTATATTTTGATACTTAATATGAATACATTGATCACTTCTACAATGTCTTAACACAAAGTTTATTTTGCATTCACCTAAATATTGAAGCCCATACAGACATAAAAAAGACAAATATCAGTTGCCAGAAGGCAAGGAGTGTCTTTAGAGGTTGTTTTACATTAAAACTGGTAAGACTCTGAACATTCATTTAATCATATAATACTACTACGTGACATATGTATGTATAAATACATATTTGTGTGATTAATACATATATGCAAATGTGCAAAATATTTACATTTTATCAATTTAAAGTTTTTATGGGTCATCAAGTCACTTTTATTGTAAGAATTATAAATGAATTAGAAAGGCTTATTAAGTGCTTTTCAAAAGAAATGAGTAACACACAGCCCATTTGATTTTCATTGAGTAACAGAGCAGTGTATTTTCTTTACCATTCCTCTTATGCTTTTTCATATAACCAAGAGATTTCCCACTGACTCTTAGCCTATTTAAGGTAATTATTCCTGACTTTTGAGACCCAGGAAAAGAAGAAAGGAAGGCAAAAGACAACAACTCAATCACATGCAGTATCTGCAAATTTATTTTAAAACAATATTACATACTGTGTAACAAAAGCAAATGACTCTTTTGACATCTTGTTAGTCCATTAAAATAAAAAAAGGATAAAAATACAGATGCTTACCTGTTGTTCCTGCGTTTTAGCAGCATTAAGTTCTGAAAGAGACATGGTAAGCTTCTCCTGCTGTTCTGATAGGTATTTCTGATAGAGACTTAGAAGTTCTTGGCATTCTCTGTACTGTAGCTGAAGAGGTAAGATTTCAAATTAAGGGAAAAACATTTAAAAAATGGATCCAAACTGCATAATCAAGTGCTACTTTTCAGTTTTCAATAAACAGAGGTAGAAATGTAACAATATTTAGTAACAAAAAAGGTAAATATATAGTCAACAGATGGAAACAATACACATATTTCCCCCCTAATCATAAAACAACAATTCACAAAGAGGGTAGCAATGGTCATCCCATGAAAGAGAAAATTATTTCTCATGTCTTTAGATTTGAATAGATAAAAATAAATGCAGATACATGCAAAATAAACCCCTACCTTATGCCATGTATAAAATAAAATGAAAATATATCACTGATCTAAATACAAGAGTTAAAAATATAAAACTCTCAGAAAAACACAAAAGTACAACTTCTGACATTAGATTAGGTGATGATCACTTCAAATCATGAGCACTCCCCCCCAAAAAAAGATTAAAACTGGACTTCAATATTATAAACCTTGTGCTTCAAAGTGTAAAAACATGGAAAAATATAATCCTCATGATGAGAGAAAGTAGTTGGAAATCATATATGATAAAAGACTGGTATCCAGAATATATAAAGACCTCATCGGAGACCTCTTACGACTCAACAATAAATAATTTAACCCAATTAAAAAATGGGCAAAGGATCTGCACAGATTTCCAAAAGAATATATAAATGGTCAAAAACCACAGAAAAAATGCTAAAATAATTATCCATTAAGGAAATATGAATCAAAAGCAAAATTACATGCACTAAGATAGCCACAATCAAAAAGACTAACAAAGGGAGTGGTTAAGCGAGTGGCTAACAAGGATGTAGAAAAAGTGAAACCATTCAACATAGCTAATGGGAATATAAAATTGTGTTGCCATTTTGGAAGACAATTTGGTAGTGTTTCAAAAAATTACACACTGAGCTTCTGTATACTCTCAAAAATATACCCAAGAGAATGAAAATACATGTCCACAAAAAATCTTATACATGCATATTCAGAGCAGCTTTATTGGTAACAATGAAAAAAAGCAACCTTGATGTTCGACAACTAATAAGTTAATAAACAAGGTGTGAACTAGATATATAATGGAATATTATTTGGCCATAAAAGACTGAAATACTGCTATTTGCTGAAAATCTTGAAAACGCCGTGTTCAATGAATGGGGTACACAACGAAAAGGTGCATTTAATATGATTTCACATATGTGAAATATCCAGAATAGGCAAGTCCATACAAATAGAAAGTAGACTGGGGTTGCAAGAGCTTGGGAGAGACAAAATGGGGAATAACTGCGAGATATGGGGTTGGAGGAAAAGATAATAAATATGTTCTAGAATGAAACTGTAGTCATGTTCGCACATCTTTGAGAATATATTCAAAAACTTTTAATTGTACACTTGAAAAGGGTGAATTTATTTTCTGTAAATTATATCTTAATCAAGTTGTTATAAAGAGCAAAGTAGAAATGATGACATTGGTAAAAATATTATTGCTTAATTTACACAGAAAGTTCCTAACATATTAAACATAAAGGGATTATAATTTTTTATTTAAAATTTGATTTTTGTCATTTATTTTGTTTAACATCAGATAAGTCAATGTGTCATTAATCAAAGCATCACCTGGGAATTTTCTTTATAGTGTGGTATAAAGAACATGGCAATCTACCCTGGGGTATCCTATCTCACAGTCCCTAAAACTTGAAAAATGCTGAACATGAAATTAATCAAAAAGGTCACCTAACTTCATGACGAAGTGTCTGGGAGACATGTTTCTAGCCAAGAAACATCTCATTGTGGTAATTTTCTCCCCAGGCTCCTTTTTTCTTCAGATCATTTTTGAGTCTCCCTCTTAACACTTACTTATGTATGCTGTTGGTGTAGGAATTACTGTTCAGTGGGATTATTCTATATAAATAATTTTACAACGGGTCATCATGATTAAGGGTGGAAGTAATATTTCTTAAATGTCAAAAATGGTGACTGGTTTCAGTATTCCTTAACATTTTCATAACCTATTCATTGCTTCTGGGCAGATTCCTATTCTAATAACTTTTCCCAATCATAACTGCATAAATAACCAATTGCTTCATTATTCTCATTATTAACCTTTAACAGAAAAGGAGCCAAAGATGGCTTATAAAAGAGGAACTGATTCACAGTGAAAGGATAGGTTACTATGCTTAGAGAATACATTAATTAGAAGAGCCTGTTGAATACCTGGTATCTTAACAACAGTAACAACAACAGCGTGAATGGTGGTCTAAATAATCTAATAGGTTTTCAAAGTTAATCTATGTTAGACAGGCTGGCTTTACATTTCCACGCTTTTTGTCAGCAAGCTTTTTTAAAAAAGGAATGATTTGTGGTAATCCCAGGAGTCTCTACCAGCTATTATGTATACAAAAAGAATTTTTTATTCTAGCTGTTACATAGGCAGTAATGTTTATAGTAGGTGAACATATTAGCCTGGTCACAGAATATGAATTTTACTCTGGAAAAATCAAGCACAATTATATAGCCTAGGAGTTAAATGTCAGCGTTTCAGACAAATTATAGGCAAATTCATTTAAATACATGCCATATAGCAGAATATAAAAACAAGTAGTCCTATCCTCATCAATTTTTTGTGTCTTTCCTGATTTTACCAGATTTCAAAATGACCTGCTTTTCCTTCCTCCTTAACACAATGGGACTGCAGTTCTCCATCTGGAGAGAGAATTATAAATGCTAGGAAAATGTGAGTAAAATGCCCTCTTTACTGATTTGGGGAGGGGCAGGGTTGTTAATGAAAAGAAGACATATTTGACTCAATCCTGGCCAAATGACAGGAAAGATTATGCAACAGATAAGGAAGATCAAACCTAACAAAAGGTATACACTAAAATTAACACTGGAATCTGTCTAAGCACCATTTAAAAACCACCATTTGTGATAAGTAGTCATCACAATCTCTTTTAAAGGCTTCATAGCATAAAATAAATAAATAAAAATTAATGTTAACATCACATGAAGACCTAAACATCCAATTAATGAACTGAAATGGCTATAGAAAATGATCATTTTGTAAAGTTTAAAGGTTTAACTCTAAAATATATTATATAGAAAAATAAAACAATGTTGGTACAGAATGAATGGGGAGATGAGATAAATAATAAAAACTGTGTAAAAGAAAAATCAGAGGTAGAGGAAAAAGGAAGGACCAGAGCCAGGGTATATTACCAGTCAGCTGTCAAGGTAGAAGAAAATTGTCCTAAACTGGAAGAATTCCTCTGGCCCAGCAGACTCCACCCCCATGTGCTGTGCCACTTTACCCTTGTCTCCAATGCTTGGGATACTTGGGTTTGGTACTTAGTAATGCTGACTTAATACAGAACCAAGTAAAGACAGGCATTTGTGAGAGGAGAAAAGTAAAATATAAAAAGTCTCCTTTATTTGGAACCAAGATTACTTATAAAATAGCTGAATCTTATTATGGGACACGGAAAGTACAAAATGAGTTTCAAATATCTTTTGATGCTAATACAAGAAAATGTCCAAAGACAAATAGATGGGGGCTCATTAAAGGAATAGGTGCTAGCCTAAAGGAGATTCTCATTAGCCAAATTTGAGACAATTTATACACTGAAATAATAATCTGCTAATTAATACCAAATTGAATAAATAACACACCAGCTCATAGAAATACTTCAAAAGGGGAGAAGAATGGAAACAAAAAAAATGCAAGTCCTCTTTACAGAAGAATTATTGATATTTTAACAGAAAGAAACACACAAATCTAGAATATGGGAAATTTTACAAATATTTAGTCTGAAAAAAAGCAAAGATCTGTACAAAAGAATACTAGATATTTACTTAAAATGAATTTTTAAAAATTATTCCAATATAATAATGAATTCAGGCAAGGATCATCAATGGACACCAAAACATTAGATGAAAGGTTAATAAATAAGATATTCAAACGGTATCAATATTATTTACTTACAGCAAGGAAGAAAATGTACCTTTAAAATGGTAAAATCTGGTGGTTATGCCTAAACAAATATCAATTTAGAATCACTAACAGTGGAAAAATGGAAATCATATGTCTTGTAATGTACGAAGTAAGCTTTCATCTAAGAAATAATCAATAAATATGTTTAATTGGAATCTAATAAAATCTGTAAACCTAAAACCTACTTCACAGAAATCAGAATAAAAGAACAAGTTAAATTTTCTCTCTCTTTGTCTCTCTCTCACACATATACACACATATACACACATATACACACATACACACACAAAAATCCAGAGTGTGGTAAAATTTCCAAAGTAATTGGCCTGAATTCTTCAACAAGTCAATGTCAAATGGGAAAAGGTTTGATGGGAGGTCCATTCTTGATGAAAAGACCAAAGATACAACCAAATGCAACCCATGAATCATGACTGAATCCTGGTTCATGAGAAAAAAGCTGTAAAAGATCCTTGGGCCAATTAGGAAAACTGGAATATGGACTCAGCGACAGTTGATACTATGAAATTACTGCTAGATTTCTTAAGTATAATCATGTAGTGTATAAAGTGAAATGTTTTTACTTTAGGTTACAAGTCTAAAGTATTTAGTGTTAACATGACACCTGTTATTTTCAAGTGGTTCTGAAAAAAAGAAAGCAAATAAAATTTTTATGTGTAAATTTACAAGTAAAAATATATTCATATATAAACTTATATATTACAATTATGTTTATATAAATTATTTATAAACAAATATAAATGTATATGTGAAAGGAAACAAAGTATATAGTTAAATATCAATAATTGTGGAATCTAGGTAATGGTAACTCATTGCAATATTCGTCAATTTTTCTACATATTTAAAAATTACTGTAATAAAAGGTCGCAAAAAAGCTTTTGTTGTTGTTGTTTGTGTTTTTGTTTTCCTACTATTACTCAATCTCTCTTGGTCTTCCTACTTCTACTATAAATTAATATGTGAGAAGTGAAAATGTAAGCATCAGGTTAATTCCTAAGAACTCTCTCCAATTCTTTCCTTCTTGGCCCTTAAGTCAGGTGACAACCTATTACTGTCTGCTCATCACATGATCTGAAGATATATTCAATAGAACCTGTCCTTTAAGCCAGAAAGAAGCACATGCAAGGCAACAATAAAAAGGTCATGCAAAAAGGGCTTAAAAAGTTTTCTCCTAATCATTTAACAAATGCTTTCTGAATACTGTGTAACAGGCCTAAGTAGTACAAGGCACTGATATAGCTGAAGAAAAGGACAGACTGAAGTGTCTTGATTCAAACATTAATTCTGGTACTTGGTAACACTTTAACTTTGGGCAAGTAACTTATACAACAGAAAATGAGTTCTTGATAAAGTCAAACCTGGTTCCAAGATGATGTGGTTAGCAGATCTGGACAAGAATTTCTTAAACTGTGATCTGTGCAGGAGTACAGCCCACTGATAAAAGTCCAATGTCAAAACAGAATATTTAACCAGCTCCTTTTGAGCTAAGTCTCTCCCTTGTTTCTTATAGAGTTGCAAAGCCAGATGGGGCAAAAACTGACTTGGAACTGAGATGTGAAGGTATTTAATTCCTTTTTGCTCTAGGTGTTTAGGGAACCATCTACACAATGGAAACCCAATAGTTATTTCTCTAACCTTAAAGAAAAGAACACATATTTGAAAGTTTATATGCAGATATCCTAAAAAGCAGGCTAATCAAAGTGTCAGATTGATCAGTCCTTTGATTTCTTTTTAAGATAGTTTTCTTGTAACATACTACTGTAAAAGAATACAAGTTCTCAAGTATTCACTGTGAACATTAAAGAAAAGGTTGCAAAAGCATTTCTACTGAAAGCCATGCATTTTTCCTTGCTTCTAGCCTGCTTAAACATTTCTCTTTTATTTAAAATTACCATATTTCAACAAGAACCAAAGTAGAACTATTTCCCCATTTGTAAAGGCTACTTTAAATCAAATCAGCCATTTATGAGCTGTAGGAACTAGCCTAGAATCATGGAAGAAAAAGTTATCACAATGCTTTGCCTGTGAAGTTTCTTTGTAAGGTAAACTTCGTAAACAATGATCAACACTTTAAAATTTCCCATTTCAAAAAGGAACTCCTGATAGTGCAGACCAATAAAATCTGTCTATATGCTAAGCTCTCTACATCCTGAAAGGTGCTCAGTGAGGTTGTGTGAATAATGCTTTGTGAGTTTTACAAGCCCTGGCCCTGAGGAATAGAGCTCCTTGGAGAGGCATCATCTCATTTTGTTCCCCATCTTCAAGAAGAGATTTGTTCTTGCATTAAATTAAAACTCTTCAAGAGCTTTCAGTTTTAATGCATGTGATATCTGTTCTCTCTTCATAGCCTATATGTGTCTATTTTAACTATTTATGCTGCTGTGTGGAATCATTCATTTCTGAGCAGAATTTAAAAGGTCCAAACTAAGTAACCCAGTGGCATTGTGTGTTCCTCAAATATTACATCTTCCAGCTACATCATTTTTGTTTGTCATCTTCCTCTTCTTCAGATTCCTTATCAGCCTTCTCTTCTAAAAGACAGATGGTACTACCATCTTCTGTTATCACAATTAAATGATTATCACCAGGAACAGGTGCTAGAATATCTATAGATGACTCAGTATAAACTATCTGTGGGTATGGTGCCTCTAAGTACTTTAAAGATATTGGTTTTAATTCTCATCAAAAGAAAAAACCCTCATGAGGTACTGTTATTAGTCTCATTTTACAAATAAATCTACAACACAGAATAGTTAACAACTGATGCAAGGATATTCTGCCAATGAGCTGGGATGTGGAGGACACCAGTGTTTCTTAAAATGTAATACACAGAGGAATCACCTGTGGATTTTCTTAGCGGATTTTGATCTAGTAGATCTCAGGTGGGCCCAAAACTATATTTCTACCAAGCTACTAAGTGATGCTGATGCTACTGGTCTAGGCAGCACACATTGAATGTACAGATCATCGCTGAGAATCCTATTCCATATCAGTGAGAGGAGGCCCCCTCCCATTCCTTCATGTTGAAGTACCATGCTTTATCAGATTACTTTGCTTCTTCCTTTTAATCCATCCTTAGATGCCTGTGGGTTTGTTTTATCTGTTTTGGTTAACTGTTTGAGAAGGAAGCACGTAGAAAACAAAATATGAGATGCAAAATAACCCATTTTCTTCCTTAAAAGGAGACTATATTCTGAACTTTCAAAGTGGTATCATATTTCTACTGTGTTTGACTACAGAAATATAATAATTAATAAATATCACTAATAGGGCTTAATAATTTATACTGGGGAAAGAGTCCATGGGAAAAAATAAACAATCACATTTTTCATCTCTTACTTTCAAGTAGATATCTACCTTTTACCTTTCCTGGGCATACTTTAAGTTTACAGCATGATTCATGAATTCAGCCCAATGCTGCCAGACCATTAGCTATGGCCTTTGGGAACAACATTCTCACACCAGAGCTGCATAAATTTTTTAATGCGGCATTGAAAATATCACCTAATATTAATAATTCTAAGTAAAAAAATCAAATTCCTTAAAGTAGTATCAATACTAGAGTGAAAGGGAAAAGAATACTTATACACTGGAATCATATTTAACATATTAAGGTCAAATTGGAAAAAGTAGTAAGAATATCTCATTATTTTCCTCTTTGAAAATGACTGAGACTACTGAACACAAATATAAATTACTGCTCAGAGAAAAATTAAATAACTTCAGTGTGGAAGTTTATTATCTCAACTCAGCAAATGCTAGAAAGGCTGAAGGTAATAAAGCATTTTATGAACAACTTCATTTCACTGGTTCCTAATATAATTGAGCTTATATGGACTATTTAGCAGAATGATATTAAAAAAATTGATAAAACACCAGATTATTTGCCTAACCCTGCATTTAGGAAATGTTACAGAGAAAGATCCAAAAATACTCAAGGAGAAAAGTTTTCCAGTATTACTAAGATCAAGAACTTAGTTTTTGATTTACTGTTTTACCACTATTGACTACAAACTAAATTAATCCAAGAAGCAACATTTAAAAGAACAAGCCTCAAGGCCTTGGATTTTATTATATTAGATCAACAACAGAGATTTAGACATACTAAAAAATTCAAAGTAGTGAACAGAATAGTTAAAGTCAATGATTTCTATTCCAGTTTTTAAATATGTGGGTGTGTGACTGCTTAAGCAAATCTGCTAGGAGGCAGAATATTTGCACATTTAGTCTCTGTCTAGTGGTGATTTTTCTTGAAAAGTAAGTCTGAGTTAAATCAGCTCACCCATTTTTACAGTAAGACGGAAAAACATTTTTTTTTTTTTTTGGACTAAGGCAAGGCATGTAAATACAACAGGATGTATTCAGAAAGTGAAGTTCATGTTAGCAGACAGAAAAGAAAATTTAAATTAAAAATAAAATAAGTGTAGTGGATTTTTGATTCTAGACAAGATGGAGTAATATAGTTCTCCCTATTCCTCTTATTAAGTACAGCTAAAACTCATGGACATCACATACAAAACAAACATGACTCTGAAAAACAGAAAGAAGAAGGCAAACTGGCCAGGGGCATTAGATTAAACTTGTGCAGGGACAAGACAGCAGTAAGTAGCTTGTTTTTTGTTTGTTTATTTTTGCTTCATTCCTGTAGTGGGAGCTGGAGAAGAAGTCAGTCAACAACCCAGAAATGCCAATTGGCAAAGACAGGGAAAACAAATAAATAAAAGAATTAAAAGAAAGAAAAGAAACCTAGTTAGAAACTTTTAGACAAGAAATGCCTTACTTCAGCCAGACACCACAGAAAAAACTGCAACCCCTACCCCTAGACTTTCAGGAATCCCTTTCACTGTGCCCATTTTTTTTTTTCTCTCTCTCAAGAGTGATATCAAAGAAGACTGAATTGGAGCAAACAACTTTAATCCTGACTTTTGCCTTTACCCTCATGATTGTCAGTGGAGGCTTCCTGGGGAACCTGGAGTTCTACTCCCATCTAATATAGCTTTAATGAGTGTCCCTCTTTGCAAGGATAGGATGGGAGGAAGCTAAATGGGAAGACAAGACTTTCATTGCTAATAAGCAGCAAACAGTGAAAGTCATCTGGGAAGCACCTGCCCTTTTCAGCCAGAGTAGTATCTGCAAAGACCTAGTAGATAGCTGAACTTCCACTCCTGTCCACTCCCTGCCCCTAATAGCTATAAGATGCCCAATCACAAGTGTCAAAGAAGGGCAAATAGGTACCCTGAATTTTTACCCCACAATCTGGAAGTAATAAAGCAGAGCCTTTTCTTCATTGATTGGTGTATTGCTAGAAAGATTCTGCTAAAAGAGATGATGTAAATGAGACTATAACATAGTACTCCAAGTGTCTAGGGCATAGTTAAAAGCGATATGCTATACCAAGAACCAAGATAGTATCAATTTGAATGAGAAAAGATAATCAACAGAAGCCAATACTGAAATGACACAGATGTTGGAATTATCTGAAAAAGATTTTAAAGGAGTCATCACAAAATATTTCAATGAGTAATTATGTACGCTTGAAACAAATGAAAAAATAGAATGTCTCAGCAAAGAAAAAGGAGATATAAAGAACAAATGGAAACTTTAGAACTGAAAATTACAATAACCAAATTAAAAAGGTTATTGGAGGGCTCAACAACAGAATGGGGAGAACATGGGAAACAATGAAGTTAAAAATACAATGATTAAACATTACCCAGTATGAACAAAAAACAAAGTAGACTAAAAAAGAAACAAACAAAACAACAAAAGCAGAGCCTAAGAGACCACTCAGACAATAACTAAAGTTTTAATGTCTATGTCATTGGAATAACAGGGAAAAAGCAAAAAGAAGTAGAACTGGAAAAGTATTTGAAAAAACTAACAGCTAAAAATTTCACCAAAAATTTGGCAAGAAAAGCTGAACAAATCCCCCAAAGGATTATTCCATTGAAATTCATGTCAAGAAACATGATAATCAAACTTCTGAAAACTAAATACAAAAAAAAAGTAAAAGCAAGAGAAGCAGCACTATTTAAAGGGAAAAAATGTAAAACAACATGAATTTCTCATCACAAAATAAGAAGGTCAGAAGGAAGCAGCAAAACACTCTTTCAAGTGTGAAAAGAACTGTCAAGGCAGAATTTTATACCCAGAAAAAATATCCTTCAGAAACAGAGAAATTAAGAAATTATCTGGTGAATGACAACAATGAATTTATTGCCACTATATGGAGTTAAAAGAATGTCTAACTCCCTAAATAGGAAGGAACTGAAGAAGAAAGGTATTTTGGAACATCAGAAAGGAAGAAAGAATAGAAAGAGCACAAATATGAATAGATATTTTCCTCCTTCTCTCGAATTTCCTAAATTATGTTTGACAGGTGAAATAAATGAAATTATATTTACCTACTATCCAACGTAGGTAAGGAAAAAAACATAACTACAGAGTTAAAAAGCAACTGCATCTAGAAACAAAAAATTTACTCATATTTAGGTACATCTTATTTCCCTGAAAAGGTATATTCCACAATGATAGTTTAAAATATCCTCAACTCTCACAATTACCATCTCAATACATTGTTACTTCAGGTCTTGGCCCTCAATAAATGTTGAAAGAATGAGTAAATGAATGGTTGCTTTCTAAGACAAACTTCTCCACTTGTGTTCTTGATTTTCTCATCTTCTTTATCTATATTCAGGACACTGTCCCATATATTACTTTGATATGATTTCACTAATTTTTGGCTACTGCCTATCACCTTCAACTAAGCATATCCAAAGAAAAGTCTTTTTTTGAAGCTTTCTTCTCAAGTTAACAACATTTCTTTCTCCACACATTATTATAAAAACTCTGAAAAGATTAATACATACTCATGGTCTCTATTTTCTCATTTCCAATTTACTTTTTGCTCAATACAATTTGTTTTTCTATCTCTAATTCCATTTACATTGTATTCCTGACAAAGTATTCTCTAACATATTTTTAAATGTACCAATCTGATTTCAGGTTTCATCCTCCTCGACTTCGTTCTCCTTCAAAGGATGTCTTCTCCTGGTTCCAAAGTTATAGGTCCATTCTGCTTCTTCCTTACTGAATGTTCCTTTTAAAATATCACTGACTTCCTTTAATTTCCTTCCCAGGAAATGTAGACATTCCTTCTTATAATGTCCTAGAACCCATCTGACTTTTATTGCCTCCTCCATAACCTTATATTCTACCATAGCTTAAAATTCAATATATATGCTGGTGATCCCCAAATTTCTATTTCTTAGGTATACAAGAAAAGCAATGTGATTGATATAAGGTTCTATAGTAGTCCCATGTTGAAAACAAGATTATTATCTAATATAGTATGTACACATACTTGGCAACAGTGAGTTTGTATAATGGAGGTAAGAAAATTGATAAACCTTTAATTCCTCTAATCATTTTCAATATCTTCAAATCAAAATGTTGGATTTTTACATTTAAATAATTAATGCTCAAAAAAAGTTTTAACTTCTTATTTTCAGAGCATCATCATAATATTGTTGAATGATGTCACTTTTTATAAAGAAAATGCTAATTCATGCTCATTTCATTTGAAGAAAAGATGAAATTTGGGGCTGGGGATGTGGCTCAAGAGGTAGTGTCTGGCATGCGTGCAGCCCGGGTTCTATCCTCAGTACCACATACAAACAAAGATGTTGTGTCCGCCGAAAACTAAAAAATAAATGTTGGAAAATTCTCTCTCTCTCTCTCTCTCTCTCTCTCTCTCTCTCTCTCTCAAAAAAGAAAGAAAGAAAGAAAAGACGAAATTTACTTTATTAGAGAATAATATCTCATGATTAGTTCCTGACTTGATTATCCTTTGAAGTGAATCCAAAAATGGCATCTGGTATAATACAATTAATTAATTTAGGATAACCTATAGACAATAAAGAAGAACTCACACCAAATAAAATTAAGGACTATGTTACCCATCAAAATAAAATTTCTTCTTTTTCTCTGACATCAATAAGACTTTAGTAATATTTGGCTTTCTAACACCCAAATGACTTGTTTTCAAGTGCTATCTATATTACTCACACAATAATTGTTTTTAAATGATTAAGGACCAACAAAAAATATGTTAAATAATTTACCACATTGACCAAAATCACTGATATGGCCTAGTTACTAATAGAATAAAGAATATAAACACTACATTACTTTATTGGCAATGTTTTTCATGATCAAGCAGCTTATTCCTTGATAATGAAATTAGTTGTACACTTAAGTGAAAACCACAAGCAAAATTTTAGTTCTTTGACACAAGGCAAATCATAAGTTAGTTTACAATGACTTTCATTATAAGAGCTTGTACTAATTATCTGCCACTCAATCTGAATATACAAGTACAAAACAGGTGCTTTGTGCATCTTGGTTAATATTGTTAGCTCCTTCAATTTTGACCAAGAGTTTATGTAAAGATGTTGATGGGCCCTGATACCTGGACCCAGGGAGCAGTTTATATAGCACTGCAACAAATCCTGATAGGGTTCAAGGAAGTTAATTTGCTTCAGCATTATTTGTAGGGCTTCTTCAGTGAGTAAAATTTGGGAATGGTTTATCTCTAGGAATTTGTAGAGAATTTAAAAATGTATGTCTTTGTCATTTTAATTGCCTGTTATGTGTCCTTTTTATTAAGGAGTCAAGATAATGTAGCTAAAAACACTCATTCCCCAGAATACATATAATGTCCTCACAGCTATGTGCTCCAATTTTCAAAATTCAAAAGAGATCAATTAAAAGTGAAATGCAAGATCTACTGGGTAGCCCAATACTATGTGACAGGAAGGATTATTCCTCCTACTAAAAATTGTTCTGGGTTTTGTTTTCTCATTTAAAAATATATTTAGATTGCAAAATTAAAACAAATAAAAGTAACACTGCATAATTTAGCTGTAGTTTTCTACCAAATTGCTTATAACTGTAACCATAAAATGATAATAATTTACCATATGTGCAGCTGCAAAACTATGAAAAGCACTGGTCAGTGCTACTGCAAAATGTGAACCTACTACCCCCCCTGGTGCTCGTGGAACTGAATTGCAATAAAATTAAAAGTCCCATTTCTCCAGCAAAGTGTGAAATTTCATATATAGTCAATTCTGCTATAACGCTTGTTATGAAAATTTAAATTTGTTTCAGTGCCTTGTATTTATTTGGAAACAATTTGAGTCCAATGTATCACTATGAGATATACCAGATGCAGGTGGAAAACTACACCCAGCTGACCCAAGTCCAGTAGGAATATACAAAATATGTACCCACAGGAATTATACCTCAAATGTCTGCCAGGTACCTTCGTTCACGTCATGCAATGAGCCATACCCACTGACATCTGATGTTACAATTTTTCATCCAATTTCAATAATCTTTCCACTATCATTTCACAATAACTTTAGCTGAGTTAAATATTCACTTTTCAATGTTCACTTTTACAAGTACCATATTTATTTTTCATTTAATATGTATAAAATTAGGCTATCATTTTAATTAGGTCTTTCTCTTTTTAAAAAAAGTCTGAGAAACTTTTGCATGCTAGACCCATTTTTGGCATGATTTTGCAGAGTATGGCGATTTTTTAGGAATATATATGTCTCTTTATAGCCAAACTGACTGCATAATAAATAAAAAAATTTAAGTGTCTCTAGTACATAGGTGTATAAGATCAAAGTAATTATGAATAATATCCAAATTTTGTGATTTTAAAAATGTGTTTTATATGTCCATTTCTATAAGAGTATTACTGACCTTTCCTATCTCACTTAGAAAGGCTATCTTCTCAGTTAGACCTCTAGAAGTATTCAGGAGAAAATATTAATTTATGTGAATCTGTGTATGTAAAATATATTTTAACATATATTAAAATACATAAATTTTAAAACTTTCACTTTTCCCATCCAAGCTGTTAGTCATACCATATAGTTTGTGCCCCTCCTTTGAGAACCAAGATCTTTCCAAAAGTCTGAGGTGAATAAAGGATCAACTGACAAAAAAACAGGAAGATTCTTTGTGTTCATACGTCATTCAAAAACTTAAGTCAAAAGTTGCATAAGAAAAACAATCTCTCCATTAGGAAGTAAGAATGGATAAAAAATACAAACAGTCCACAAAAGCTATTTTTGTAAATAAAGAATTTTCTCATAGGCTTTCATTTTCTGAAAAATACCAGCATTTCATTCAGACAAAAGGGAAGGCAAGATAAAACCTTTAAGAATCCACAGTCCCTCACTTAGTTAATACTCTTTCTTATATCTAATGCTTCCTAATTATGTCCATCTTTCTCAACTGCATATCTTTCTTATCAACTTCAACATAAGTAAGAAGTTTGTCTATACTGGATTTAACCTTTCCACATTGTCAACAGGCCATTAAAAAAAAAAAAAAAAACTTACTGTCCTGTGAAAAGTCTAAAAGTGTGGTCAATGAACATTAGCATAGGTACCACCATGAAGCTCCTAAGAAATGTCAAATTCTTGGCCTTGCTCCATGGAGGTCACAGTTTGCACTTAACAAGCCTTGATAGGTGACTGAAGAAAATATCTGGGCTTCAGGAGGATTGGTGAGAAGCCTTAGACTAATCTACTATAATAGAAGTTCCAGGTTCAATTTCTGCCCATCTTACATTTCTATAGCATTAAGAAAAGCAGTTTTTGTTTTGCCAAAGTCATATTTTTTATAGGAAATTAACTGGAAAGCTTATTTTTAAAAATATGTGTTATTCTGTTGGTCTAATCTTATTGAAACACAAACTATATGGATCATCATAAATTACAAATGCTCAAAATATTTACTTCAAAAGATAATAAAATAAAATTAGTAAAATGTCTAATTATTAATTCCTAAAACAGAAGTTTCTTATTTCAGTACATATGAAATTGATATTTTTTCATATACACATGCAAAACAGCAGACATTTGTTCAAAAAAACCTCTATTAATCATCCCAATAAATGTAAAAGGCATTTAACAAAATTCAACATCCTTACAAACTCTCAACAAATTAGGCATATAAGAAATATATACCTCTACACAATAGAGGCCATGTGTGAAAAGCCCATGGCTAACATTGTACCTGTATTAGTCAGCTTTGTGTCACTATGACAAAATACCTGAGAAAAAAATCAACTTAATGGAGAAAATATTTCTTTTGGCTCACAGTTTCAAAGCCATAGTTGATTTGCCCAGTTGCTTTTAAGCCTGTGGTGAGGCAATACATCATGGCAGAATCACGTAGTAGAGGAAAGCTGCTCAGCTCAAGTAGCCAGGAAGCCCAGAGCATGCTTTTATAACAAAGCCCTTCCCTCAGACCCACTGAACTATAAATCCATAAATGAATCTATTCATGCAGTCTGAGCCCTGATGATCCAAAGGGCCCACCTATAAATACTGTTGCATTGGGGAACCAAGACTTCAACACATAGCTTTTGGTTGATGTTTAAGATCCAAACAGTAACAAAACTCAACAGTGAAAAATTGAAAGCTCTTCCCCTAGGATGAGGAACAAGACAATGATGCTCACTCTAACCACTTCTATTCAATATAGTACTGAACATTCTAGCCAGATCAATTTGACAAGGAATAAAAGGCATACAAACAGGGAAGGAGGAAGTGACAATGTCTCTGCTGATAGAATTATATTTAGAAACTTCTAAAGATGTCACTGGAAAACTGTCAGAACTGAAAAAAAATTCAGTAAGGTTGTAGGATACAAAATCAATATATACAAATGAGTAGCACTTCTTTACATTAACTATGAACTATCTGAAAAAGAAATTAAGAAATCAATCCCATTTACAATAGCATCAAAAAATAAAATACTTAGAAGAAAATTTAACCAGAGATGAAAATAAAACATTGATGAAAGAAATAGTTGACAACACAACTAAATGGAAAGAATTAATATTGTCAAAATGTCCATACTATCCAAAGCAATCTACCAAGAACACAATGGAGAAAGGATAGTCTCTTCAATAAATGGTGTTGAGAAAACTGGATATTCACATGCATAAGAATGAAATTAAACCCTTAACTCACATCATATAGAAAAATCAACTCAAAAGTGGTTAAAAGACAAAGGTAAGACCTGAAACTATAAAACTACTAGAAGAAAACATTGGAGAAATGTCCTTCAATCCCCCAATCTGAGCAAAGATTTCTTAGACATTATTTCAAAACAGGAAGCAAAAGCAAAAATATATAAATGAAATTACATCAAACTAAAAGCCTACTGAACAGTAAACAATAAAGAGACAAACAACAAATTGGGAAAAATATATTTACAAACCATATATCTGATAAAGAGCTAATAGCCAAAATACATACAAAACTCAACTCAAAATGAAAAAAAAAAAAAGAGCGCCTAATTATAAAAATGTGGCAAAGGACCTAAATAAGCATTTCTCAAAAGAAGACATAGGGGCTGGGGATATAGCTCAGTTGATAGAGTGCTTGCCTCACACACATAAAGCCCTGGGTTCAATTCCCAACACTGCCCCCCCCCCAAAAAGAAGACAAATGGCCAACAGATATTTAAAAAAAAAATGCTCACCATCCCTGATTATCAGAAAAATCCAATTAAAACCACATGAGACATCGCCTCACACCTATTAAAATGGCAGCTATGAAAAATAAATACTGATGAGGATGTGGAGAAAAGGTAACCTTTGTGTACTGCTGATGAGAATGTAAATTATTAATACAACCAAACTAAAAGTAGAATTGCCATATGATCAAGCATCCCCATTCCTGGATATAAAACTAAAGAAACTAAAATCAGTATGCTAAAGAGACATCTACACTCTCCTGTTCACTGCAGCTCCACTGCACAATAGTTAAGTAATAGAAGCAACCTGAATGTCCATCATCAGTATCAACAGTATTTGTGTATATATGCCACATTTTCTTTACCTGTTTAGCTTTAAAAATAAGAAAATTCCTTCATCTGAGACAACACAGATAGGCCTACAAAATATTATGTTACATGAAATAAACCAGACACAGAAAGACAATCTGCATGGTCTCACTTATATTTGGATTCTAAAAAAGCAAAACTCATAGATGCAGAGAGCAAACTGGTGGTTACCAGCGGGTTTGGGGAATTAATGGAGAAATTTATTTACTCAGGAAGAATAACCTTTAAGGATCGACTGCATAGAATGATGACTATAATAAATAACAATGCATTGTTTGTTTCAAAAAATTTCAGAGTAGATTTCAAATGTTTTCACCACAGAAAAGTTAAGCATCTGAGATAATGGATTCATTAGTTTGATTTAATCATTCCACAATGTAAACATCAAAACATCACACTGTACCTCCAAATATATAATGTATACAACTATTATTTGTCAATTAAAATTTAAAGCAAAACAAAAAAAACCCCAGCAACTCAACATTTTAGTTTCAAGCCTGGGACATATTTCATTGATTATATAAAACATTTTAAAAACTAGAGTTAACATTTTCTTCCCCAATTATACATGAATGCACCAAACTGAGTGTCCTGGTTATAATGAACTGAAAGGCACAGAAGAAAATTGCATCTTTATAAGACTCATTATGATAGAAATATTTATCACAGTTTTGCTGGAAACCATTATAACGCTCATTAATACATGTACTTCTACATAATTTAAAATGCCAAGAACCCAGAAATGCTTTGATAAAATGATCCCTCTTTTCGAAAGCTCTCTACTAAACCTATTAGACACATAGCATATATTTGACACAGACTAACCTGACTGCTTCATTAAGAAGCTCCAAAGCGCTGAGAGATTCACCCTTCCTTCTCTCCTTCCTGATCTGTTCTTTACCCATCTGCTATGTGTGCATGGAGAAGAATCCTAAGGAAGGCCATGTCTTCCCATAAACATATATAATACAAAAGCAAGAAAACAAAGATCAAACCAAATCAAACAAAAATCAAATCCCCACTAAACAACTACATGGTTTCCAAATAGCACAGGGTATTAACGACCACTGCTATGTAAAAGGAAAGACAAATAATTTGGGCTGCGTCTAAGAAGAATGAGGAAAAATGTCCTTGTTATTTAAAATAAAACCTGACATGTTTATGCCAAAAGAGGTCTAAATTTAATTCTTTTATTATGTGACTTTAGGTATGGGTAAGAGGAAAAAAAAAGGAGAATCTAAGTAATCTCACTTTGGATGGATGACTTCTACTCACTAAAACTTTGGTAAACTTCTGTTAAGAATCAAATAATAAGTATTTTAAATTTAGTTTTTCCTGTATCTACTCTATTGTGTCATTGTAGCATAAAAGTAGCCATGGTTAATACATAACAAGTGTGGCTGTGTTCTAATAAAAATTAATTTACAAAAACAGAAAGTAGACTGGATTTAGTCTGTGAGTGGTAATTTTTCAAAACCCTGATCAAGGTCTGAGAACTGAAAAGAATATGGCTGTAACTTTCCCATAGTTTCCAAGGGAAATAGACAGAAATGATGAGTGTGAATACTTGGTCTCCGAAAGAAAATGGTCTCTGAGATCACTGTGACAAGGTTTTAAGAGTGATAAATAAGCCATTTGATAATTTGGTCAAATATTTAAACAAAAGCACACATTTATTAAAGACCTATTTTATCATATTGCCACAATATATGCCTTTCCTTTCCCCAAGTTTCATCATTATTATCTTTAGACTTTTATGAATGTATTCAATTTAAGAAATCATTATCCTTCAAAAAGCAAAAATCATTCTCACAGGTAATCTGGACAGGTACAACCAAGGCAAAAATTATTCTCAAAAAGATGGTAACCTAAAAACACAGAGTTTAAGAAAATTTATAAGTACAACACTCAAACAGAAGATATAGTAAAAGAAAAACAGGAAGGATGAAGGCTATGAAATGAATCATGAATTAATCTAGCAACTTTCAAAAACCATTTTAAAACCTTGCCTTAAGTATCTTCTCTACTAGTTCTTGCTAACCTTTGTGATTGTGTGCCATGACTGTAAACTATCTTGTAGTCTGTATATTAATGATTATTTTTACCAACTACCCAGGAAGACAACACTGTTTCCTAATATGTAAACAGCTGGACAGATTAGGGAATGAAGAGAAATTGGTAGAAAACCCATTGTTCGGAATCATTTAACTCAGATTTAAACAAAGCAGTGAGGAATCTACTCTAGAAATTAATAAACAATGTGCAGGGAAATAGATCTTAAATATTTGAGAGCTTTGGAGACCTCCCATGTAAACAAACAATAGGGATTTTGGGATTTATTAGTACGTTTCTATCTGATAGGAAGAATGTTCCCTTATTTATAGGCAAAAATATGATCAGTGACAGAGAAGAATCATGGTGTAAGCTACATCAAACCCAAATGATTAAAACAAAGATTTTAGAAAAATCATGCAAAGGCTAAAAAATAAGGAAGAGATCCAATTCATCCTTTCCTTCATCCCCACTCTAGAAAAGAAACAAAACTGGCCAAACTAAAGAAACATGCTTATTTTTCTTACTTTTTCTTGTACCCCAATTTGTGACTATCTTCCTGCCACTCCATTACTGAAGTAGAAGTCTGTCCTTCTGAAGGTAAAAAGACCTATAAAGATGTCATGAAAGATACTGGTGCAGACATAAAATATCTACAGTAAAGCACTGAAAAATCCAAGATGATTAAATTTTCATTTTTTTTTTCTACATTGATTAAAAACTGGTATTTGAAACTAGTTCTAATATTTAATTTTTCCTGCTCTAATAATTCTGTAAGCAAAAGAACAGTACACAATTTTTTAAAAAAGCCTTAGTTTTTTTGCTTTTTACCTCAGAGCAAATGCTTTAGAATATACTATGGAGCTACTTTCCCATATTTACTGCTGAATTTCATTTTTCATTCAGGGTAATTATAACAAATGTCAGTTATGGAAATACTTAAATAAGATCTCAAACATTTTCCTAATGCAAACTGAAGGACTGATTATTGGAAATGTTTATGGTCATTGAGGTATCTAGTATAGTCTGTATCATAAAAACAATAAGAGCATCATAAGCTTACTTTCAATAAAAACTCAGTTCTTTGTTCATTTTTTTCCTCTATGCTCCCTTGAAGATGTAAAATAAACCAACAGAAAGTAGAAAAAAAAAAGACCATTACATTTAAGTGCATATGGCTTAAATCTTTTATAACTGATTTTATTAAATTATACATCACACTTTCTGTGAGATAAAATACAAAAGGTAGAATTCTATGGATAAAAACATTCTTATAAAGAATATGAAAGAGCATAAGTAAACTATTAAATGTTAAAACAAATAAAACTAAAATTTTAAAACATAAAATAGGTAAGACTGGTAATTTTAAAAAAAATCTACATCATAACATATATTTCCTAGTGCGAAAAACAACAAAAACCTTGGAAAATGCTACATTACTGACCACTTTATCTCTGATTTAAAACTGAAGTTACAGAGTAAATTAATATTTCACATTTCTAAAAGAGGAAAAAGTCTTCAAATATGTGCTGGTGCTAAGTTACTACACGAAAGGCCTATGAGAACCAGAAGTCCTCTCACTTCTTACAAAGAAAAAGGTCAGTACAGTAGTAGCACTTGCCTAGAATGTTTAAGACCCTGAATTCAATCCTCAATACCACAAAAAATACAAATCCAGATAAATAAAATAAAATAAATTTAAATCCTCATCAAAACACTTCTTGATTGTTTCAGGGCTTTGCCTCTTTATTTGCTTTTCATGGATTGATATCAGGAAACATCTATGCTGACAGTTCTAGTGACTTAACTTTAGAACATGCATAACCAACAGAGGTATATACTGAATAACAAAAACACAAAGAAAGTAGATAGCAAATGCTGGTAACTAAGGCAAAGTGTAGAGGTCCTTAAGCTTAAAGAAAACTTTTGACTTTTTTTTTCTGTGTGTGTGGTGGTGGTAAGGATGGAGCCCAGAGTTTCATGTACACCAGGCAAGTGCTTTATCACTGAGCTATAACCCCAGCCCTTAATGATTATTGTCAATTCCTGTGGAATCGTTATAGCATTTATACTATACCATAATATTCAGATTCATTTTGAATGTTGTACTCTTTTCATCTTAAACAGAAGAGTAATTAAGACAAAAATGAGTGGTCATTGCTTGTATCTGATTTAATCACAGGGTAGAACAATAATTATAAAATGGATCCTGTAACTAGATGCAAAGTATGGTAGGAGGCCATTCTTCTAAACATCACAGAATCAAAACATTATAATGTACAACTAGAGTCACTCCAACAACTTACAACATCTTGCAGTACTCCAAAATGCCTATTAAAGAATATGCTCCTGGGTCTGGGTCAGTAGCTCAGTGGTAGAGCACCTGCCTCCCATGTGTGAGGCACTGGGTTCAATCCCTGGCGCCACATAAAAATAAATATATTGTGTCCATCTATAACTAAAAAAATTAAGACAAAATAAATATCTAAAAAAAAGAATATGCTCCTATCCATTCATGCTTTGCTACTATTATTTTTTAAATTATCTTAAAAGCTACTATTATAAGATTCAAAATTAGAAAAGGCACTTCTGTAAATGCGAAGTATTTCTTCTTAGAACAATCTGACTGATCTACAAAAAAACACATCATGATTAGAAGAGAGGGCCACCCTGTTTAGAATACAGAAAGTCTCAAGAGAATGTTGCTTTCACATTCAAAACAAGAAAGAGCCAGGTAGACTATAAATTATAACTTTTGGGACTCAACAGAAATTTGAAATAGCAAGGCAAATAAGTGAACTAAATTCCACAGGGGGATAAGACACTCTAAGGAGAAACAAGGCATAAAACTAAGGAAAAAGGTGGCCATAAAGGGGAGGTAAGAAACAAAACAAAACAAGCTGCAATTTTTAACAATTCTTAAAGGCTGAGTGGGAGCCAGTGTAAAGTTTAGCTATTCCTGGGAGCACCAGACACAACAGAAGTATGTGTTCACTGACTAGGTCTTTTCCATAGTTCCTTACCAGAAGCTTCTAAGAAACAATGGGGGTAGAGCAACAGACCTGAGAGTCCTCCTCAGTGGCACATCTGTACATAACTCCAACCCCTCCACAGACTTTTCTCACACAGTAGGGAGAAGAGGGGAAGAGAAAAAAAAGCTACTATGTGTGGGGCAACATCCCACCAATATTGGAGAGATAAAGTAATAAACAAACAAAACCAGATTCAGAGATGACTGAGATATTGGAATTAAACAGGAACTTTAAAATAATTTTTTAAAAAATTTTGTGAAAAAAATGGGCATATGCCTGAACAGATGGGGAATTTCAGCACTGTATTAAGAACAATCAAATGGAAATGCCTGAAATGAAAAATACAATATAAGAAATAATTCCTTTGATGACTTTTGAGTACAGAAAAGAATCAAAGAACTCAAAACAAGGCAACGGGAATTATTCAAAATGAAACATAAATAAAAAGAATAGAGTATTCCATATTTGTGGGACCACACCAAATGTATAATTTGAATTTTAGAAGGAAACCAAAGAGAAAGGGGTAGAAAGAATATATGAAGAGATAATGGTCAAGAACTTTGCAAAATTAACTAATAAAACAGAACAAATCATAGTCCAAAGATCTCTAAGATGAATACACACACACACACACACACACATACACACACACAAATTGCTGAAAACCAAAGTCAAAAGGAGAAAAGCTTCAACACATTAAAAAAAGATTTTTAAATTATTTAAATACATGCATATCACAACGGCAACAGTATTCCACATTTGTGAGTCACCCTCCTCTCTTTTTTTGTCAGTGTGGATACATGCAGTGTCTTGCACATGGTAGGCAAGCACTCTATCACTGAGCTACATCCTAGTCCTGTGAGACTATTGATAATTACATGCAGCAAAAGAACAATAGGTATTACACTTACTGATCACATATTCCAAATCAGACACTGTTCTATGTGTCACAAAAACTCCAAGAGGTAAATTAATATCTCATTTTACAGATGAAGATGAAAAAACAGATAAATGAAGTTGAGTAAACTGCTCAGTATCACAGCTTGAGGCTATGGAGCCAGGTGTGACACCAAAATCCATACTCTTAATCACAATACCATTCTGTTGTTGTTTTTTTTCCTAACAGGTCAAGACTTGTATCTCCTTCCCTTAACAGTATCATAAACAGTAATAATTAGCACACCAACAATAACAACAAATACCACCACTACTACCACACAACATACTCATCCTGCTCTGTGCTCCTAAAATAGAAAGCCATATTGATAACAACAGAGATAAAAACTTCCTATTTCAATAGTAGAGTTGGCATGGTTTACAGAATCTCTTCTAAAACAGATGAACACTTCTAGGCAACAAAATACCTGGCCTTTAACTATACTATGTTCATTACTTTTGAATAGAACTGCACCCACTGTTCTTACAAGAGCACTCCTGTTCAGAATCATTTTTCTCTTTCCCCTCCCTTGAAGCACAGTGAAAATAATCACATCAAGGAAAAAATTATTACCAATACCAATTGTCTCTGCCCACAGAAGACACATTCTTCAGGTAACAGTTCTGCCATAGTGTTATGATCAATAAATTTATTTTTAATAAGCTTTTTATTTTAGAAAAAAAAATTTAGGTCTACAGAAAATTTGCAAAGATACTACAAATAATTTGCATAATTCTTTTATTCAGATTTCCCTGTCATTATCATTTTACATTATCATGGTATATGTGTCATACCAAGAAACCAACATTATTACATTACTACTAACTAAACGCCACTCTTTATTTTATAAAATAATTGATTTCACTACCTCCTCCACTAATGTTCTTTTTCTGTACTAAAAGCTAATGCAGGATAGCATATTGCATCTGGTTGTAGTTAGCATGTCTTCTCATTCTCTGGTCTGTGACAGTTTTCCAGTTTTCTTGCTTCTCATGCCTTTAAGAGTTTTTAGGAGTACGGGCCAGGTATTTTTGTAAAATGTCTCTTAATTTGAGCTTATTGTTGTTTTTTTCATGGTTAAAACAGGGTTATAGATTTTTGGAAAGAAATAGAGGTAAAGGGACATTCTTAACACATCTTATTGGGGGTATAAGATATCCAAAAGACAATAGTGATATTAATTTGGTTTAAAAAGTTTTCACCAAGCTTCTTCACTGTAAAGTTATCATTTTCCCTTTTCATGTGCTAGTCTTTGGATGAAGTAATTCAGTCTAGCCTCATCTCAGGAATACAGGATGGGAAGAGTAAATTCTATCTCCTGAAAGGGAAGAAAATACATAAACTACTTGAAATTTTTCCATTAAAAAAAAGAATTGTCTCTTCTCTCCTTCATTTTTTTAATTATTTTTTTAAATATTTCTTTTTTAGCTTTAGGTGGACACAATATCTTTATTTTATTTTTATGTGGTGCTGAGGATCGAACCCAGTGCCTCACGCATGCCAGGCGAGCGCACTACTATTCAGGCGAGCGCACTACTATTCAGGCGAGCGCACTACTATTTGAGCCATATCCCAAGCCCTCTCTCCCAATTTACTAATTAGTTTTTTTTTACTCTTTAATACAGGATGGGTATAAAATGGTCAGTTAAAGTAAATATTTCCAGCTGGGATTTTATGCTCTTAAACAAAACCAAACAACAAGCCTTGTTGTTTAGTTTTATTTTAGAGGATGAAATCCCAGCTGGAAACTTTTACTTTGTTATGTTATTTGTTAGCCCAAATTTACTTCAAGAAACAAATTTAATAAGGAGATCTGAATAAAATTAACCTTAGGAAAGGAGGAAGATTCAAGGTTACTATGAATGGAGGATTATGGAACAGGACTTGGTCTTCATATTATGTGCAACTACAGTCACATACTCTCCCTCTGGGGTGAAGGGTGGCTAGGATAAAAGCAGGAAAAGAAAGAAAATGAGTGAAATTGTTATTAATCTTTCCTCCTAATAACAAATATTTATGGAGGTCAAGGCAGGATAGCCAGGTAAGTTGAAGTAAGAACTACAAATTATTCTTGGATCAACATATATATTTTCCATTTTCCAGATAATCTGTCCCAGGAGCTTACCTCACTGTAGAATGAACATTAAGAATGCCTAAGAAATCTCACAATCTGAAGACCTGACTTAGAAGCTACAAAAGCTGAAAGTATTAAGAGAACATCAACATCATCAAAAACAATACGAAAAAAAGCTGCAAGATCTTCTAGAAGAAATCGAAGAGGTGAAAAAATGATGCAAGGAGAAAGAAGGAGAAAACTAGATGAAATGAATATTACCTGCAAAACTAGCCACTCCAAAAGTCTGGATTCAGTTGGTGACTGAACAAATTCAGTTCCTAAACATTTCAAATCTAACATAGGCTCAGAGTTCTCTTATATGGGTCCTCTAGTCCAGTAACCCTCCTAGAAATGTTACTTTCCTTGGTCTCTTTTTTGGCACCATTCTTTATTAATCCGCTTCCTTTTTCTCTAGTTACTGCATTTCATTTTTATTATAAAGACCAATCATTGTACACCTAAAATATGTTGCAGTCTGTCCTTGGTATGTATCTGTTTATGTCCTCTCTGGGAAATCTCATCTAAACTCAAAAGTTTCAAAAGCCAACTAATCTGGTGACTAAATCTTAATTAATTTGAGCCTATCATCAAAGTTAATATGGCCCAAATTAAATTATATTCTTATTCTGGTTTCGAAATTTGTTTCCCCATATTTGTACTATCCTATCTCTATATGCCTGATCCAGAAATCAGTCATTTGGACTCTGTTAGCTCCCAAAACAAATCCTCCTTCATATTCTACCTCTAAATGGCAGTCTAATCTGTCTGTTCCTTTGTATCTTCATTGTTTCTGATTTAGGTTAGTCCTTAGCCTCTCTCTCATGTGGACTACTGATCTACTAGACAGTGAGCTCTTGAACACTAATTTTACCCTTTTATCTTTATGACAGAAAGATTCTTTTAAGACAAATCAGATCAACTCACCAGCCCCAACCTTAAATAATCAAAACTATATATCCTCCCACCATCCTAGCTGGTATTTCATAGGCTCAGTTCAAATACCTCTGCCACTGGATTTGGATTTTGTCTTACCCTTCCAATATTATTGCCTTTGAACCTGCCTCTGTGTTTCCATCACTGTTGGTTACACTCTAATCAAATCAAGCTTCTAAAAGTTCTTTAACACATTGTGACAGCTCTGTTCAATAGAACTTTCTGTGATGATGTAAATATTCTATATCTGTTATATACAGTCTCAGTCACCTGTGACTCTACATCTTGGGATATGTCCTTCTGTCCTGAAGGATTTATTAACCTCTCAATTGCTTATTTTTAATTACAAATTCAATGTTTCTAATAGAGATAATAGATAACTTGAATAAGTTATCTATTTATTCAAAAGTGAGCTGTAGCCCGGTCTACCAGCAGACCCATGACACTGGAGCCCAGGCCCCAGCCCAGGACCACTCCCGCTAATCTACTGACCTACACTGGATCCAGGCCCTAGCCCAGCTGTCCCCACTGCCCTATGTGGGAGGCCAGACCCAAGTTAGGCCCAGGTCTTCCCCATCTACCAGCAGACCCATGCCATCCATGCTGCAGCTGCAGCCCAGGTCAGGCCCAGCACCACTCTCTGGGTCCACCTGGGAGCCCAAGCCTACCCCACCTCCATCTTAGACACGATGGCAGCCATGGCCATAGCCTTCCCCATGCAGTAGCCTCTACCTTGTGATAATAGACAGGGCCTAGAAGCCATTGCATCTCGGAACAGGCATCCCAAAGCGATTGTAAGGCCCACGCTTTCAGCCCCAACTCCAAAAGTGGTTGCATCTATCTTGGGACACCCCCACTGTGATCTTGAGTTACTTCCACTATTGCTGCCACCACTTTTAGTTGTAGTAGCATCCACCATGAGACACCAGCAGAGTCTGGAAGTCAAACACCAAGGTGAGGTATACAGATAATCGGCATGGACAGTATAAGAGTATAGGGTAGAAACTATAATACCTCAGATCCAGCACTGCAAGAAAGGAAGACACTAAGACAACAAGAAAAAACAAGGGGAGAAAGTGTCCCAAATAAACCAGGATACTACAATAATAGAATCCATGGATGGTACAGTTGATCAAATGTCAGAGAAGGAGTTCAGAATATACATAATTAAAATGATCTGTGAATTAAAGAAAGACTTAAATGAGCAAATATGTAAAACGTGATCACTCCAATGAAGAGATAAGAGAGCAAATACAGACAATCATTGATCACACCAACAAAGAGATAAGGGAGAAAATACAGGTAACAAAAGATTACTGTAAGAAAAAAAGGGAGATTCTGAAAAAAAAATCAGAAATCCTTGAAATGAAGGAAACAATAAACCAAATAAAAATCTCAATAGAAAGCATCACCCAAAGACTAGATCACTTGGAAGACAAAATGTCAAATAATGAAGTTGTGAGGGGAATGGGAAAAAAAAAAAAAACAAGGAGAGAAATTAATTACAGTAGATGGGGTAGAGAGAGAAAATGGGAGGGGAGGGGAGGGGGGATAGTAGAGGATAGGAAAGGTAGCAGAATACAACAGTCACTAATATGGCATCATGTAAACGTGGATGTGTAACCAATGTGATTCTGCAATCTGTATTTGGGGTAAAAATGGGAGTTCATAACCCACTTGAATCTAATGTATGAAATATGATATTTCAAGAGCTTTGTAATGTTTTGAACAACCAATTAAAAAAAATAAAGTTGACCACACAGTGAAGATTATTAGAAAACCATGAATAGAATATCCAAGAATTATGGGACAGCATCAAAAGACCAAATATAAGAATTACTGGGATAGAAGAAGGCACAGAGATTCAAACCAAAGGAATGCACAATCTCTTCAATGAAATAATATCAGAAAATTTCCCAAACATGAAGAATGAATTGGAAAATCAAATATAAGAGGCTTACAGGACACCAAATATACAAAATTACAACAGATCTACACCAAGGCACATTATAATGAAAATGCCTAACATACAAAATAAGGATAGAATCTTAAAGGCTGCAAGAGAGAGGAATCAGATTACATATAGGGAGAGACCAATTCATATCTCAGCAATTTTTCAAACCCAGATCTTCAAAGCCAGGAGATCCTGGAACAACATATACCAACCTTTGAAAGAAAATGGATGCCAACAAAGAATCTTATATCTAGCAAAATTAAGCTTCAGATTTGATGACAAAATAAAAACCTTTCATGATAAACAAAAGTTAAAAGAATTTACAATGAGAAAGCCTGCACTATAGAGCATCCTCAGAAAAATATTCCAGGAGGAGGAAATGAAAAACAAGAATGAAAATCAGCAAAGGGAGGAACTACACTAAAGAAAAGGCCAATCAAAGGAGAAACCAAGTTAAAAACCAAAAATAACCCAAAATGTCCATGAAAACAAATCATATTTCAATAATAACCCTGAATTTGAATGGCCTAAACTCATATATTAAGAGACATAGACTGACAGATTGAAAAAAAAAAAAAAAGACCCAACAATATGTTGCCTTCAAGAGACTAATCTCACAGGAAAAGACATCCACAGACTGAAGGTGAAAGGGTGGGAAAAAACATACCACTCACACAGACCATGTAAACAAGCAGGGGTTTCCATCCTCATATCAGATAAAGTGAACTTCAAACCAAAGCTAGTGAAAAGAAAGGACATTTCATACAGCTTAAGAGATTCATAAATCAACAAGGCATAAAAATCACAAATATCTATGCCCCACACAATGGAGCATCTATTTATGTCAACCAAACTCTTCTCAAACACAAGAACCATAAAGACCACAACACAATAACACTGGGAGACTAATACACCTCTCTCACCACTGGATAGATCTTCCAAACAAAAACTGAACAAAGAAATTATAGAACTCAATAATACAATCAATAATTTGGACTTTTTATATATATATATATATATATATATATATATATATATATATATATATTCCATCAAATATATATATATTATATTTTTATTTATATTATTTTATATTATATTTTTATTATATATATATATATATATATATATATATTCCATCAAATATACTTTCTTCTCAACAGCACATTGATCGGTCTCCAAAATAGACCATGTGTTATGCCACAAAGCAAGTCTAAGCAAACACAAATACAGTTACCACCCTGCATTCTATCAGACTGTAATGGAATGAAATTGGAAATCAATGATAAAAAAAAATAGAAGCTATTTCAACACCTGGAGACTAAACAATATACTATTGAACAATGTATGGATAACAAAAGACATCAGGAAGGAGATAAAAAAAATTCTTAGAGGTAAATAACAACTCTGATACAATTTATCAAAATCTCTTGGGCACTAAGAGGAAAGTTCATTGCATTAAGCTCATTCATTAAAAGAAGAAAAAGTAAACGTAAGAAGGAAAAAAATAAACGACCTAACATTACATCCCAAAACCCTAAAAAAAGAAGAACAAACCAACATCAAAAGTAGAGATAGGAAATAATTAAAATCAGGGCAGAAACCAATAAAATTGAAACAAAAGAAACAATTTAAAAAATTGACAAAACAAAAATCTGGTTGTTTGAAAAAATAAATAAAATTGACAAACCCTTAGTCACCCTAACAAAAAGGATAGAAAAAAAGTCAAATTACTAAAATTTGTGATGAAAAAGGAAATATCACAACAGACACTACTGAAATTCAGAAGACAATTAGAAACTATTTTGAAAATTTATAATCCAGTAAAATAGAAAACCTTGAAGACACAAATTTCTAGAGCATATGATCAACCCAAACTGAGTCAAGAGGACATATACAATTTAAACAGATCAATTTCAAGCAAGGAACTAGAAGATGCCATCAAAAGCCTATCAACCAAGAAAAGCCCAGGAACAGATGGTTTCACAGCTGAGCTCTACAAGACCTACAAAGAAGAATTAATACCAATACTCCTCAAATTATTCCATGAAATAGAAAAGGAAGGAACTCTTCCAAACTCATTCTACAAAGCTATTATTATCCTGATGGCAAAACAAGGTAGAGACATATCAAGGAGAGAAAATTTCAGACCAATTATCTCACTCCAGTCAGAATTATCAAGAATACAAGCAACAATAAGTGTTGGTGAGGATGTAGGGAAAAAGATACATTCCTACATTGCTGGTGGGACTGAAAATTGGTTCAACCCCTATAGAAATTCCTCAGAAAACCTGAAATGAAACCACCATTTGACCCAGCTATCCCACTCCTCAGTTTGTACCCAAAGGACTTGAAATCGGCATACTACAGTGACACAGCCACATCAATGTTGACAGCAGCTCAACTCAGTAGCTAAACTATGGAACCAACCTAAATGCCCTTCAACAGATGAATGGATACAGAAACTGTGTATACACAATAGAATATTATTGAGCCTTAAAGAAGAATGAATTATGGCATTTGTAGATAAATGGATGGAATTAGAGAATGTCATGCTAAGTGCAATAAGCCAATTCCAAAGAACCAAAGGCTGAATGTTTTCTCTGATAAGCAGATGCTGATCCATAGTGAGGTAGGATAAGGGAAAAATGAAGGAACTTTGGATTTTGCAGAGGGGAATGAAAAGAGGGATGGGGATGTGGGGATGGAAAGGATGGTAGAAGAGACAGATATTATTACCCTATATACATGTATGATTACACAGCTGGTATGACTCTGCATCATGTACAGCCAGATGAATGAGAAGTTGTACTCCATTTGTGTACAATTTGTCAAAATGCATTCTACTGTCATGTATAAATAATTAGAACAAATTTAAAAAACAGTTATAAATATCTTCAATACTTCTGTACATGTAGCAATATGTACATGTTAAGATATACCAATATATTGTAACACTCTGCAAACGTTAAACATTGTTATAATAACCCACACATACCAAGATTCCTCTTAGGGCAAATGCCTCCCAAATAATTTTCATTATGAGAAAACCATGCAACCTACATAACTTGAATGGTGAAACCTGAGTTTGTTCATGTGTTCATAAACTCAATACTTGTGTTCTCCATTAAATATGAATAGTCAACCTGCTTTACATAACTGCTGAGTTAAAGTCTCTTTTTCAAAAAAAAAATGTTCTCACCAAAGGAAAGAACAATTACCTCTTCAAGTCCAAATGTAAACATTTTTAGAAGTAATCAATTCAGATCAGGATCCACAGGCAAATCTAGTAAATCTGAATCAGTTTTTTTTTTTAAAAAAAAAAAGCACCTAAGTCTTAAACATGGAACTAAACATAAATCTCTGTGGCCAAATACAAACTAATTTATCAATAGCTTAATCAAGAGGAATCTATAATATGATGGATTCTGCATGAATGATTTTTCATGATGATTCTGATCTCAAATATAACATCTTCTATTACTAATGAAAATAGATATATCAACTCCATGCTTCACTTAAAGAGACCAACCAAGTCACCAGTTGAGAAATGGGACTGGAGGAGGTAGGTATTTGGGTTTGAATCAAAGTAAAGTATGGCATCATACAGAAAATGAAAGGAAGAGAAGGCAGATCCATCTCTTTAAGAACTGTATGATGAGGAGATACATTCTAGACACCACAAATAAAGAAAATGGCATTAGTATTTGGAAAAGCACCAGAGTAGTGTTAAATCTTGTCCCATACTGCTGAAATCTATGTAGGCTTAAAAAAACAAAAGGGAAGTACTATAATTAAACTAACTACAGACAGTTTGTCTCGGTTTTTTTTTTAATACACATATAAATTTTCCAAAGGGAAATGAAGGAAAGGAAGAGGGGAATCTGACATACGAATCTCCTACATACATACAAGACTACACCACAGTGAATCTCCATACCATGTACAATCACAAGACTGGGATCATAATTAGGATAAGATGTATTCCATGTTTGCATAAATATGTCAAAATTTATACTCTATTGTCACGTGTAACTAAAAAGAATAAAAATATATATTTTTTCAAAAGTTTCTACAGCACTTCTGAAATAAGCTAAGTAATTTTATTAAAAATATGTGAATAAGAAAAAGTAAGTACTAGCAGTAGGTCTTTAAAATACAATACAATCATAGGAAGTTTGCCAAAATTCAGTCATTCATATGAGTCTTGGAAGATTCTAACAATTTGGACCAAATAAGTCATAGTAAACTTATAAGCTGAATAACTGCTAAAAATTTAGTGAAAATATAACTCCTAATATGATTTTTTAAATTTATGAAATTTAAGATCAGAAATGTCCTAAAGTCAAAGTATATCTAGAATCCTACTGAAACTAAACTGAAGAGAACTAAAAAAAAAAAAAAAAAAAAAAAAAAAAAAAAAAAAAAAAAAAAAAACCCTCTTGTAATCATGACTATTAACACTACCTTTTTAGGAGCTTCTACTTGTACCCAGGAAAGATGAATTGGGAAAAGAATAGACTTCCCATCATAAATAACTACAAAAATGAGCAAAATATATTAAATAACTGTTTTAAAATGCTGGAGAAGAGAAAGTGGAGGATAATACTGCTAAAGAAAAGGTAAAAAAACAAAAACAAAAAGATGAGATGAGTCCTGCCTACTCCCTAAAGGCAATTGCCAAGCCACACCAAACAGACCCTGGTACTCTGGCTGAAGTATGCAGAGATGCTAAATTTTACAGGGCAGAATATCAGAGAAAAGACAGCTGCATAGAGAGCACTTTGGAGATCTCTAGAGGGATGTGCTGACTCTGGCTGAGTACTACTCTGAAAATTCAGTGGAGTAAAATACCTGTAGCCAATGAAAGAACCACTGGAGTGCAGAAGGCTGAATAATGCCAGAGTTTACACAGGGTGAAAAATAAGTAGTACTCCCACTAGCCAGAGTAGGGAATTAGTTAATACACAGGGCATTTACAAAAAGTAAAACCAATTAGGGTTCACAGGGTATAAGGTAAATTTTATTTGACTTTTGAAAGATTCCTTTAACAAAAAAAATAGTACAATATCCACTCAAAGCAAATTTTGATAAAGTGTGTATTATAATCCCTTGAGCAACCACTGAACAAAATAATGTAAAGTAGTACAGCTAAAATTCCAATAGACGTATCAGAATAGTATACCAAATATTCAATTAATACAAAATATGGCAGGAAAGGAGTCTTCGAAGCACACATAAATGAACAGAATAGCAAACCAATAGCACAAGAAAAGACCATGGCAATAATTAAATAAATGTAATAGAGTAAGAACTCATGATTAAGAGATTGTCAAGCTGAAAAAAGCATGACCTATCTGTAAGAGAAATAAAAGTGATGAGTATAAGTACAAAGGACGAAACAAAATATATCATACAAATAGTAAGCATAAGAGAGTTTATTATTAAACAAAACAGACTTCAGGAAGTTTTACCAGATATAGGGAAAAATTTCACAATAATAAAAGAGTACATATACCATTGCACATCATAACAGCAAAGGCATATATACTTAGTAACACTGCTTCAAATGATACCATCAGTATCTTAATCCAAATGACAAACTTAGAAAATAATATTCCACTGACTGTAAAATATACATTCTTTTCAAATGCACATAAAATGTTCATCAAGATGCACCACATATGGGGCTACAGTACAAGTCTCATTAAATTTCAAAAGGCCAAAATTATAGATTATGGTCTCTAAGCATAAAATGCTTAAGTTAGAAGTCAATAACAGTAAGAAATCAATAACTCATATGTCAATGAAATAAAAAACATTTAAAAATATTTCAGAATGAAAGATATTGCAAATACAGCATTACACAATTTGTAGGACACTGTTCAAGCAGAGTTTAGATGGATATTTATACTTTTAAATTGAAGCTTATTAAAAATGAAAAACTCTTAAGAGCAATAATCTCAGTTTCCATCTTATGATGCTAGAACAAGATGAGCAGATTAAGCCCAAATTAAATGGAAGGAAGTACAGAAATATTAAGAATAGAAATCAAGGAATAAAATTTTTAAATAAGGAAAATTTTTTAAAGTTGGCTTTTAAAATATAAATAAAATTGATAGAACCCTGCAAGATTCTTGGAATATAAGGCATAAAAGAAAAGATACTGCTATAAATGTGACAAAAGAAAAATAAGGAGAGTTTACCTTCCTGTAATGGTGATATAGTTTGTTTTGAACCAACCCTCCCACAGACAACTTAAAGCTCTAGACATAAAAACTCTAGTCATAGAAAACAACCATCTAAAGGCACTAGAGAAGAATAAGAAGCAGAAAAAAACTGGGAGGGGAGCTGCCAACTAAAAGAAAGGAAAAACATTGGGTTAATTCCCTGTTTTCACAGATTTGTACCCGAGTGCGGGCTCTGGCTAATGCTGAACAAAACAGATAATTCTCAGAAATAATCTTACCTATTAAATCAGAGAATAGAGTTAAAGATAGAAATGGCAAACAGAAATTGAGGAAGAATACTGGAGGAAGGAAAAAGAAAGGAAGTTTAAAACAAATCCTGTTTTAAACTGTCTAAATCTCTGGCTGACACAGAGATTATATACGTATCAGTGAAATCTTCAAGCAGCCCCGCTAGGACTAATTTAACTGTAAAATAGATTTCAGGTATTGTGTAATTTCAAAACACAGAGTTTGGTGTCTGAATTCAGGTGAAACAAAACAAAATGTAAAACTCTTCAGAAGAATTTAAACAGAATGCCAGGGGTATCTATCAATCACAATATGGAAGAAATAATACAAAATGATAAGAATGTTAAACAGGGCATTATGATGCACGCCAGTAATTCCAGCTACTCAAGAGGCTGAAGCAAGAGGATTGCAAGTTCAAGGCCAGCCTGTATAATTAAGCAAAACCCATTTCAAAATAAGAAATAAAAAGGGCCGATGATGTATCTCAGTGGTAGAATGCCTCAGATTCAATCTCCAGTATCAAAATAAATAAAATAAAATAAAACGTGACCAATAAAGGCAATGAATGAAGATAGACCCTAAAATGACACATCTGTTGGAGTTAACCAACAGGGATTTTAAAAAGTTATTATAACTAAGCTCATAATGAACAGATAAGGAAATAGGCACAGAAGAAAAACTACAAAATAAAATGGATACTTTAGAATTGAAAAATTCAATATATATTTAAAATAAAATTTCCAAAAAATGAGCTTTAAAAAGCAAACTGGTAATATTATAATAAGCCAGTGAGCTTCATCAATAAGCATCATCAAATTTAACAGCTAGCTGAGCATGGTAGTGCACACCTTAATCCCAGCAACTCAGGAGGCTGAAGCAGGAGAATTGAAAATTCAAAGCCAGCCTAAGCAACTTAATGTGAGAACCTGTGTCACAATTAAAAAATAAAAATAAAAATGAAAAACAGGCTGGGGATGTGGCTCAGTGGTTAAATGCCCCTGGGTTCAATCCCTAGTACCAAAAAAAAAAAAAAAAATACATACATACATAATGCAAGTCTTCATATGTTGTTCTTATTCTGTAATATTACTAAGCTCACTTAGTTCAAGGAGGGTTTTTAAACTTGTTTTAAGATTCTTTGGGAGTTTTATGATAATAATCAAAGCTTAAAGCTTATAACTGATCCTCTTCTAGCAACATGCCTAAGGTTTTCCATTGTCTTATCAAAAAATCTTCCCTTAGGTAATCCATGTTCATATGCTTTAGCGCGCGCGCACACACACACACACACACACACACAAACACACACAAAGTTATGAATAACTGAGCAGTCTATGTTTCTATTATGTTTTAAAGATATTATGGTAAAAAAGTGAGAAAACTGAAGTGGTACACAAATTTATTCTAAGAATTTGTAAGTATGAAACTCTCTTCTTGTATATTTTCAGGGAAAGTTTATACTTCCTCAACATAAAAGATGATCATTATTGATTACAAGATCACCATATAACACCACCCTAAAAAAACACTCAGACCTCCTTTGGAAAAACTTATCTTTGTCATAAACCCAAAGAATTCACAAAGACACATCTATAAAGTAAATATGCAACTAAATCAATAATTCAGTAAATACCCAGGGAAAGGAAGCATCATCATAAGTGAAAATAAGCAAAACAATATGCAGCATAAACAGACTTGCAAAGGTTTCATATTTTGGAATTATGTGTCACAAAATATATTTAATATGCTTCATGAAAGAAAAAACAGAAAAATAGATTTATAGGAGATCTGAGATAGAATGAAGCACAGAGAAACATACAATATGAAATGAAATAATATGAAAAACAGAATAAAGTGATCTAAAATATTCCTACTCTAGATTCTAAAAGACAAAGAATGAATGGGGCAACAGCAAAACATGAAGAAATAATAAAAAAATTTTCACTACCAATGAAAAATCTGCAGATTCAAGATGGAAAATGAATTTTAAGCAGATTAAGTAGGGGAATTTATACCTAGAGTCCACAATGAAATCACAAAACATAGCCTAGTCACACTATTTTATTAATTAATTAATCCTGGGAAAATTGTGAGCTTGTTTTCTGAGCTGCAAAAATGAATATAATAGCCACTATTCTTTCTTATCTAGTCAGTTCACTCTTATCACTACAGGCAATCTTGATAAGTGGCTATGAAAAATACCTTTTATATTTAGTCTTATTTCTTAAATATACATCACAAAATAATTAAATTAGGTATTATGGGCTTTAGGGGACAAAGACTAAAATGACTTACACAGTGTTTTCAATCACAAAAATGACAGGGTTTGAGGTATATATAGTTCAGTGGTGGATGCTCTCAAGGCCCTGGGTTATATCTACAGCACATGCAAATGCACACACACACACACACACACACACACACATAAGAAAAAAATTACAAAGAAATTTTTTCCCAACTGAGCATACTCAAAACTAAGAATATGTTTTTGAAGTTCATAGCACTAAGTATGTTTCTCAAAAGTAAATAATTGACAAACTATAAACTTATTATCCTCATTAAACTGTCAAGACAAATTCACAAAAATCATTGCAGTGAGCATCTATCACTAAATAACTTATCACTTCAAAATAAGATTAAAGGCTGAAAGTGCATTGGATATTGAAAAAGTATTAAATACTAAAATGTGTTTTGTGGTATGTCAGCAAACAATCATCATAAGGTAAAAAATTTACAAATTTCCTAGAATGATGACCAGTGTTAATAATAAAAATACAAAAGAAGAACAAAAGTAATAAACTTTCAAAATGTTTACAAAATAAGATTGATTTGAAAAGTCTAATGAGAAACGTTAAAATATTTGGCATTACCTTAGAATATTTTGTATTATAAAATTTTGAAAAATAACATCAGATGAAATTAGATAAAATAGATATCAAATTATTAAAATTAATCTATTCACAATAGACAAGATAAAGAAACAACCCCCATGTCTGGACAAATGAATAGATGAAGAAAACGTGGCATATATCTATAATGGAATATTTTCAGCCTTAAAAAAGTAGGGGATAGAGATTAGAAGGAGCCACAGAGGAGCTTTTGGGTTACTGATGATAATGTATGGCATGTTTCCACTGGGAAGTTAGGGGCTGATCATTTCTAAAGATATTTGATTCTTCTCTTGGGCATGTTTCTCAAAATGATAGAAAAGCAAGAGGACAAGCAAAAAACATGTTTAAAGCCCAGGTTCAAAATGGCATGCTAGCTATCACTTTAGGAATCTTATATTTGGCCAGTTAAGTAACATGATGACACTAAACATCAACAGAAAGGTGTGTGATTATATGTGTGTACACATGTACATGCACACATGTGTATATCTGCCAAGTCATATGGAAATCTATATATAGGATGGGAATAAAGAACTAAGACCAAATCTACCCCCCACACAAATTCTAGTTCAATTCTGACACCATTCAGTAAGCCAAGGTAGATAATAAAGGCTGCCAAATTTGGCTTTGGAAATACAGATTTTTTCTGTGAACTTAAACTATCAATGAAGTTCATTCATTTCACAATGTTATATATTATAAAAAAGGAAAGAGCCCAATATGCATATTTCATTATAAATAATTAGCAATGTTTATGTCTGTATGCAAGTAATAATAAATATACATTCTGGATTCATACACTGGCAAATTCTGTCCTGCAATCTCATGTAAATATATTCACACCTGACACACAGGCTCCCAAGTTAGTTTGCAAAAATATGGTCAGTTTTAGCTACAAAAAGAAATCATTCTGGGTTTTACATAGTGGGGCTCAAAGGTGGAGAAATGAAATGATCAATTTTTCCAGAAGGAGGAAATGACCATGTTTTATACATTCCTTTTAAAAGCATATTCCAAACAGGAAGAAAGAAATTTGATGCTTTTATTACAAGTTGGTATATATTAATATAGGTTAAGAAATCGATTCAGTTAATCTCCAAAGTCCTATGTTACTTCAACTTTATATATGTGAATTTGAAAACAATGATGAAATGGAAAAATTCCTTGAAAGACATAACTACTAAAGCTTACTCAATAAGCAATAGATAACCCAAACAGCAATTAATTTGAATTTATACTTAAAAATGTTCCCATCTGAAAGGGGGAAAATTCTCTAGACTCATACAATAAAAAAGAACCAGACTGTTAAACAAATAGTACTGAAACAAGTAAATACCCTTGTGCCAAAAAATGAACCTAGACACAAAGTTTACACCTTGTAAAGATTAACTCAAAATAGCCTACTAATGCAACTATAAAACAAAGTGATAATACTTTTCAAAGAAAGCATAGGAGAAAATCCATATAAATTTATGTTTGGTGACAAGTTTTTAGATAATATCAAGAGCATGAACCATGAAAGAAAAATATTAATAAAGCTAAATTTTATCAAAATATGAAATTTCTACTCTGTAAAGAGCAGAAAATAAAGACAGCTAGGTGCAATGACACATGCCTGTAATCACAGCAACTTGGGAAGCTGAGGCAAGAAGATCACAAATTTGAGGCCAGCCTGAGCAATTCAATCTGATGAAACTCAACAATCTAATGAAACTCAACAATCTAATTAAACTCTGCTCAAAATACAAAATATAAAAGGATGGGGTATGTAGCTTGGTAGCCCCTGGATTCAATCCCCAGTAACAGGAAAGGAAAGGGAAAGGAAAAGGGAAGGGAACGCCACAACTGGGAGAAAGTATTTGCACATCACTCAAGAGCATAGAGGGCCAACAGAAAAGGAAAACATAAAAATGTGCCACCTGCACCTCAGATAGGCGTTAATTTCCAGGATGTACAAAGAACTCAAAAAACTTCACACCAAAAAAAAAACAAAAAACAAAAAAGAAATAACCCAATCAATAAATGGGCAAAGAAACTGTTACGGTAGCTGGCACAAATATACATGAGAGATACAGCTCTGAGTTCAAGCAAAGATTTATCACAAGAATATCTGTTCAGGCTGCCCTTGTGGAAGGTGCAGCAGCCAGTATCACTTGAATGAAAGCTTATATATCTTTTGGATAAAGAACAAGAACAAGCTAGAATTGACCTTGGGTGCAGATGGCTGAGTAACAACAGTTTTTTTTGTGTGTTCAGGAACCTTGGGTGGTGGTGGTGGGGTTAAAGGAATAGGGCATCTTAAATTTCTTTTTCTTAGCAGTTTGTAAGTTTTGGTTTCAGGTCAAGATGGAGTCCCAGAACCAAAATAGAGTTACTAATGTCTAGGGACCTCAAAATAAGAAATACAGTCAACAAATATATAAAAATGCTCAACATTTCTAGCAATTAGAGAAATGTAAATTAAAACTATACTGAGATTTTATTTCACTCCAACCAGAACTACAATTATTGAGAATAGAAGCAACAATACATGTTGGTGAGGATGTGGGGGAAAAGGGTACTTATACATTATAGGTGGAACTTCAATTGGTGCAACCACTTTGAAAAGCAGTATAAAAATACCTCAAAAAACTAGGAATGGAACCACCATTTGACTCAGTTATCCCACTCTTGGTATATATCCAAAGGATTTAAAATCAGCATACTACAGAAACACAGCCACATCAATGTTTATAGCAGCACAATTCATAATAGCTAAGCTATGGAGCCAACCTAGGTGCCCTTCAACAGAAGAATGGATATGTGGTATACATACACAATAAAGTATTAGCAATAAAGAACTATGACTTTATGACATTCGCCAGTAAATAGATGGATCTAGAGACTATCATGCTAAGGCAAATAAGTCAATCCCCCAAAACCATAGGTCAAATGTTTTCTTTGATATATGCAAGCTAACCCACAATGTGGGGGTAGGTGGGTGGGGGACAGAAGTTCAGTGGATCAGAAAGGGGAATGAAGGCAAGGGATCGGCGATAGGAAAAGGAAAGACAGTAGAATGAATCTGACATAAACTTCTTAACATATTTGAATATACTATGCTGAATCTCACCATTGTGTATATCAATACGAAATTAATTTGAAAAATAATACTATGGGTAAATGGCAGAAAAATCAATAGAAGGACAGGAACGGAGAGTGGGAAAAAAGAAGGGAAAGGTGAGGTAACTGGATCTGTAAAAGAACAAGATATATTCCATGATTTTATATTTATGTCAAAATAGATTCTACTGACATGTAGAAAGAAAGAAAGAAAGAAAGAAAGAAAGAAAGAAAGAAAGAAAGAAAGAAAGAAAGAAAGAAAGACAAGACAAAGAAAAAAGAAATTTAAAAATCCTTTTCTAAAAAAAAAAAAAAATCTCATCACATATCTGGTAAAGGACTTATATCCTGAACATACACAATATTTGTTAAGCTCAACAGGAATTCAACTTAAAAATAGGCAAAAGATATAAATAGACACCTCACCAAAAGGATATACAGATAGAAAATTAGCATGTGACAACATGATAAAAATCACATCTTTAGGGAAATGTAAATGAACAGTAATGAACAGAAATGTGGACTGTAGCCATGTAGAACACTAGAGTAGCAATTCCATGAGTAAAGATAAAAGAATTTTTTTTAAATTCCCTTAAAAGATATTGATCAACAACAATGTAAGGTGTGGGTATAAAATTAAAATGTATCTTGACAATGTATAATGATTAGGAAGAAAAAAATGGTGCCACAGTATCATAATATGCTAAAATAGTATAAGATAGCACTAGAAGATTTTTTTAAAAGAGAGAGAGAGAGAGAGAGAGAGAGAGAGAGAGAGAGAAATTTTTTTAATGTTTATTTTTTAGTTTTCGGTGGACACAACATCTTTGTTTTGTATGTGGTGCTGAGGATAGAACCCGGGCTGCACACATGCCAGGCAAGCACACTACTGCTTGAGCCACATCCCCAGCCCAGCACTAGAAGACTGACTGTTATTAAAGGTATGTAGACAATCTTACAGCAACCAATAAATGCCAAACTAAACAGTTATAATTTTAATAAGCCAAAAGGAGATACATCTGTTTAAATATTCAGTTAATCCAAAAGAGGGCAGAAAAAAAGGAAAGGAGGGACAAAGGTCAAAAGGGACATATTACAAAATGAAAAACTCAAACCTATCTGTATGAAAAAATCATATAAAGGGGGCTGGGGTTGTGATTCAGCAATAGAGTGCTTGCCTAGCACATGTGAGGCACTGGGTTCAATTCTCAGCACCACATAAATAAATAAATACATACATACATACATACATACATACATAAAGGTATTGAGTCCACCTCCAACTAAAAAAATAAATTTAAAAATCATATAAAATGATCCTAAATATCTCAATTAAAAGCCATGGAAGGCAGATTGAATCAAAAGGTAAGACCCATGCATGTGCAGCTAGCTATGAAAAATGTACTTTAAATACAGACACCCAAGTTATAGCATACAAAAAAGATGCCATGCTAACACTTGTCAGTAGATGTTAGAGTAGGTTCGGCACAAAGAATATTACCAGGGATAAATTAGGTCATTCCATAATGACAAAGGGTTCAATTCATCAGGAGGAGGTAATCTCCATCCTTTGTACATCTAAAAATGACTCTTCAAAAAATGTAAAGCAAAATCAGATAGAATAGCAAGGATAAACAGATAAATCCACAAACGAACATGGAGATTTTAGTATCCCTTTCTTCACAACTGACAGAACAAGTAGATTAAAAATCAATATGCATAAAGAAGTTTTTAACCACATATGTGACATCTTAAGAATAATCTACCTAATAGCAATAGAACTCACTCTACGTCATATTCTTATCTACAGTGACAAATTTGTGAGAACAACAAGATCAGTGATTTGTGCTCATCTCAGAGTTTTCTACCTACCTGGCTTAGTTTAGAGCTCAGGTGTTTTGATGACTAAATGAGCTCTATGAAATTTTCTTTTCCAACATTTCCCCAACAATCACATTAATTTCAGATTTCTTTTTCTTGGAGTTCTCCCTTCCCTTCCCCACTGTTAAGACCTAAGCATTTCACCACAGAACTGAGCAGAAACACTTGCACAAATATGATTATAAGATTGAACTGGAATTAAACATCATTTAGCTGACTTTTCCATTGTGTTTAAAAGAGAGGTTTAATAGTTTATTTTAAATAAAATGTAAGTGAAATGAAATTAAATGTGAGAGATCTGAAAAATTCTTTAACTGTGATGTCAAATTAGACCTTCTAGCATCCATTTGGTGATTCAAATTTGCAAATATCTCTAGAAGACAGCAGATTCTAAAAGTAATTTCTGTCATGGCTAACAAGGGAAAAACTAAAGAAACTATATACATGAGGAAAAAAAATAAAACATCCTGAACTAAAGTTTCCTTGAGAAGGTGAAATACAAATGCTGCCAAAGGGTTCCTGTAGCCCTTCAGAACAGGTGGAGCACAGGAATCTCATGGTGCTGAAGCTTTATTTCTAAATACTTTTATCATTTTAAAAAGAAAATGGTAATTGTGTTCCCCAAGCCACAGAAAAAGAAAATAAGTACAACTGAACATGTAAAATCTTCCCAATTGGCTATTACCTTATAGACAACCTGAATTTTTAGAATTTCTCTTTTGGCAGGGCAGGAACTGGGGATTGAACTCAGGGGCACTCAACCACTGAGCCATATCCCCAGCCCTATTTTATATTTTTTCACTTAGATACAGGGTCTCATTGAGTTGCTTAGCACCTCGATTTTGCTGAGGATGGCTTTGAACTCACAATCCTCCTGCCTCAGCCTCTCTAGCCGCTGGGATTACAGGCATGCGTCACCACAACCAGCTAGAATTTTTAACCTACATAAAGTGTTCAAGGAAGTTGTCCTAAATCATAATTTTAATTTCTTTTATTCTCTAAAGTCAGAGATTAGAATCTGGTGACACACCCTTAAAAACATGCAACCAGTGCTGCCTTGAAGGTATTAAATTCAATAGCAACAGAGATGTTAAGGAGCAAATTGTCAGATTAAACATCACTGCACTTAAGTACTGTATAGCAGATGAATTTTTCATGTCAATGCTAACCTTTGTCCAGAAAAGAAAGAAGAGTGTACAGGGAGGAAAAAGGTAATTCCTATTTTTTGGTGACAGGAAATATTTTTCTCCTTTTATGGCCAATGGCCACTACCCAAAACAAAACAAAACCCTGACTGATGCTGAAAGATGCAATCACAAATAGCTTTATAAAGAGCAGAAAATATTGAAGCTGGGGATATAGCTTAGTGGCAGAGCATTTGCTTAGCATTAGTGAGGCCCTGGGTTGAATTCCAAAAAAGAACAAAAAAAAAAAAAAAACAAAGAGATGAAAATATTGCCTCACTTACAATTAAGTGAGGCTGGATAGTCTGAATTTTTTTTTTTTTTTTACTTCCATATATGACATCTGATGTGCCAACAGATCTGGCAACAATGAAGACATTTTCCCTAGACAGAAGGGCCTGACCAAAGTTTTCAACATGCTCGTTCAGATGATCCCATGACTGTGAGAAGTAATAACCTCACACAATTTTAAGAGATCATACAAAAAATTCAGGAAAAAGCTGGAGTAAAAATGAATAGCTAAAAACTCCATCTCTATAGTAATTTCTTCACAACTCTTATCAAATTTCTTTCTTGGCAATTCCCCAAAGAACAGAAGTCCTTGCAAAAATTTTAGTTGTCTCATGACCTGTTAAGCCAAATAATACTTCTATCCAAATAATCCTTTTATGTTTCATCGGTTTTATGCTATATCAGTTCTAATATATTTTTAGCAAGTAATTTGGGGCAAGAACTTCTCTCAAAGCTGTTTTTTACTCTATCTTGCTAGAGTGCCAACCTTGCGTTTTGAACTGTGCAGAGTCAGCTCTAGCACTGCAGGTCCATAACAGTCAACAGTAAAATGCTGCCCCTAAGCCAGAAAGAAAAGACCCACAAAGACAAAAAAAAAAAAAAAAAAAAAAAAAAAAAAAAGTCTACTGGCTTCATGCTCACCTACCCACCACCAAAAACACCTGAGTTAACTCCCAAAACATTCTTTAATTGATTGCTCTTATTTTAAAATTTCCAAGCATCTTAGTGACAGCACTCAAAAAAGCATTCACATGTTGGAGAAACAGAAGCCGATAGTACACATATATATCCAAAAGGCAAGAAGTTTGTCCATAAAGCTGTCCTTCTGTATTAGTTCTGCTGCTTCACTTGCCATGCCTGCCCCACCAAGTGACTCATACTTTCACACTGAACATCGTCTAAATGCATACAAAAAGCTAAGATGTCCAAGAGCATTAACATAACAGCTTACACCACAGGCTCTACAATACAGATTAAGAGACTAAAGGAACAAATATTCAGAAAAATACAGAGAATACTTTAAAAACTAACATTGTAGCCTGATGTATTCAAAAGTACTGAAAAACTTGCATCTCAAGATCAACATTTGAGAATCAGAACTCTAAATTCATAAGCAATAGGATCTTTACAAAGACTTCTCTCCGTATCCAAGACAAGAAAACTAACCCTAGTCAGGTAGATAGCTTTCATATAAAAGTATTTGGAAGAGACAACCAGATTATAACATTTAACCCTGAAAGTTTTATTTTATAAACCTATTTTTATGGAGATGGACTCTATATCTAAAAGTGCAGATTTTTTTTAAAACTTCCTTTGCCATTTGGGGGATGGAAAAGCATCCTTGATTTGTATATTAAAGCACAAGCATCTGTCCTACTGATGATATTCTAGGGAAGCACATTAGCATAAAATTTAACGATGTCAAATAAGTGGATGTGAAATAGGGACTGCGTAAAGACTCTATTTCCAAGGCTGACAGAAACATCACTGTTTAGAAATGCAAATGAAACCATTATGTTCAATAATTATATGAAAATATGAACAGTTCAGCATGTTTTCCAGCCCTGATGGCGGTTAATGGGATGTACGCTTATGTAAATAACTACTATTAAAGCTAATGCTGAAAAAAACTAATAAATTCATACTAAAGCAACTGATTTAGTATGCTTTTAAACCCCAGCAGTGCTCACTTATTAGAAAAGAGTGCATTATTATGTTTAGAACTCATTACTGCTACAAGTCACTGCAACTCCATCAATTACCATGCATTAATGAAAATGGGACACATACAAAAAAAATTATTGCCTCTCAGCAGTTTTCTTTAAAGACAAAATCTAGGGGTATTACCATCATGGGGCCTTCTAGGGAACTCATCCACATGATAATCTTTATTACTAAAACAGTACTCCCAAAACTATCACCCTAGGGTATTTTGATCGGAAGAAAGAATAACCTTTCTGGAAAATTATCAATATTTTACAACATAATTAACCATTTAAACAACAGTAAGAAAAAATTTTAATATTTGAATGGCATTTTTAAAAACTTTTACTTACATATATTTAACACATGGTCCATTTTTTTAAAGGAAGGCTAAGAGACAAAAATACATAGTGGTAATCACAACAGTGTAGAGGATAGATGGCTTCATTCTAAGATACTGCTGATATAATAGTTAAGTCCCACTCAGTTCTACACTATCACTCAGTGAATTCTGTGTAACTATCAGATTGGATTCTTAAAAATAAGCCTTAAATTTCATTCTTGGACACAGCTAGACTTTCTTAAGATATGTTAAATATTTAGTATAAAATATTAAGAACTAGAAAATTCTTCTTTCTTTAAAATTCCTGTTTAGCTAGTACCTAACAGTAAGGAAATGATGACAGAGTAGGAATTCAAATATAGAAATGTTTTTGCTCTCTAAATTGTGCTGTATATGTATAATAAGGATTATAATGCATTCCACTGTTGTCGTGTATTTAAAAAATAAATTAAAAAAATGTCTTTGCTCTCATTCCACTTCTGTCAACTTTTACAATTTATTCTGTTTCTTTAATATATATAATGTAACTGATCCTTCATCCTTTTCCTAAGATTCAGGAAAACAGAAAACATTTCAGCACCTAAATATAAAATATATTTATGAAATCTCAGACATAGTCTTATTATATATAATGAATATATTTATTTGAAAATTATAACTATTACATCAATTCAATCATATGCAGTTTTATTTGTCTGCCAAGGTACTTTTATTGCAATTCAGATCCACTATCAGCAGGTGGTAGCACAGTGCCAGATTATGCACCTTCAGCAGTAAAATGTAAGTTTTCTCTAAAGGGTCAGATGTTCTCTGATCAAGCAACTCTGGTTTAACAATTCATCCATTCAATGACTGAGTGCAAAATACTGTACTAGACTCTGTATACAATAGTGCACAAGACAGGAATGATGTCTTATGAGAGAAATAGATATAAATATATAATAAAATGTCAAGTGCTACACATAATCAATGTCCACTCGTGATTTTAAAAAACAGGAGAAAGAAAACAACAACAAAAACCTTTAGCAAACTAGGAATAAGATTCTTCAAACAACAAAATAGGGGTAGAAATTCTTCAAAATTAAAGAAAGGCTTTTATCAAACCAAAAATGTATATCTAATATCAAATTAGGATGAGATGCATATTTCCTCCTTAGATATGGAACATGACAGGATATTCTTTCTTATCACTTCTACTTAACACCTAACTGAACGTACTGTAATAAGGCAAGAAAAGAAATAAAGGATGTAAAGAATAGAAACAACTAAAACTTTTCATTTGCAGATTGACATGATTCCACATAAAATCCTAAGGAATTTGTCAAACAACTTCTAAAATAATAAGTAAGAATTGAGTAAGGTCAAAAGACACAAAATCAATACATAAAAATCAATTATATTTCTAAATTAAATAATACAAAAATGAAATTAAAAACAAATTGAGAGCAAACTCTTCAAAATTAACAGACTGTCCGTCCAGAAGGTCCTGCTGCCTAAAATGTGCACACAGTGGCTAAAGCTTAGAATAGCATGATAGAAAAAGTGTGGCTCTCTAAAATTTATGGAGTCACCATACATGCCTAAAGTTGCTAAGAGAATATATTTTACATGAAAAAAAAACCCACCCACACACATCTTGTTTTGATTACCATTACTTTTTGCATTCTTGTTACATACAGAGAAACCTAATCCTGACACAGATTTATAAAACATTCTAATGTTGATTTTCAATCCAATCATGGCTTTTATCAGTTTTATTTCTCCATTATTTTTCCTTGAGCTCTCCTCTATGCTCTCTCAGAGCAGTGTATGATGCTAAGATTCCTTAGCAATTCTTAGTCAACCTAACAAGAACTTCCTTACAACTGCTTCAAAAAATTTAAAGGATGCTTTTTCATCTTATCAAAAAACATTTTGCCTCAGAAGACTGTCTTTTCAAAAATTAGAAAGTGAGCCACTCTTTAGGCAATAGAAATCTGAGGGCTCTACAGGTAAAAAGAAAAAGAAAAACTTCACATAGAACACACTGTCTGAAAAAATGTGCAAGATATTTCAAATATTTTTTGTATGTTGTAAACTTTTTTTTAAGGCAAGAGAATACTTTGTAGAACCTCAATTAAAACTTTGTGTGTTTTTTAAAAAATGTAACATATGTTACCTCATTTGATCATCTTGCTTGGTTAATAGTTATTAGCATGCTATGTACTATGAAATTAAGACTTGCAAAAGTTACTTTATCTTTTGAGTACCAAAAATATCTTTGAACCAATTTTGAGTAAAATGCACCAGAGAATATATTAACAATTTTTATAAATTTGTGCTTTAACTACAAAGCAGTCGAGAAAAGGCAGGCTTATTGATATTTGTATGACTCATCAGTGCAGAAATAACTGAGTAGGATGGAAAGAACAGAACACTTGGTGTCAAGAGAGACACTCTTAGCTAAGCAATTGGTCTGTTTCAGCTACCTCTCCTGACCTGTATCCTCATCTGTTAAATGAGGATAAGAGTATCTGCCTTACCTAATTTAGTCAGCTTATTAAAGATTAACAAAGGATATGTGAACATGATCTGTAAACATAAAAGCAATTTATAAATGTCAGATGTACTAGCAGAGTTCAAAGGGAACAAGGGATAAAAATAATTTGTTCTCTTGATGCCTCAAAATCACCAGTATGAGACTACTACATACTATACTGTAATACTGAAGTCCCTAAGATATATTTAGGTGGGTAGAATTCTAGACTTCTGTACATTTTCAGTTCTTAAGTGTTTTTATGTTTTTCTGTCAACTCTTCTGTCAGTTTCAATATTCTCACAAGAGCTCCATTCCCTTCTTCTAATTTTCTGCTTCTAAGCTACAATGGGCTCAAAAACTAAATGTCAGACAATGAATTTATTAACCATATGACAGCTCCAGGAACTCTCATGTAAGGAAAGTGTATACAAAGGTGACCAGAGCAAATGAAGAGTACTTCTTTATATTCTTATTTCCTGGATGAGTTCCAGAAAAATGTAAATATAACTTACTCTCAAAGAGTAACTTAACCCCTAAAGGTCCTTATTGAAATAAAATTAAGTATGAAAAAATAATTATTTAAGTATATTGTTATTTTATTTTTATAAACATTTGGCATCAATTAGTCCCTGTAGTTAGCAATCATATCAAAATATTTTTAAAAGAACAAAAATAACTTTTAATTATGTAAGGACAACAACAAAAGAAACAATCGGTTCTTTCCTTAAGTATGCTTATTTCCCTGTAATATAAATGGAAAAAAGTTATTTAATGTTATTCTGAGTTAAAATGATATCCCAGGACAATATAAATAACAATGGTCCAAAACCTGCTAAATTTATATAGCACTATAGAGCAATACCACTCCTATAGCATTAAAGACAATTACTAGACTAATAAATAATATATTCTAGGGCTTGTTAAATAGAATAAAACAAAACAACTTCATCCAAGTACACAAAAAATATTCTATCACTCAATGTTTAAATGTAAACATTTTTTAAAAACAGTATTTACTCAAAACAAAAAGTCCAAAATCCATCAAAGGTGATACTGTTTTTGGCAATGTATTTTGCTAAATAACATATTAGTAAACTACACTGTCAGACATCAATATACCCTTTCTTCTTCTATATTTTCTTTTACTTCTGGTCTTCTCCGTTTTAAGTGTAGATTTTTAATTATCCCCAAACCATTTCAAAGACTAAAGGTGTTCTGCCTTTTCTTATGGAGGCCTAGTAAGAATCACTGAAAAGGACTTATCCTTTCTCTTGAAGCCTGGGTTCTATGAAACTAATTTCTACTATGTTTCTCTTCTCTCTTACATCACTCTACCAATCCTACAGTATAGCCCTTAGCCTGCGTTAAAAATCTACCCATGATGGTGGCAAATCATAACAGTTTGACTCCTAGAAGAAATGAGATGATTAGTTAAATAGAAAGCTTTGAATACTGCAGGACCAGTAATCACTTTTATATAATTAGATTAAATTCTTGTGCATTTCCTATTTTTACCACAGACATAATGAAACTTTTGGTTCAGTCTAAAACATTGCTTAAAAAATTGTTAGTTCCGATAAAATTCCTTCTTCCTACAGGAAGGTTTTTAAAAATGATTATGCAATGGGGCCAAAGATAAGAGCTTCAAATATCTTTAAACTTCAGAAAGAAAATGGAAACAAACCAGAAGGGAAATAAAAACACAAACTTCTCCATCAGTCTGGTTTCTGGGAGAGGAAATTAAATCTTGGTTTCTTTCTAATGAAACACCAACAGGTGAAAGTAGTACTGGGAGGTTTTCCCTTCCATGTAGCTTAAAAGAAAAAGCAGAGAACAGTATCAGTTTCACCTTCCTACTAAGCCTCTAAGCAGTGCAAGTGCTTGCATAACATGATTAAAACCCTGGTGTCCAAAGGTACAAAAATGACAAACAGAGGGGCCAGTTATCTCATCCTTCATCCATATTAACAGTACTCAAAATTTAAAATTTTAACTTTTATTCAGTACCTACTGAGTAGAAGACACTGCTAGATTCTTTACACATATAATGTAAAGAATCGTTCAAAGTTCAACAGGTCTGCAAATAAGACATGATTAGTTATCCACATGTTTTAGAAGCAAAAAAAAAAAAAAAAAGAGGGAAATTCAGTAACTTTTCCAAGGGGTCAGACAGCTAGTCAATGTAAAAATGGGATTTTGATTCTAAAGTACACAGAGCTTTCTTCATTGTCATTTTCCTTGCTATGCCAGTAAAAACAGTGAAGTCATCAAACATTAGACTTTACTTTCCTTGTGCAAGTTTTTGATACCACCATTGATCTGAAATAGATATTCCAGAACTACAAGTTTAAATATTATCAATTTCTCTAATAGCTAAGTCTTATACAATTACATGCTAACATGTTTCAGAATTATCATTATTGACCATATTTCTCTTTAAGTGTCAGATTTATCTCTCCTTATATACTCATTCAGTGAGGCAAAAATCTACTTGGTTCATCAAACAGCTTGGCTTTGTAAATGACATATTCAGTTATATGATTCTGTCTTAAAACATAAGGTTTCTTTATTCAAAGATGAAAATTATCAAGAATTTTAATGTTTTAATAAACTCCAAATTTTCTTTATGAACAAATCCTTCAAAAGCCAGACTCTAATGAAAACATGTAAAACATCTTTGCTTTTGTCACCAAGGACTGGTCTATGTTTGATAGTTGATCAATAAATCAAGTTACAAGAACTTAAAAAAAAACATAAATCTGGTGAAACACATCTTTAAAATGCCAAAAATTACAATTCATGGATACAGTTCCTCATACTGGAATAGACTTTAAAATGAGCTGAAATTATCTGACTTCATGTATATGAAAGAGTTTGAATCATTCATGTATGATAGGTAAATGTATCTGTAGTTAAAATTATATTGTTTTAAATTACAACCTTGTTTTATGTTTCTAAGTTTTATAGAGTTTTATGTACTGTAAAATCATCTATATTAACCTTTGACAGGTTTATTCTGGTAAAAGATTTGTACCTGAGCAACCTACTTGGAATAAAAACCATGAATGTCACTGTTTTTATCATTCTTTCTTTCTCCCTTTTGTTTTTTAACAATAAAATTCTATGCCATCTATCTTTGATGATTAAAAATATCTTAAAGCAGGGCAGGGGATGTAGCTTAGTGGTAGACTGCCTGCCTAGCATGTGCAAGGGTGCAAGGTCCTGGGTTCAATCCCCAATATCATTATATATATATATATATATATATATATATATATATATATATATATATATATATACACACACACACACACACACACACACACACATATATATACACACACACACATATATATATATATATATAAAATGTATATGTATGTATATATATATATAAATCAATCTTAGAGCAATCACACCAACTAAGCCAGTCTAACATTTATTTCAGTTCTCATTCCCAATAAAGACTACTCAAACTAACTCCCTTTTTATATGTGAAATAGGTCTAACTATGTCAAATGTCTCCTTGACTTTCATTTATGTGCCTTTTCTCTCCTTTTCTAGCTTAGACAAGAGATCAGGAGTCAGCAAGCTTTTTCTGTAGAGGATCATATAGTAAATATTTTACTATATGAGAGTCACAGGGTCTTTATTGAAACTATCTATTGCAACTAGAGCACAAAGGCAGTCATAGATCATATATGAGAGAAGGGTGTGGTCAGATTTAGTTGGTACCCTACTAGATTTGGCCCCCCAAGAGCAATGTATTGACCCCTGAGATAAATCATGGGAAAACATGAAAGATCACCCAAGGTATCTTAACATTTAGCTTTCCAAAAGAAACCATTTCTAGCCATGCTGAGTTTAGACTGCCTCAGCACTGAAAAGCACTAATCTTGATCCAGAGAGTAATAAAGATAATAGTCTACTGAAATTATATTGTACTTTTCCAGCTAGTAAAGTAGAACAGAGTTTTCCTAACTATAAAACAAACAAGGACTCACTGTGTGACCAGGCTTTCTAAATTTTCTAAATTATCTAGTACCAATCATTCTTGCCATTACCCAACTTTTACACCAGTTCTGTTGGATTATATACATAAATTTTGTCCAAGGAAGATCAAAGCATCACCACCTCCTCTCCATATAAAAATGTATTATTTTTCCTCTTCTGCTACCAGAGCAAGATACTAATTTCACTCCCAATCCACTTCTCTCTTGCTGTTCCTCAATGCATAAGTCAGAGAAGCTAAATATTCACTTTTTCAGTTGTCTTTGCAGCTTAGCACAGCCACATAATAAACTTCATAACAAATGTCATATGAAAGACTACCAGGTAAGCTGAGGAATGCTCTGAGAAAATTTTTATAAGTTTTAAAAAAGGAGCAGAGTCACAATTGCCAGGACATCTCCTCTAATTTCTTTTCTTGCCTTAATGCTAATGTGATTCCTAGAATTGGAGCAAGTGTTAAAAAAAGCTAGAATTATAGATGTTAGCACTGAAAACTTTAAGCCGCCAAATCAATGCTAGAGGCCTTCTATCTCCAGAGTTGTTATTATATGAGAAAAAAACAGGTCTTATATAAATTAAATTTCGTTGCAAAAAAGGCATTCTTAACGTACTATTTCTTGAAAGTGCTAGGCAATGTGTGCTGTGAATTCTGACTAAACAGCATTTCTTTAACCTGGAGAAGAAAGTAGCAGGAAGAAGAACAAGGTCTGGCCTGAGGGTTGCCTAGGGAAATACAATCAAAGTGGGAAAAGCAAAGACAAGGCCCTAGATAATTATTGAAATGCTAGAAATATGGGGGATGGGGAGGACCTTTAAAAGACTACTACTTTAGAATTGTGGGGTCAATAAGCCTTATTAATGTTCTACTGAGCAAATCAAGTCTGAGAATTTGAATTACATGAATTTCCTACATGCACACCCACTATTTGAAAAATAAAGGGTCAGAACTCATTTTTAATGGTTACAGTCTTGTAGTTTTCAAACTAATTATTTTATCTTTATTCTTCCATTTCTCTGGTATTCACAAAGGCATACTTAGTGTCAATATGACATTTTGGACATTTGCAGAATCTTTGAAATAATTACTAACAATCAAGTAAATGATGATACTGTCAATGAGGACAATGGTTCTTTCAAGCATTCACACACTAGTTTAGCAGGCAAATCCATCACCTTAACTTCAGGGATAGTCACTTCTCTTCTACATGAATGCCACTACATAAAACACCCAAAGATAAGTAATTCTACCTCCATAATACCTCAATACATTGAAAATACACTTCAGAAATATTCTTATTTTAGCTCATATATCCCTTTAACTACAACTTTTAACTTAAAATATGATTTCACTCTCTTACAAACAATGTAATATGTATAAACACACACACACACACACACACACACACACACACACACACCTACCTCTAACTCTAAATCCAAAAGTTTTCTGCTCTGTGAGAATTGTTTGGTGATTATATGCTGCAGTGTGAACATTTATCAATTATCTATACATTACAACAGACTTTTTTTTTTTAAATGATTTCAGGGTAGAATTCCTTAAAACTATCAAAGCTTTAGTGAGAAAGAATACCAAATACAATGAGGTTCAGTCTCAATTACAGTAGTGGAATGGAATTTAATAAAGTTCCAACACTACATTTTAATGCCCAAATTTCTTATTGTCTTTTTTAGTTGACAAATATGTGCTTCGCAGCATAATAACAGCAGCCGAACAGCTGGGTGGCCTTATCAAGCACAAAGGCAGCAATAGCACATGCTGTTTAGTGTCGTTCTGATTGCCTGGAAATGGCAGCACATGCAGATTTATTCCCTGTTATAAATTAGAGCAATTATTTCTCTGAAGTTTACATTTTCTTCATCAAAGAGTCAAACTTTCTGCACGTTAAAAAAGAGGACTTTCAAAAAGGATATCTTCCCTTTCTTTGATGATCAGTTCATTCTGTTCTTCCAACTGCCTGATCTTCTTCTCAAATGATTCTTGTTCAGCTTTCAGTCGTTCTTCTGTCACTTCCTTTTCTTCACTTACTCTGAAAGAAATAAGGAAAAAAAGAAAAACCCATCAGAATACAAACTATGTGCCTACAGCAGCAGTTTACCAAAACTTAATTTCTTCCAAAGGTGTGCTAAATTCTTCAGGGTTGCTCTGTGTTTTTGACTTTTAAATTACTCTCTCATAAAGCAATCTTCTTCACCTTTGTTACAAAATATGTTTGTTATTTTTACTTCAAGAATGTTTCTAGATAGACATCATGGCACATGCCTGTAATCCTAGGTATTCAGGAAACTGAGGCAGGAAAAATCTCAAGTTCGAGGACAGATCCTATCTCAAAAAAAAAAAAAAAAAAAGGATGAAGATGTAGCTCAGTGATAGAATGTCCCAGGCATCAATCCCTAGTATCGCAAATAAATCAAGTACAAAAATAGAAAAAAGAATGTTTCTAATCATAAGAAACTCCTTAGATATATAAAGTCCTACAAAAACACAAGTGCTAAATTATAATCCAGGACAGAAAAATGCTCCAATTTTTAAAACACAGGTTTCATTTTTTTTTATTGCCAAAATTTTTACCAATTTGTTTTGATTTAGTTTTCAAACTTTTATTTAAATCCTGTCAATGAAATAGAAAACATATATCTTAAATATTTTACTAAATATATATAAGCAATCTTCTTTTTCCCGGCACTGATGCCCTGCATTCCTTGTAAGCATATAAATAATTGGACTGAAGTAAAAAGATGGCATTAGCATAACGGAAGGTTTACAACAGCCTTATTCTTAGTCCAGAAAAGTGATCAAAGAAATCTGTCATTAATGTTTAACTTCGAAAAATATTTCAACTTAATCAGACCAAAAAAGGATGGCTTCTGATGAGATACCATAGAGGGAAAAAAAAAATGTTAAAAAAAAAAACCTAACCAATATAAGACTTACAATTCACCAAAGTGTATGAAGGACCAATCCTGATTTTCATGCTATGCTTTCTACAGAGATGTTGACCCTGAATTCCTCTGTTACTGGTGCTTATTTCAATAAAAAGGATATAACACAATTATCCTACAAGATCACAGAGGGAGAGGTGGAAGTAAAATCCATGGGGAATCTAAAAATTTTCTTTCGGTTACTAAATATAATTCTTTCAGACTCAACTCTAAGAACAACTTCTGAATAACACGAATCCAACAGGCTTTCTTATTTACTTGCCCTCTGACAAAGACATTCAGATAAATGAATGAAAATTAGAATTTGGGATGTTCTACAGTTTATTGTATCTTATCTTTGAAATAATGTGTGAAAGTACATAACACACACCTGTGCTCAATAAATAGATTAACTTCTCCTGGCTCATCATGACATTCATTTGCCTAAGCTATGTTATTTATGGATAACATACTACTAGGCCCATGAATGGAACCCAGGACCCTTTTTTTAATAGGGTAATCTCTAAAACTGATGTATTTACAAGGAATCCAGACAACAAAACAAATATATACATATGAGAGGATCTATACTCTGTTTTCAAGTTATCCTGACTTCTTTGTTCAGATCTCTTCACAACGCCTTCCCTTTTTTTGTCACTATTCTCAAGTACACTTGTACTAAAATTTTTCACAGCAATTTTGACAAAGTTTGCTTCTCTCTTTGAACATCTTTTTTCTAAAGAGAGAGAGAGAGAGAGAGAGAGAGAGAGAGAGAGAGAATTTTAAGATTTATTTTTTAGTTTTCAGCGGACACAACATCTTTGTTTGTATGTGGTGCTGAGGATCGAACCCGGGCCGCACGCATGCCAGGCGAGCGCGCTACCGCTTGAGTCACATCCCCAGCCCTCTCTGAACATCTTTATTGTCATTTATAAAGGAAAAAAGTTAGACTAAACAAGTCTAAAAACCCTTTCCATCTAAAGTTCTAGAATTTCCTTCACTATATTTTAAATTACCCTGTTCTGCATATATATTCTTTAAAAATATGAAGAGTGTTTGTAAAAAAGCTAAGAAAGAAGTTATCAAATATTTGGTCAAAGTTAAGGCATATAATACTATAATCTATGCAAAAACTACATTCCATAGGATGAGAGAAGTAGATATATTAAAAAGTATAAAGATGTGAAATTTGGCATGCAGATAAATATGAAACAAAGGAAGTGATAAATCTGTAGGATTCTACATGAAACAAAGATGAAATAAATGTTATTTAAGGAAAGAATAAATACTGTCAAGGTGAGGAAATACATGGCAAAATCTCTCTCTGCTTGGATTGGTAAAATCTTGAAGACATAACTGAAAAGAAAACATTTCACTGTATTTACTTAAAAATACTCACTGAATATGTACTATAGGAAAATTTAATCACAATAACTTTACTCAATACAAGGTATCTGAAAGGGAACTAAACAAGGGCTCTCAGTAGTTTCAATATCATTCATTAAAAGCCATATAGATATGAAGAGTACCCACAGATTTGTTTCTTCACCAAGTGATGCTACAGGGCCATAAATAAAAAAGTAGACTACTAAATTTACCTTAACATTAACCTAAATGAAGATATTAATCTAATGCAGAGATCTCTAGCATTTCTCAGCTCAAAACATACAGGTATACCCCAAAATTGTCTCACTCACATTGGTGAACCTGAAGAAGATCCATAAAAATATCTAAGGATCAATGCTCTAAGGCAAAAAAAAATGCTTGTACTGGTATATTCCATAATGCCAGAGTTTGTGATGAGCTTTTCCTAAAGTTTAAAGTGCTTTGTTTAGATAAAATCAAATTTAGTTTCTGAAGTATGTTTGAAATATTTGCTACTAAACTATTAAACAGGGCTTTTAAAAAAATCTTTTACACTGCTGTGATTAGACTATCCTTTAGTAACTATTATGCTCTGAAAGGCTATAAAATTAACAAGCTGTGTTAAGAACAAAGGGTAACACTTTTTCTAGGTCTATCTAAAGATATGCATGGCTTCTTTGCAGTCCATTAGCACAGTTAATATGAGCAAGTATATTAATACAGACTTTAAAGGTAGAGATTCTGCCAGTAAAGCAAACTCAAGATTTGATTGTCTGCTCTGGAATCTGTCTTCTTGTTTCATTTACGTTCAATAATATTGAAATAAGGTATATACACCAGAAAACATTTGGTATCATGATCTACAATTTTCATCTAAGTATTTGGAGAACATAAAGTAACATAAAAAGGACCTTAGCCTCACCTCACTTAAGAATACAGCAATGTTTGTTAGCAAAATGAGAATCTAAATGCAATAAAGGGAATTATTTGTCTAATAGGATAAAAAGGTTAAAATTCTAAACAGGACGATATGTACAGTGTTGGTTTTTCAATTATGTATAAGGAGGAAAATAACCTATCCATAAAACAAAAATCACCATCACCATCATTTATTTAATACCTCAGACTATTTCTCAAAGAATTCCACAAAATCTATTCTTATGTAACAAGAGAATTCATACACTTTCAGTTAGACAGTGGATCTGAAAATTGTGCCAAAAGTACTTAATTTCTTTTGAAGTCCTACATTTTACTTTAAAAATTCCTGTATATTTTAAATGTCTTTCCATGAAACAGTCTTGTCTATTTTAATATAAAAAGTTTACACACACACACACACCTATTGTGTGTGTGTGTGTGTGTGTGTGTGTGTGTGTTACTAGGGATTGAATCCAGTGGCACATCCATACCTCAGGCTCCTGAGAAACTGGGATAACAGGCATGTATGCGTGACCTCATATGGCCCTTTGTTCACCTATTCTAAAATTTTTAATAAAACTAATGTTTAAGAGAAAGGCCTTTTATATGAACTTACATATCTCTAATAGTCTCCCAAATACTCCAGGAATGAATACTTTTACACTAATATGAAAGACAAGGCCAAGTCAACAAAGTTTCTATCCCAGAGAGAACTGCTGCTGCAGCCCACCTAGGGATCAACAAGATTAAGTGTCTTCCCCCATAATATCTCCTACTTGGGCATGTTGGTTGCATTTTGGAAATTATGAATATCAATGTAGTAATAAGATTTGGAGAAGGAAGAAACAGATTTCACAAGTATTTCTAGCAAGCAGAAAGGGGCATATTCCCTCCGAGCAAGAAACTGCATGGTGGGGGAAAAAATGAAGACATTTGAACATTAAAAAAATATTTCAATGCAATCATCTTAACTCCCTCAGGATAAATTTCAACATTTGGTTGTTATTTAAAGTGTACTGTGTAAGACTGGAAGATGCCGCACCACAGGACACAGATCACCAAAGAGGTTTCCGCTTTATTACAAAAGGTTGAGTGTTTATATAGGTCTAAGGAGAGGTAAGGGCTGAGGTAGATAACAGGTCGCCCGTTTATTGGCAAGCTCTTCCATATATCAGTTCCGGAGCCCAAGAAGTTAATTCTAATTGGGGCTAAGGCTTCCCACCAGCAGGGTTTGAACATTGGCGCTGGCGGGAACGTTTCACACCAGTGAAAGAAACAAAGAGGAGAAAGAGGGTCATTAGACACCATGTTTTCCCAACATACTGCCTAAAGGTATCAGGCGATTTCAGAGATCAAAGATCCAGTGATCCATGTTCAAAAGGGTCATAAGAACTACAAGCCACTATCTCTTAAAAATTATACATCATGACCAATTGGGATTTATTCCAGGAATTCATAGTTGGTTCAACATCTAAAAATTAATTAACGTAAGATAACCTATCAACAGAATTTTTAAAATGATCATCTAAATAGATATACAAAAGCATTTGAAAAAAATCTAATAGCAATTCAATCTTTTAAAGAAACAAAATTCAGTAATAGAAAGAAGGAAACTTCCTCAACTTGAGAAAGTCCATCTATTAAAAAAATCCATCCCTAACATCATACTTAACAATGAAAATTTGAATGTTTTCTCATTGTGTGCAGGAACAAGAAAAGTATGGCTGCTTTTACCACTTTGATTCAACATAGTATCAAATAATACTCAAGGCAATAGGAAATAAATAAAAAGGAAGCAAGAAAGGCACTCAGATTCTAAAGGACGAAATAAAATCATCTCTATTTCCCACAATATGATTCTGTATAGAAAAAAAAAAACTTAGAACCAAAAAGGAATGAAGAAAATAACTTCAAGAAAATAACTTCAAGAAGAGTAAGAGATAAAGGGATAAATTCAATGGAAGCTCAAGACTTACAGAAAACTACAAATCATTGTTGAAAGAAATTAAGACCTAAATCAATGAAAACCATGTTTATTGTTACATGACTTAAAATTGTTAAGATGGAAGTGCCTGAACTGATGTACAGATTTAAAGCAAACAATCTTAATGACCTTCTCTGAAGAAGTTTGTCCTAAAATTTACATAGAAATGAAAGGGAATACCTAAAATATTCTTGAAAACAAGCAGAACAAAGATGGAATACATACAATTCCCAATTTTGGAACTTACTAGAAAACTACATTAATCAAAACACTGAGGTGTTGGTGTGAACACAAGACATATAGGTCAACAGAACAGAATGCACAGTCAAAAAAATCCTTCACATTTACAGTAAATTGATTTTCAATTGGGGCACCAAGAAAATGGAAGGATGAAAGGAAAAACAGCAGTCTTTTCTACAAATAGTGCCGGGATAACTTCATATCCACATGTAAAAGAATGAAGTGAGTATTTATTTTATGACATATACAAAAATTTAGTCTAAATGGGATCAAAACCAAAATATTAAGAGCTAAAATAATAAACTCTTAGAAGAAAATACAAGCATAAACCTTTAAAACCCTGGATTGGACATGGTTTCTTAAGATACACTAATAACACAAATAACAGGAGAAAAATAGATAAATTGAACTGTATCAAAACTTATACTCTAAATGATGTTATTCAAAAGAAAAAGAAAAAAAACATGCATAAAATGAGATAAAATATTTGTAATTAAGAGATCTAATTGTATATGAATATATCTTTAAAAAACTCTAGGAACTCAATAATTAAAAGATAACTCAATTTAAAATAATATGAATAGATATTTCTCCAATGTAGATTCCCAAATGGCAAACAAGCACATAAAATGATGTTCAACATCATTCGGTAAATGAAAATTAAACCCACAATTAGATATGACTGCATACCTATTAGGATGGCTAAAACAAAAAAGACAAAAACAAATGTTACTTGAAGCTATGGAAAATATGGAACCTAATACACTGCTGTTAAGAATGTAACTTGGTATACCCCTTTTAGAAAACATTCTGGCAATTGCTCAAAAAGGTAAACAAAGTTATCACATTACCAGCTCATAGGTATACATCTTACAGGAATGAAAATACATATGTACAGAAAAACTTGTACATGTATGTTCACAGCAGCATTTCCTGTAATAAGCTGAAAGTAAAATAGCCCAAATGTCTACTATAGATGAATAGATTTTTAAAATATAGCATTGTCCATATAATGAAATATTATTTAGCAACAAACTGAAATAAGATACTGATACATGCTATATATCACAAGGATAAACCTTGAAATAACTATACTGTTTTAAAAAAATTGAATTAGTTTTAAAAGACCATATATTGTATTTATTCCATTTATAAGCAATTTCCAGAACAGATAAAGTAGTCACCTATAGCTGTAAAAGGCTGGCAGAAAGTGGGGAGTCACTGCTAACGTGATGAGACAGAAGTCTTGACTATAGTGACTCAATTTTGTGAAACAGCCATGCCAAGTAGAAAGGTCATGACGGGGCAAGTTGCTTTTCCTTTTGTTGTGGAAACCCTCAAGAACATGGAATTATCTAACTGGGCTCTCTTTCTATAACTGGGGTAACTGGGCTCTGTTTCTGTAACTGGGGTAACTGGGCTTATTCTGATTGATTAAGCCTCCCACCACCTGACTGCAACCTCCTGCTTCTGTGACTTGGCTTACTTGCATTGGCTAAACCCCCTAACATCCCCTTTGTGTGTGTGTGTGTGTGTGTGTGTGTTTTGGGTTTTTTTTGGGGGGGGGCTTAAATACGAGTCCAAACTGAAGGGGGTGCACCAATCTGACCATCATCTTGCTTTTAGAGAGTAGAGTGTCCGCCGCTGGCCAGCAATAAAGGCTTAATTGGAATGGCAATGTGTGGTCTGAGAGTTATTTGAGGGCCTCAGTATGGTAAAACACTAATGTGCATAGGGGTTCATTTTGAACATTTAACTACATACATACAATATTCCCACTAAGGAATGATTTTCTTGTTTCCCTTTAAGTATAAGTGGATAAAAACTCTAAGAATTTTAAGATAAAAAGTAGAATGCATAAATTTCCTATACAATTAATATGATACATTAAGATATTAAAAAATGGAAATGACAAAATGAATTTGAATATAGAGAAAAAGATTAGATATAGATATAACTGAGCAAGATACATACAGTTTTTTAAATCTTGAGAATAGGTCACAACTTTAAGGAACAAAACATAGGAGGTACTAGTATGATATACAAAACTAAAAGTCAATTAAACATCTGATTATTTAAACACATTTAAATTGCCCCCAAAAAATTAACTTCACTGATTAAAGTTACTATTTACTGTTTCTCTTTCAGTTCAGGTAATATTCATTTTATGAAGTTGCCATAATCTTAATACCAAAATTTAATAAGGATATTATGGGAGGAAAACATTATAGTCCAATTTATCTAATAAATGTAGCTTAAAAATCCTTTAAAAAGAACATCAGCTACCCACTATTAAAGTAGAAGAAATAAGGATTAGACAAAAAGTAAGGCTAAGAAAACAGAATTTTAATTTAAAAGTTCCACATACTTTTCCAGGCCTGTCTTTCCCTAAGCCTATCTCCCTTCCAGGCCTGTTATTCCCAAATTTCTGGAAAATCTATAAATCTACTTGTGCACTATTAATTAACCACCCAATAAATAGATTATGCAAAGACAGATGCTATACCTTGAGGGTTCTATAAATTAAGTGACTTTCCAGAACTATCTGTCAATCAGATAACAAAGACCACATCAGACTAAGAATCCTGAGATTTGACCAGATCACCAGAAACTATCTTGAGATATCACCAAGATATCTTTTACCTCTACCTTTTCCTTTGCTTCGCTTCATATTTTACTGATATTTGTACATTTTAGTAAGATAGTAGGGACTGAGGTATATAATTCCAATTACTAATAAGGGGCAGAACTTTCCTTTACTTAGATTTTCAGTATAGGGATTTTGTTAGTCTATCAGGAATAGGGTGGGTTTGCAGTTTATAGTTACTATGATGACCCTCAGGCTTCAAATTTCTCCAGGCACAACTTTCCCTCAGGTGGGTCAGATGATCTTCTTTGAGGTCAGCTCTACCCTCAACTTTTGTCTTCCCACCAAAAGGGTCTGTTGAATGAGTTTCTACTCTTACCAGATACTTGTTAGTATGGTGGTAGGGATCTGGGTTGGGGTAGTTTCTTTTGTTGTCTTTCTCACTATGCCTGTGATAATTAGTCTCTGTATGTCTTGAGTCTTCAGAAGCGCTCCTGTCTTCCTACAAGTTCTGGGACCTATAAGTACTCTAAGTACTCTGCCCTCTCTCCTGGTCCCCCCACCCCAACACACACACACACACACACACACAAAAAAAAAAAAAAAAAAACTCTGCCACAGGTAGTTTTTATGAATGCCCTAAGGACAATATGTTGCTCCTCCTCCTGAACTTTGTTTTTTGGTACAGAAGGGAGATAGAGGAGAAAGATCCAGGAAATATTTCATGTCCTTTCCATAGCAACTGCTGTTCTGCTCCAACTGACCTGCACCAAGGGGAATGCCTTACCAGAGCTTTCCTTTTGTAAGGGGATAAATAGATGAGGATAGCGGGAACATGAGGTTAAGAGAATAATTCTATAAAATGAGCCTACTGTACTGACTCCCCATGAAACTGGTCTTGAAAATCAGGATCAGGTCCTCTTTCCCCCAGTGTTGAAGATTAAACATCCAAGAAATGCTGAGGCAAAAGCAAAAAGTAAATTTTATTTAAGAAATAAGAGAGAGAGAGAGAATGAGAGAGAATAGAGGAGAGAGGGAGAGAGGGAGAGGGAGAGGGAGAAAGAACGAGAAAGAGAGAGAGAGTCAGAGTCAGTCAGTCAGTCTTCCAGAGAAGAGGAGGTCCAGAGCTTGAACCTAAGGGAGTGGGGGTATCTTGCCCCTTTTGTAGATTTCATGTTTCTTTTCTTCTCATGCTCCCTCCTCCCATCCTGCCTATGTGGCTTGTGTTGGAAAATGTGATACTTCCCCTCCCAGGAGGCTATTAGCAATCAGGTGACTAGGAGTGCTATTTACTCATTTCCTTTTCTTTGATACTCAGCTACCTGTTCCTTGCCCTGGTGTCACCCACATGCTTTCTCTGCCAAAAAACCTACAGTGCTGCCTGGCCTAGGAGACAGAAAATGTCATATTTCTCAACAAACTAAGGCAGGGGCAAAAAAGACCTGGAAGTCAATGTAGGTAATGAATGATAGGGGTTGAGAAGAAGGCTAGTTATCAAAGAAACACCTCTAGATTGCACTTTTCGGCCCAAGGAGTTACTAGCAATTACACCCTATGCTATTCCTTCCTGCCCTTAAGCACATACTTAAAGAAGAAAAGAGGTGGGGACTATTCTGGGGGGAAAAAAAAAAAAATTATATATATATATATATATATATGTATGTATGTATGTATATGTGTGTATATATATAAATCTCCTCTATAGGCATCCAGAATAAATAAAACTTGTTTTCTACACTTATTTCTACGGTGTTTAATCTTTAGCACCGATGGTGAGTTCCAAGACTTTATCAAAAGGGCTCTCACTATGTGGGACAAATAGAGGCAAAATGTGTCAAGAGAGTTCAACCTCCCTTTATATTTGTAGTTCAAGGGATTACCCACACTTACCTGCCCACATGTGGCCCTCACCAATCTACTGTCTATTTGCAGTTGTGTCTGCCCCAAGTTAGCACTCAGACCTATCTTTCCTGTCAGCACAAGTCCCCTTAGATTTCAGGTTAGTTCATTGGTTACCCTTCATCCTCAGCTTACCCTTCAACCTCATAGTTTCAAGAAATATCCTGGGCTTATAGTTCTTGTTCCACCTTTTTATATATTATTGTAAGACTAAGAACAACATTCTCTAAATAATTTAAGCCTACCTACATAATTATTTACATATACTTATCTACTTGTTTGGTATTTCTTTGTTTTTGCTCATATTTCCCTAACATCTGCCTTCAATTTCCAAAGCTGGTACAATTTTGCAACAAAATATAAAACAACATTAGATTATAGCCCACAGAACTATGATATTAATTATAAAAGGGGAAAAATAACTTTACAATGGAGAAACCTGGCAGACACCATCTTAATCAGGTGCCTAAGGGAAACCTCATCAGTTAAAAAAAACTTAATTTCAGATAGTCCCTGATCAAACAATCTGAAAAGGCGTTGGTATTCTTAGCCCTAAATACAGAATCTGAATATAATTAAGAGAAAACAGACAAATCCATATTAAAGAACATTCTATAAAATATGTAACTAATACTCTTTAAAAAAGTATCTAGATTATGAAAAACTGAAGAGCTATCACAGGTTAGCGATGACTAAGGAAATGTGACAACCAAATGCAAAGTATGATCCTGAACTAAATATTAAATCAGAAAAAATGATATTAATAAAATGACATTGGTGAAATATAAATAAATTCTACAGTTTAGTTAACATTATTACATGAATGTTAACTTCTTAGTTTTTATAACTGTACTACTTGAATTGAAAAAATATACTGAACTGGGTGAAGCATATATGGAAATGCAATCTTAGTAACTTTTCTGTAAATTTAAAATGAAATCCCACCTAAACATAAGCAGTGAGTGTATGGATGAGGGTGAAGGTGAGTGTATGGATGAGGGTGAAGGTGAGGGAATGGAGTTTCCATGAAGGATTTTATTTTATCTGCAGTTTCATTTTTTAAATTGCACAGTTTTAATAATTACGTAATTTCAAGTAAATTAAAAATGGAAGGAAAAAGACACTAAAGTGAATAAGTATGCATTTATTTGGCCTCTGAAAGAGTTAACATAAAATAGCTCTGACATACATCCAGTTACCTTTGTTATATCATGGATTATTAAATTACTTTAAAATCCATTAGAATAAAAACGTCAGTGTAACATAATAAATTATCTTTTCCACAAATGCTTTGAAAAAGATCATCACATAGCAAGTGAGCTATGACTGTTTTTTAGTCAAAACCTGAAAATTAATATGGTAAGAACAACCACTTTTAGTTACAAAGTACTAACCTGAGAATACCCAATTCTCAAATGCCATAATTCACCTCACAGTTCCAGTTTTGAGGCTGCAACCTAAATTAGTTCTCATATAAGGATTTCTGATAACCTGTGTCTTTCACCCTTCCCTTATTTTTCCCAATGATTCTTCCTTTTTCCTATTTGTTTCAGGTCTAAAAAATCTGAATTCACTACAATGGGCATATAAAGATGAACTATGAAAGAAATTAATTAGCATATATAAGCACAAGGGTTAAAAGCACATTACAATGAAAAATGCCTAAGACAAGACTGAAATGCTATGGCCCATATGTCATACATATGCCTACAGTGATGACATTTCCACTTTCCATAACCAAAACATGGCCCAAGCATAATTCTGGGTAGATCCTTCAGCGTCAGAGATTACCCATACTTATCCATACTTATATGAAAAGGCTTTGGTTTTCTTGCCATAAATGAAGAATCTGATTCTATATACTTATATGCCACTGTACATTGCCAGATACCATGAAAAAGGAAAAAAAAATTAGTAGAAAAAAACTAACTCCTTTTTAGTCTGGTCAGAACCATGATAAAGACTGTTGAGTGCATAATAGTTACTCAAAAAAAAAATGTTCTTTTAATTATAGAGTTCAAAACAGAACATCTGAAAATAAAGTTTGGCACATTAACTACATGTTAAACTCCACTGAAGTTCAGAGAATGCCTTTCTACTTAACACAAGTTAAAGATTCCTTCTCTTAAGATTTTCTATTTAATCCATCATAAAGACTATTGTATACCAGCCTCCTGCCACCCAAAATCCATAAAGGCTTTTAATGGGAAGACAAAAAAGAGTCACTGAAAAATTAAAGTCTAACTTTCCTATTGTACTGCAATAGATATTTAACTATAACCCAAAAGTCAAAATTTAAAAAAACAGAAAAATATAAAATAATGATCTACTCATTTTACAATGGAATCTAATGGTGCTACAGTTTCTATTCTTCTTCTGAGAAAGGTCAAGTAGAAATAGCAAACTACCCTCTGGGAAAAATCAGAGTACCTGGGCCTAAAAAAGAATGCTATCCTCAGATGAGTTAATGCATAAATATTTACTGAGGAACAACACATTATTTGGCATTGGGGCACAGGACATGAAATAGTGAGGGAGTTTTGTTTTCAAGCTTCTTTAAACATAGTTTGTGTACATCAAAAATTACAACTGTGATCAAGATTGTTTAAAATGTTAAAAAGTCTATAGAACACTTTGCGCATTAGTGCTTGGTACTCTTCTCCATCTTAAAAAGTTTTATTAAAAAAATACATATAAAGAAAATGGTCACCGTCTTTCGCACAAACTATAATATTTTGCAAAGCCATTAATTTTTTCAAGTGCCCATAAAAAGCATTGCTTTCCCCATCTATGCAAACAATTCATTAATTTTACTGTAAAAGACTTTCTGAGGTCACTTAATTCAACAACTTCAAAAAAAATAATTCTCTCTATCCTAATACCTCCCAGAAAGATCAATCAATATCCCAGTTATCCTTCTTCAAATGTAAATCAATGCTAGACACCTCAGGGAAACCCCTTAATTTACTTGAAACCCATATATCAACTAATCCCTTAGCACTCTCTTCCACAAGCTAAATAATTCACATTACCCCTAATTTATCTTTGTGGTATCTATTCTTCATTAGCTTGTACATTTTTATTCACATTTGTAGTCTATTCTTTTATTACTATAGTTAACCCAAATGAAAAAGTTCCTTGAGTATAAACAGATTACTAAGGAGGCATTTGTAGATTATTAACTCATATCAGACTTTTAAAACTGTTTTCTTGAATTTTTTTGCTGGTTCACATTCAGGTAATTTAGCTACAAGATATAACTAAAGAACCAGGGATTAGCCAGGCACCATGGGCATGTACCTGTAATACCAGCAGCTCCAGAGGCTGAAGTAGGAGGATCATGAGTTCGAGGCCAGCCTCAGCAACTCAGTGAGGCCCTAAGAAATGTAGGGAGACCTGTCTCCAAATAAAAAATAAAAGGTCTGGGGATGTAACTCAGTTGTTAAACACCCCTGGGTTCCATCCCTGGTACAAAAAAAAAAAAATGAGAGAGAGAAAGAGAGAGAGAGAGAGAGAGAGAGAGAGAGAGAATGAACTATGGATCCTTTTTATTTTATTTTTTTTAATCTATCAGGTCTAACCAGAAAGTCTTTCTCTAATATAAATTTCCAATTTTTCCGGAAATAATGTCAGTGGATTTGCATAAGAGCTGAAACTCTTAATATATGTTATACTTGAATATATCATAGGAATATAACTTTTCTAAATCTTTTGACACTTTTCCTTCATTTGGTTTGAATTTTAACTCAACTAGGTATATAATTATCCTGTTCTTATCACCATTATATTTTACCCTGTTCTTACCTATTATGTCAATTCTAGATTTTGTTTACATCTTTTATTCACATTTATTTTCATTCAGAACCATCAATAGATCCTTTAGGAATCTTTTTGATTCTCATATATAACATCAACAAATATACTAAGAGGGTCTCATGGACAGGGTTGCAATAAATCCCTCCACAATATAGGTAAGCCACTCGAAATGGGAACATATATGGTTCTCCCATTTAATACTACTAAAAAGACCCTGGTTGTTTTTCTGTAGTTTGTTTGTTTACGTTTTTAATACAAGTCTTGCTCTTGTTAGGATGCTTTAAACCTTAAAGGCACCATTAAAAAGAAGCTATAGTTAGCAGTTTGCCTTTATATTGCACGCCACTACATAGTTGAACAACATGCTATTTGTTTTGTATGTTGTGCTGAGAACTAATGAATATTATATCATTTTGAAAATATACTTGACAATAGCATGTAGGGGGTGTCAAGCACATTCATCTCAGTAATCCTCCCCTGAAATAATGCCAGTGAATTTGCTTACAAGTTGACAGTATTGTAAGTATGCTACACTTGAATTTGTCGTAGAAATATGTAAGTTTTCTAAACCTTCTGACACTTTTCTCCATTTGGTTGGAACTTTAACCATAACTGAAATGTCATTCTTCATAGCTAACTTTTTTTCTGAAACAATAAACTAAAAGAACATTTAAAACTACAGCCTTGTAATCATTTTCTACTAATACCTCATAATTATTTTCTATTTACTCAAAAGTCTATTGACTTAAAAAATAATATACCAGGAAAGGCAGGTAGAACACAAAAGCAAACAGTTTTTTTATCATATTTTATATATCATGTCATATTTAACTATGAAGCTACGTGTTTATTCATAAACAAGGAAATACATCTAAATATCCTTTACTCAAAGAAAACACTTATTTTTCCATCCAGTACTGGGGATTGAACCTAGGGGCTAACACATGTCAGAGAGAACAGAGTTATCCTCAAGAAGAGGCAGGCTGGTGTGGAATGACAGAACCTGTGGTGGGTGAGAAAGGCATCTAACACAAGGGAGCAGATCAACACGTGGAGTCAGAGGCAAAGGTAAGTGAGCACAACCACCAGGGATGGACTGGTATAGGATGTGAAAGCCTAAGTAGAGGGGGAGAATATCCAAGTAGTAAAAAGGACCCAACATCAAAGTCAGAACCAGAGGGGAGTAAGGAGGGCATTCTGAAAGAGCACAGCCTGGGCTAGAAAACAGAAAGAAGAGGGCATCCATGGGAAGGCAATCAATGGACTAGAATAGAGAGTCAGAGTTCCAGCAGGGTAAGGGAGGCTTCTGAGAAGTAGAGTGACAAAAATCAGAGGTGGAAGATTAATGGCATACAGGGTGACTAAATTGAAGAAAGAAAAGAAAATTCTCTATGTCAGCTAAGAGAGTTACAATTATAAACACTTTTTCAGTCACTCATGAACATTTACCAAGACCATGACCATTGACCATCTACTAGACCATGAAACAAATTTCAAAAAAAATTTTAATTGGTCTTTCAACATAACAGAACCAAACTATATATATGTCATTGATGGAGAGAGAAAGAAAAATCTCCAAACACTTTAGACATTTTACAACACAGTTCTAAGTAATCCACAGATCAAAGTATCAAAGAAAAATTTTAAAAACACACAGAACTGAATTGAAAATACAAGGAGGAAAAAAAAGCAGATGCAGAGAGCCATTTGTGAATGGGTCAGATTATTTAATACTACTTCCTTAAGATAGAGAAAGGATTATAAAAAAATATGTTTGAGACAGCTTCTTAGTGTTTTAATTATTTCTGTATTAAACAGTATAGAAGCATTCCTTCCTTGATAATGTTAAATTTGTACATTTTAGGTGATATGTAAAATCTTTTTAAAGATTTTTCTCAAAGTTTTGAAAAGCTATTGACAAAGATCATGGTGTAATATGATGCATTGTTTTTTTCTTTAAAAAAATTAAGCACATATGTAGTTAAGAAGTTGTTCCACATTTACAATTTAATCAAATAATTTTAAAAGAAAAAAGAAAAGAAAATACAAAAAGGGGATTCATTAAGGTTTTCAGTAAAAACATTCTAAGAAATTTATAGCACTAAATACTTACATTAAAAAGAGAATTAGTCTTTTAAGTTCACACCTTAAAAAGAGTCTAGAAAAGGAAGAACAAAGTAAGCCAAAAGCAATGATAAGGAAAGAAATAATAAAAAGCAAAAAAAAATTTTAAAAATCAATAAGTAGAGAACAGGAAAAAATAGAGAGGAAAAATCAATGAAACAAAAAGTTGGTTCTTTGAAAAGTCTGTAAAACTGATAAACATAGTAAGATGACAAAGATATAAATCACTAAGGTGAGAAATAAAGCACTACAGATTCCATGGTCATTAACAGGAAAATAAGGGACTACTATTAATAACTTTATGCTCATAAATTCAACAACTTAGAAGAAATGGAATAAGTCTCAAAACCACAAACTCTCAAGGCTCAGTCAAGATAAAACTGACAATGTGAAAAACCTTATAACCTTTAAAAGACTGAACTTTTAATTTTTAAAAAATCTGCAAAAATAGATCTTCAGGCTTAGATGGTTTCACTGGAAAATATTAACAAACATTTAAGTAATAATTAACAGCAATTCCCTACCATTTGTTCCAGAAAAGAGAAAGGAGGGGACATTCCTGAGTAACTTATTGAGGTTAGTATTACTATGATACCAAAATCAGACAAAGATAGTACAAAAAAGAAAACCAGATCAATATTTCTCATGAAATTTAGTATAAAAATCCCCAACAAGATAGCAAATCAAATTCTACAACATATAAAAGAAATTATAACAAGTCAGATTTATGACAGGTATGCAAATCTGGTTCAACATTCACAAACCAATCAGTATAATCTAGCATGACATAAGCTGAAGAAAACTCATATGATTATATCAGTTGACACAGAGGGGGGAAAAGCGCCCATCAAAATCCAGGAAGTAATCTGAGTAAAAACTAAGAATAGAGTTAGGTATAAGTGGTGTATTCCTATAGCCCAGGGAGGCTTAGGCAGCATGACAGCTTGAACCCAGTAGTTTAGGTTCAAGAAACAGCAATACCTCAACATTTTTTAAAATTTATTTATTCTAATTAAATGACAGCAGAATGCATAGTTCACATGAAGAGAACAATAGTACACATACAGAGAACAATTTTTCTTACCTCTGATTGTACACAAAGTAGAGTCACAACATTCATGTCTTCATTCATGTATTTAGGGTAATGATGTCTATCTCATTCCACCATCTTTCCTACCCCCATGACCCCTCCCTTAATCCCCTATTTGCCCTATCTAAAGTTCCTCCATTCCTCCCATGCTCCCCCTCCACCTCCATTATGGATCAGCATCCACATATCAAAGAAAATATTTGGCCTTTGTTTTATGGGGATTGACTTACTTCATTTAGCATGATATTCTCCAACTCTATCCATTTACCTGCCATGATTTTATTCTCTTTCTTTTTTTTTTTTAAGCCTGTTTTTGTTTTTACCGGAGGCTCAGGTGGCACATGACAGTTCATAAAATGGCTTCAGAGGAAGAGGGTTGAAGAAAAACAAAAATAAATTGGATGGGAAAGAAAAGCAACCAGAAGGAGGTAAGAGCTGGCTGGTTCCTTCTCAGCCTGACTTAGGGGAAGAAGTTGATGCCTCTGAACATAAGGGATTTTATTCTCTTTTAATGCTGAGTAATATTCCATTGTCTATATACACCACAGTTTCTTTATCCATTCATCTACTGAAGGGCATTTAGGTTGGTTCTACAATTTAGCTATTGTGAATTGTGCTGCTACAAACATTGATGTGGCTGCACCCCTGTAGTATGTTGTTTTTAAGTCCTTTGGATATAAACCAAGGAATGGGATAGCTGGGTCAAATGATGGTTCAATTCCAAGTATTCCAAGGAATCTCCATACTGCTTTCCAGATTGGATGCACCAATTTGCAGTCCCACCAGCAATGTATGAGTGTACCTTTTCCCCCCACATCCTCGTCAACACTTATTGTTGTTTGCATTCTTGATAACTGCCATTCTGACTGGAGTGAAATGAAATCTTAGAGTAGTTTTGATCTGCATTTCTCTAATTGCTAGAGATGTTGAACATTTTTTCATATATTTGTTGACTGATTGTGTATCATCTTCTGAGAAGTGTCTGTTCAGTTCCTTGGCTCATTTATTGATTGGGTTATTTTGGATTTTATGTGTATGTGTGTGTGTGTGTGTGTGTGTGTGTGTGTGTGTGTGTTAAGTTTTTTGAGTTATTTATATTTTCTAGAGATTAGTGCTCTGATGTGCATGTGGTAAAAATTTGCTCCCATTTTGTAAGCTCTCTCTTTACCTCACTGATGGTTTCTTTTGCTGAGAAGAAGCTTTTCAGTTTGAAACCATTCCATGTACTGATTCTTGATTTTTGCACTATAGGAGTCTTGCTAAGGAAGTCGGGGCCTAATCTCACATGATGAAGATTTGGATCTACTTTTCCTTCTATTAGGTGCAGGGTCTCTTGTCTAACTCCTAGGTTCTTGATCCACATTGAGTTGAGTTTTGTTCATGGTGAGAGATAGGGACTCAGTTTCATTTTGCTGCATCTGAGTTTCCAGTTCTCCCAGCACCATTTGTTGAAAAGGCTATCTTTTCTCCAATGGATGTTTTTGGAACCTTTGTCTAGTATGAGATAACTGTATTCATGTGGGTTTGTCTCTGTGCCCGCTATTCTGTACCACTGGTCTACATGTCTATTTTCCTGCCAATACCATGCCATTTTTATTACTATTGCTGTGGAGTATAGTTTAAAATGGTATACTGATGCCACCTGCTTCACTCTTCTTCCTAAGGATTGCTTTGGCTATTCTGGGTATCTTATTTTTCCAGATGAATTTCATGATTGCTTTTTCTATTTCTATGAGGAATGTCATTGAGATTTTGATTGGAATTACATTAAATCTGTATAGTGCTTTTGGTAGTATGGTCATTTTGACAATATTAATTCTGCTTATCAAAGAACAAGGGAGATCTTTCCATCTTCTAAGGTCTTCTTTAGTTTTCATTGTAGAGGTATTTCATCTCTTTCATTAAGTTGATTCCCAAGTATTTTTTTTTTTTTGAGGCTATTATAAATGGGGTAGTTTTCCTAGTTTCTCTTTCAGAGGATTTGTCACTAATGTACAGAAATGTCCTTGATTTTTTTTTAAAAGAGAGAGAGAGGGAGGGGGGGAGAATTTTAATATTTATTTTTTGGTTTTCGGCGGACACAATATCTTTGTTTGTATGTGGTGCTGAGGATCGAACACGGGCCGCACACATGCCAGGCGAGCACGCTACCTCTTGAGCCACATCCCCAGCCCCATGTCCTTGATTTATGAGTGTTGATTTTATGTCCTGGTACTTTGCTGAATTCATTTATTACTTCTAGAAGTTTTCTGGTAGAATTTTTTGGATCCTCTAGGTATAGAATCATGTTGTTGGCAAATATTGATAGTTTGAGTTCTTCTTTTCCTATTTGTATCCCTTTAATTACTTTCATCTAATTGCTCTAGCCAGAGTTTCAAGAACTATGTTAAATAGAAGTGATAAAAGAAGGCATCCCTGGGTTGTTTTAGTTTTTAAAGGGAATGCTTTCAATTTTTCTTTATTTAGAATGATGGTGGCCTGGGGCTTAGCATAGATAGCTTTTAAAATTGCCGCAGTCTGGCTGGGCACAATTCAGGAGCCACTTGTCAAAAGAAACTAACTTTATTTTTAGAACTACAAACGCCAAACAAAACAACTCCTCAGGAAAAACCCCTCAGAGCCCAACTGCCACCACCGGCTTCCCCCAAGCCTCTCCCCCCAACACAACCCTCACCACCTCCCACAATCCTCCTGTTCTTGAGGCCGATTGGCTGGGTCGTGTGGGCGGAGCCAAAGAAGTCCCCCAATGAGCAGCTCCGTGGAGGAGCCAATCAGCTAGATGTTGCTGGGGCCACTGTGAGCCAATCATCAGCTGGCAGTCTGAAGGGCAGGGAAACAGCCCAATGAACATCACCGCAGAGGAGCCAATCAGCTAGATGTTGCTGGGGCCGCTGTGAGCCAATCATCAGCCGGCAGCTGGAAGTTTGCTGGCAGCTGGAAGTTTGCTGGGGCCCCTTTGGCTGTGGCTCTCAACATAAAATGTTGAGATATGTTCCTGTTATCCCTAGTTTTTCTAGTGTTTTGAACATGAAGGGGTGCTGCATTTTGTCAAATACTTTTTCAGCATCTACTGAGATGATCATATGATTTTTATCTTTAAGTCTATGTGATGAATTAAATTTATTGATTTCCGTATGTTGAACCAACCTTGCATCTCTGGGATGAATCCCACTTGATCATGATGCACAATCTTTTTGATATGTTTTTGTATTTCATTTGCCCGACTTTTATTGAGAATTTTTGCATCTATGTTCATTAGAGATATTGGCCTAAAGTTTTCTTTCTTTGATATGTCTTTGTCTGGTTTTGGGATCAGGGTGATATTGTCCTCATAGAATGAGTTTGGAAGTGTTCCCTCTTTTTCTATTTCATGGAATAATTTGAAGAGTATTGGTATTAGTTCTTTGTTGAAGTTTTTTATAAAACTCAGCTGTGTATCCATCTGATCCTGGGCTTTTCTTGGTTGGTAGGCTTCTGATACCATCTTCTATTTCATTGCTTGAAACTGATCTGTTTAACTTGTGTATATCATCCTGATTCAGTTTGGGCAAATCATATGACTCTAGAAATCTGTCAAGCCTTTGATATTTTCTATTTTATTGGAGTACAAATTTTCAAAATAATTCCTAATTATCTTCTGTATTTCTGTAGTGTCCATCGTGATATTTCCTTTTTCATCATAAATGTTAGTAATTTGAGTTTTCTCTTTCCTTCTCTTCATTAGCATGGATAAGGGTTTATCAATTTTATTTATTTTTTTAAAGAACAAAAATTTTGTCAAGTTTTCAACTGTTTCAATTTCATTGATTTTAGCTCTGATTTTAATTTTTTATTTCCTGTCTTCTACTGCTTTTGGTGTTGATTTGTTCTTCTTTTTCCAGGGCTTTGAGATGTAATGCTAAGTCATTTATTTGTTGACTTTTTCTTCTTTTAAGGAATGAACTCCATGAGATGAACTTTCCTCTTAGTACTGCCTTCATAGTGTCTCGGATATTTCAATATGTTATATCAATGTTCTCATTTACCTCTAAAAATTTTTTAATCTCCTCTTTAATGTCTTCCACAATCCTTTGTTCATTCAATAGCATAATATTTAGTCTCCACGTGTTGGAGTCGCTTCTATTTTTTATTTTATTATTTATTTCTAATTTCATTCCATTATGATCTGCTAGAATGCAGGGTAATAGCTCTACTTTTTTGTATTTGCTAAGAGTTGCTTTGTGGCATAATGTATGGTCTATTTTAGAGACGGATCCATGCGCTGCTAAGAAAGTTTATTCACTCATTGATGAATGAAATATTGTATATTGGTGTGTTAAGTCTAAGTTATTGATTATATTATTGAGTTGTACATCTTCTTCATTTAGCTTTTGTTTGGAAGATCTATCCAGTGGTGAAAGAGGTGTGTTAAAGTCACCCAGTATTATTGTGTTGTGGTCTATTTGACTCTTTAACTTGAGAAGAATTTGTTTGATGAATGTAGATGCTCCATTGTTTAGGGCATATATATTTATAATTGTTACATCTTGTTGATGTATGGTTCCCTTAAGCAGTATGAAATATCCTTCTTTATCCCTTGTGATTAACTTTGGCTTGAAATCTACTTTATTTGATATGAGAATGGAAACCCCTGCTTGTTTCCACAGTCCATGTGAGTGGTATATTTTTTCCCAACCTTTCACCTTCAGTCTATGGAAGTATTTTTCTGAAATGAGTCTCTTGAAGGCAACTTATTATTGGGTCTTTTTTTTTTTTTTTTTTTTTTTTTTTTTTTTTTTGAAATCCAATCTGCCAGTCTATATCCTTTGATTGTGAGTTTAGGCCATTCACATTCAGGGTTATTATTGAGACGTGATTTGTATTCCCAGTCATTTTGGTTTATTTTTGATTTTTAACTTGATTTGGTTTCTCCTTTGATTGGTTTTTCCTTTAGTGTAATACCTCCCTTTGCTGATTTTCATTATGGGTTTTTCATTTCCTCCTCATGGAATATTTTGCCAAGGATGCTCTATAGTGCAGGGTTTCTCACTGTAAATTCTTTTAAATTTTGTTTATCATGGGATGTTTTTATTTTGTCATCAAATCTAAAGTTTAATTTTTCTGAATATAAGATTCTTGGTTGGCATCCATTTTCTTTCAGAGCTTAGTATATGTCATTCCAGGATCTTCTAGCTTTCAGGGTCTAGGTTGAAAAATCTGCAGACATTCTAATCGGTTTCCCTGTATATGTAATCTGATTGCTTTCTTTGGTGGCTTTTAAAATTCTCTCCTTATCCTGTATGCTAGGCATTTTCATTATAATGTGCCTTGGTATAGAATTGTTGTGATTTTATACATTTGGTGTATTTGATTTTTCAATTCATTCTTCATGTCTGGGAAATTTTCTGATATTATTTCTTTGAATAGATTGTTCATTCCTTTGGTTTGTAACTCTATGCCTTCCTGTATCCCAATAATTCTTAAATTTGTTTTTTTTTTTTATGTTATCCCATAATTCTTGAATATTCTGCTCATGGTTTCTTACCATCTTCACTGTGTGGTCAACTTTATTTTCAAGATTATATATTTTGTCTTCATTTCTGAGGTTCTATCTTCCAAGTGATCTAATCTGTTGGTGATGCTTTCTATTTAGTTTTTAATTTGGTTTATTATTTCCTTCATTTCAAGGATTCCTGTTTGTTTTTAGCCTCTATGTCCTTCCTGAAGTAATCTTTTGCTTCCTGTATTTGCTTATGCAGCTCTTTATCAAAATAATATTTTGCTGCCTGTATTTGCTCTCTTATATCATCCTTTAATTCATAGACCATTTTATTTATGTACATCCTGAACTCCTTCTCTGTAATTTCTTCTGCTCCGCTGGCCATAATTCTAATGTAGTATCTTGGTTTCTTTGAGGCACTTTCTTACCTTGTTTTTTCATGTTGTTCATGTGTCTTCTCTTCTAGCACTGTGGATCTGAGGTGTTACAGTTTTTAACCCTATAGTATCCCTGTAGGGTTCCAATACTTCCCCTTTAAGAGGGAGAACAATATTAACAGATCCCAATACAAATAATATACAGCCTTAAACCAAATACCTGCTATTAAGAAATTTATGATTTTGTCACAATCTACATTATAAACAGTAGTTTTGCAAAAGGGTCTATAGTTTCTGATGGTGGACAAATAGAGAACCAGGGGTGGGATGTAGAATGAGGGGTTAAGGAGGTATGAGGCAAGGATATAGAGTTATTAGATCTTAGGAAGCTTGAGAGAAGAATCTAAAGAAGTTGGCTAGTAGCAGGAAAAAAAAGAGAAAATGATTTTGGGGGAGATATGTAAATGGGAAGACAATAGAGAGAGTACAAAAAGCAAACATAAAAATTAAGAAAAAGTAAAAATAAGAGAGAAAACAATATATAATACAACTGTAATATACTATTCAGACATCCCAGTCCTTAGTAGCCTGATTCATGAAAAGTACTTGGTTTCACAAATGTTGTGGGTGTGAAGGTGGGAGAAGGAAAGAAAAAAAAGAGAGAGAGAGAGAAAAAAAACAATCTTTAAGGAAAATACAAGGATTGTTTTTGTTGAAGTTCAGTATCTTTCCTGCTTCCCTTCTCATCCAATAGGTGAGGTTGTCTGTTGTTTGCTGGTAGTTCCACCCTCAGGATGGTAAAGGTTATTAGGGTGAGAGGTCTGGCTTGGGGGCAGAGCTCCTGGAGGTGGGATATAGTACTTGTAGTCCCTGATGGGAGACTACACCCCAAGGATCTCATTTGGGGCCCACTAGTATGATGTGAGACTTGGTCTTATCTCCTTATATAGCCTGTAGACCTCACAATTCCTGGTCTCTAATTTAGTCTCTAAACTGTATCTCACTCACCCTTTCCCTTTCGACTTCCTAATCAGGAACCTCTTTCTCTGAAGGTCTTATGGCCTGTGCTCTGAGGACTGTGCACCTGTGGTGGAGAGCTGTTTAGTAATGGGCAGTTCAGGGCCAGGCTTTGCAATCTATGGACTGGCTGTGTACCATAAGCACTGTGCCAGGTTAGTGGCTGCGGGGGACAGGGCGGAGTTGGGCACTATAGGTACCTTGATATTGCTTCTAGGCCCCAAGCAGGTGTCCCAAGCTGGGAGTTGCCCCAACTATAGATGGTAACAAAGGTATACCAAGATGGAGGCGGGTGCTTTCACAGATGGGGTGTAGGGTCAGGTTGGGCCAGCTGGTAGCGCTGTGTGAGAGTGTTCAGAGATGCAGCTCTATGGCATGCAGTGTTGTGGCTGGCGGTGGTCTCCAGACCCTGTCCAGTGTCCCCAGGTGTGTGTAGGGGACTATGATAGTGGGTATAGTGTCCCAAGATGGAGGCTACCACGGGAGTCCCATGTTGGTAGATGGGGGTCCACACGGGAGCAGCAGCCAGGATTCCTGTGCAGGTGGGCAGCCAGGGATCCCTTGCACGTGTTGATGCCAGTAGTCCTACTCAGGCATGGTGGCTGGTGGGTGAGCTTCTGGGAGTTCCGTGCTGTCACTGAGGTCTGGAGACCTGTGTGGGAGTAGCTGTGGGGGGTTCTTCTAATAACTTACAGAGAAACAGTATTCCCACTACTAGAATCCCAGGTCACAGAGTGACACAGAATACAGCCTCCCTCTAACATGCCATCTTGGATCCACTCAACTCTTAAAAAAAGAAAATAAAAACAAAAAACTAGGAATAGATGAGGAACTCCTTCAATCTGATATACTATCAAACTATAAAACTACAGTAGTTAACATCAGACTTGATGATAGACTGAATGCATTCCCACCTAAATTTCGAAATATTACAAGAATGTCCTCTCTCATAATTCCTATTCACATACCACTGGAAATCTTAGCCAGCAACATAAGTCAAGAAAAGGAAATTACAGACATATACTTTGGAGAGAAAGTAACAAAAGTGTCTATTTGCATTAATTATAATTATGAAAAATAATAATTATGTCATAACTTATAACAATAATAATTATGACATAAAAGAACCTCAAGGAATAATAGCAAAACTAGAATTAATATGTGAATTCAGCAGGGTTTCAGAAATCAAGATTAAAATATAATTCAATCACGTTTATATACTATCAACAAATATAGGCGGGAGAATGAGATGGCGGCGAAGGGAGTGCATCACCCCCATGTGCCGCGTCAATGTGCAGGAGAATGACGAGTTAAAACAGCTGAAGGCTGTCTTGTTGGGAATTTCCAGCGAAATTCAGGTGCTCCAGAATCTAGTGGAGGGATTTTCATCGCATGAGGATCGGCGGCGGGGGCTCGGTCACGGGCGATTTCTCCGCACGGAGGGTCGCACGGCTTGTTTGGCGGATTGCCCCGCGGCCGGAGTCTGCAGCACGCGCTGGGAAGCGGAGAGGTGGCAGCGAGGAGGTACAGCGCTGCAGATTCTGTGGGCTTCTGCCAGCGGTGGAATGGCTGCGCTCAGTGCTTAGTTCTGGGTTTGAGACGGAGGAGGGAAGCGGTCCAGTTTGGTTCTCCACACGGTCAGTACACAGAGGAGGCCAGCGGCCGCCATCTTGGAGAGATGACGTAATCGTCCCTGTTTTCTACTGATCTCAGCTCATTCAGCTACGGAACAGGTGATTTCAGGCTGTTATTTGCCTGCGTCTCGCAGACAGATAGCTCAGGCTCAGGGCTAGAGAACCCGCGGAGACGGCTTCTTGGAGCTCGCCCCTAGCAGAGCGTGCTCCAAGCTCTGAGCAGCCGGGTTCTGGCTCCCAGAGCTGCTTTGGCCCTGGGCTGGGGATCCCGCGGAAACTGCTTCTCGGTCCGGGTCCTACTGGGTGCTGTGGGGGCCAGAGGGGCAGAGTGGAACTGCCGCCTGCGCCCAGAACAGGCCAAGTGACCCGCCGGCGTGGTATCACGTCACCCCAACTGCAGCTGGGGCCGAAGAGAGCAGCCGCCCACGCCTGGATCAGGTCCAGCGACCCGATGGCGTGGTAGTCAAATCACCCCATTTGGAGAAGGGGCCGAGCAGAGCCGCCGCCCGAGTCTGGAAAGAAGGCAGACTTGCGACCCACCGGCGGAACAGGCCCAGAGGCCTGCCAGCGTGGTAGACACGTCACACCAATTGGAGTAGGGGCCGAGCAGAGCCGCCGCCCGCATCCGGATCAGGCCCAATGACCCGTGGGCATGGTAGTCAAGTCACCACAATTGGTGTGGGGCCAGAGCAGAGCCACCACCCGCGCCTGCAGGGTGGGCAGACCTGCGACCGACCGGCAGAGCAGGCCTAGCGGCCCGCCAGCGTAGTAGACAGATCACCCCAATTGGAGGAGGAGCACAGCCTGCAAGGGAGATTTTTCAACTATACAAGACCAATATAAATAAATAGGGGGAAAATTTCAAAAACACAACAGTTTTACCAAGCAGAAAGAAACGCGAGCAGTATGAAAACACAAGGCAAGAAAGGACCACAAGCAATGCAGGTCAACTCAACTTTAGAAGAGGTAATAGCTGCAACAGATGGAATGTCAGATAAAGAATTCAGGATATACATGCTTCAGATGATCTAGAGTCTCAAGGAAAACATGAGACAGCAAAATCAGACAATGAAAGATCACTTTGACAAGGAATTACATAAACAAATCCAGGAAGCAAAGGATCAATTATACAGGGAGATAGAGGTAATAAAAAAACAAACAAATAGAAATCCTAGAAATGCAGGAAGCAATAAACGAACTTAAAAACTCAATTGAGAATACTACCAGCAGAGTAGAACACTTAGAAGATAGAACATCAGACAATGAAGACAAAGTATTTCAACTTGAAAAGAACATAGACAGCTCAGCAAGACAGTTAAGAAACCATGAGCAGAACATCCAAGAGATATGGGATAACATAAAGAGGCCAAACTTAAGAGTCATTGGGATATAGGAAGGCATGGAGGTCCATACCAAAGGAAAAAACAATCTATTCAATGAAATAATACGAGAAAACTTCTCAGACTTGAAGAATAAGAGAGAATCCCAAATCCTAGAAGCGTACAGGACGCCGAATGTGCAAAATCATAAGAGATCCACACCTAGACACATTATAATGAAGATGCCCAACATACAGAATAAGGAGAGAATTTTAAAAGCTACAAGAGAAAGGAAGCAGATTACATTTAGGGGTAAACCAATCAGGATAACAGCTGATCTTTCAACACAGACTCTGAAAGCTAGAAGATCCTGGAATAACATATTTCAAACACTGAAAGAAAATGGGTTCCAGCCAAGAATCATGTATCCGGCGAAATTAAGCTTCAGGATGGATGAAGAAATTAAAACCTTCCACGATAAACAAAAGTTAAAAGAATTTGCAACTAGAAAACCATCTCTTCAAAAAATCCTTGGCAAAACATTACAGGAAGAGGAAATGGAAAATAACAATGAAAATCAACAGTGGGAGGTAGGACAATAAAGAGGGGAAAATAATCAAAGAAGAAAACAAATCAGGTTTAGTAACATTAATAAACAAATATGGCTGGAAGAACAAACCATATCTCAATAATAACCCTAAATGTTAATGGCTTAAACTCACCAATTAAGAGACACAGGCTAGTTGAATGGATCACAAAACAAGACCCAACAATATGCTGCCTACAGGAGACGCATTTGATAGAAAAAGATATACATAGACTGAAGGTGAAAGGTTGGGAAAAATCATATCACTCATATGGACTTCGGAAACAAGCAGGAGTGTCCATACTCATATCTAATAAAATAGATTTCAAGCCAAAGTTAATCAAAAGGGATAAAGAGGGACACTACATACTGCTCAAGGGAACCATACACCAACAAGACATAACAATCATAAATATATATGCCCCAAACAATGGTGCAGCTATGTTCATCAAGCAAACTCTTCTCAAGTTCAAGAGTCTAACAGACCACCATACAATAATCATGGGAGACTTCAACACACCTCTCTCACCACTGGACAGATCTTCCAAACAAATGTTAAATAAGGAAACTATAGAACTCAATAACACAATTAACAACCTAGACTTAATTGACATATATAGAATATACCACCCAACATCAAGCAGTTACACTTTTTTCTCAGCAGCACATGGATCCTTCTCAAAAATAGATTATATATTATGTCACAGGGCAACTCTTAGACAATAGGAGTAGAGATAATACCATGCATCTTATCTGATCATAATGGAATGAAACTGAAAATCAACGATAAAAGAAGGAAGGAAAAATCATGCATCACTTGGAGAATGAACAATAGGTTACTGAATGATCAATGGGTTTTAGAAGACATCAAGGAGGAAATTAAAAACTTCTTAGAGTTAAATGAAAACACAGACACAACATATTGGAATCTATGGGACACATTGAAAGCAGTTTTTAGAGGAAAATTCATTGCTTGGAGTTCATTCCTTAAAAAAAAGAAAAAACCAACAAATAAATGATCTCATACTTCATCTCAAAATCCTAGAAAAAGAAGAGCAAAACAACAGCAAAAGAAGTAGAAGGCATGAAATAATTAAAATCAGAGCTGAAATTAATGAAATCGAAACAAAAGAAACAACTGAAAAAATTGACAAAACTAAAAGTTGGTTCTTTGAAAAAATAAATAAAATAGACAGACCCTTAGCCATGCTAACGAAGAGAAGAAGAGAGAGAACTCAAATTACTAGCATATGGGATGAAAAAGGCAATATCACAACAGACACTTCAGAAATACAGAAGATAATCAGAAATTATTTTGAATCCTTATACTCCAATAAAATAGAAGATAGTGAAGGCATCGATAAATTTCTTAAGTCATATAATCTGCCCAGATTGAGTCAGGAGGACATAGACAAACTAAACAGACCAATAACAATTGAGGAACTAGAAGAAACCATCATTAGACTACCAACTAAGAAAAGCCCAGGACCGGATGGGTATACAGCAGAGGTTTACAAAACCTTTAAAGAGGAACTAATACCAAAATTAGGGATAACAGGATCATACCTCAACAGAGTAAAAGCAATCTATGCTAAACCACAGGCTAGCATCATTCTGAATGGAGAAAAATTGAAGGCATTCCCTCTAAAATCTGGAACAAGACAGGGATGCCCACTCTCACCACTTCTGTTCAACATAGTCCTCGAAACACTGGCCAGAGCAATTAGACAGACGAAAGAAATTAAAGGCATAAAAATAGGAAAAGAAGAACTTAAATTATCACTATTTGCAGATGACATGATTCTATACCTAGCAGACCCAAAAGGGTCTACAAAGAAACTATTAGAGCTAATAAATGAATTCAGCAAAATGGCAGGATATAAAATCAACACGCATAAATCAAAGGCATTCTTGTATATCAGCGACAAATCCTCTGAAATGGAAATGAGGACAACTACTCCATTCACAATATCCCCCCAAAAAATAAAATACTTGGGAATCAACCTAACAAAAGAGGTGAAAGACTTATACAATGAAAACTACAGAACCCTAAAGAGAGATATAGAAGAAGATCTTAGAAGATGGAAAAATATACCCTGTTCATGGATAGGCAGAACTAACATCATCAAAATGGCGATATTACCAAAAGTTCTCTATAAGTTCAATGCAATGCCAATCAAAATCCCAACGGCATTTCTTGTAGAAATAGATAAAGCAATCATGAAATTCATATGGAAAAATAAAAGACCCAGAATAGCAAAAACAATGCTAAGCAGGAAGTGTGAATCAGGGGGTATAGCAATAGCAGACTTCAAACTATACTACAGAGCAATAGTAACAAAAACAGCATGGTACTGGTACCAAAACAGGCGGGTGGACAAATGGTACAGAATAGGGGACACAGTAACCAATCCACAAAACTACAACTATCTTATATTTGATAAAGGGGCTAAAAGCATGCAATGGAGGAAGGATAGCATCTTCAAAAAATGGTGCTGGGAAAACTGGAAATCCATTTGCATCAAAATGAAACTGAATCCCTTTCTCTTGCCATGCACAAAAGTTAACTCAAAATGGATCAAGGAGCTTGATATCAAATCAGAGACACAGTGTCTGATAGAAGAAAAAGTAGGCTATGATCTACATACTGTGGGGTCGGGCTCCAAATTCCTCAATAGGACACCCACAGCGCAAGAGTTAATAACTAGAATCAACAAATGGGACTTACTCAAACTAAAAAGTTTTTTCTCAGCAAAAGAAACAATAAGAGAGGTAAATAGGGAACCTACATCCTGGGAACAAATCTTTACTCCTCACACTTCAGATAGAGCCCTAATATCCAGAATATACAAAGAACTCAAAAAATTAGACAATAAGATAACAAATAACCCAATCAACAAATGGGCCAAGGACCTGAACAGACACTTCTCAGAGGAGGACATACAATCAATCAACAAGTACATGAAAAAATGCTCACCATGGCTAGCAGTCAGAGAAATGCAAATCAAAACCACCCTAAGATACCATCTCACTCCAGTAAGATTGGCAGCCATTATGAAGTCCAACAACAACAAGTGCTGGAGAGGATGCGGGGAAAAGGGTACACTTGTTCATTGTTGGTGGGACTGCAAATTGGTGCAGCCAATTTGGAAAGCAGTATGGAGATTTCTTGGAAAGCTGGGAATGGAACCACCATTTGACCCAGCTATTCCCCTTCTCGGTCTATTCCCTAAAGACCTAATAAGAGCATGCTACAGGGACACTGCTACATCGATGTTCATAGCAGCACAATTCACGATAGCAAGATTGTGGAACCAACCTAGATGCCCTTCAATAGACGAATGGATAAAAAAAAATGTGGCATTTATACACAATGGAGTATTACTCTGCATTAAAAAATGACAAAATCATAGAATTTGGAGGGAAATGGATGGCATTAGAGCAGATTATGCTAAGTGAAGCTAGCCAATCCCTAAAAAACAAATGCCAAATGTCTGCTTTGATATAAGGGGAGTAACTAAGTACAGAGTAGGGACAAAGAGCATGAAAAGAAGATTAACATTAAACAGGGATGAGAGGTGGGAGGGATAGGGAGAGAGAAGGGAAATTGTATGGAAATAGAAGGTGATCCTCAGGGTTATACAAAATTACATACAAGAGGAAGTGAGGGGTAAGGGAAGAATAATACAAGTGGAAGAAAGGATTTACAGTAGAGGGGGTAGAGAGAGAAGAGGGGAGGGGAGGGGAGGGGGGATAGTAGAGGATAGGAAAGGCAGCAGAATACAACAGACACTAGAATGGCAATGTGTAGATCAATGGAAGTGTAAATGATGTGATTCAGCAATCTGTATACGGGATAAAAATGGGAGTTCATAACCCACTTGAATCAAACTGTGAAATATGATATATCAAGAACTATGTGGGCTGGGGATGTGGCTCAAGCGGTAGCGCGCTCGCCTGGCATGCGTGCGGCCCAGGTTCAATCCTCAGCACCACATACCAACAAAGATGTTGTGTCCGCCAAGAACTAAAAAAAATAAATATTAAAAAAATTCTCTCTCTCTCTCTCTCTCTCTCTCTCTCTCTCTCTCCTCTCTCACTCTCTCTTTAAAAAAAAAACTATGTAATGTTTTGAACGACCAACAAAAAAAAAATAATGATAAGTTATTGACTTAAGAGGATGAAAGTTACCCCTGTAATCCAGATTTTTCTTAATATAGATTGAATTCTAGCATTCTATCAAAAAAAAAAAAACGAAAAAGGCAGCTTTACATGTATGAAGACATGAATTGGTGTGAGCATATTTTATATACAGAGATATGAAAAATTGTGTTCTATATGTGTAATAAGAATTGTGATGCATTCTGCTGTCGTGTATTTAAAAAATAAAAGCAATTTTAAAAAAAACAAATATATAAAAATCCAAATTAAAACCATAATACCATTTACAATTACCCCAAAGAAAATTAAATATTTAGATGTAAATGTGAAAAAAATGTGTATAGGACCTATATCCTGAAAGTCACAAATATCTATTAAAAGGAATATAAAACTTCAATAATTCGAGACTAGCATATTCATGGATTAGAAGACTCAAGATAGGAAATACTTCATTTCTTCCTAAAATTGATCTATAGCTTGATGTAATATATATTTAAAAATCAGCAGAGTTATGAAAGAGTTTGACAAAGTCATGCCAAAATTATTACAGAGTTATGAAAGAGTTTGACAAAGTCATGCCAAAATTGGAAGAGAATCATAAAGTAGAAGGCATCATTCTACTCAGTATTAAGTTTTATTATTCTGCATCTGTACGGTAATTAGATCATTGGAAAAGGGATAAACACCTAGATCAATGCAAACCAAGGAACCCAGAAAGAGACCACACAAACATGACCCATGCTGAAATCTGGCAAACATTCACAAAAACTTTCAACAGGACTGGGGATGTGCTCAGTCAGTGGTAGAATGTTGATCTGGCATGTGCAAGGCCCTGGGTTCAATCCCCAATATTAAAAGAAAAAAAAAACAAAAAAACTCAACTTAGACATCACCAGTATGCAAAATTAACTCAAAATGAATCATGAACTTAAAACAGAAAAAAAATGTTAGAATTATCTAGTTGAGATGAAAAACTTTTGTTTTATAAACTTTTTGTTTTTATAAGACTTTTTGTTTATCCTGGGAAAGGATGAAGAGGCAAGCTACAGGCCAGAAAAAAAATACCTGGAAACTACATAGCCTACAAAGGATAAATAACATATAAAGAAACTCAAAACCCAACAATAAAAAAGCCCAAACATCCAGTAAGAAACAAGAAAATGAATAAACAGACATTTCACTGAAAAAATACAGTGGAAATAAGCATATGTAAAAATGTCCAACCTCACTGGCCATTAGATAAATGCAAATTAAAATCAAGATGAGATATTAGCAATAAGCACCTATGAGACTTGCTAAAATAAAAATTAACCACAACAAATTTGTTAGCGAATTCAGAGGACCTAGACCTCTCTTGCATTGCTGAGAATATGAAATGGTACAATCATTGTGGAAAATAGTTCAGCAGTTTCTTACAAACATGCACTTAGGATACAATATCCCAAAGAATTGTATGTTTACACAAAACCTATACATGAATGTTCAGAGCAGTTTGGTTTGTACCTGTCAAAAACTAGACACAACCCAAATGTTCTTCAAAAAGTGAATAGTTAAACAAACTGTACTACCTCTACACTATGGAATACCATAGAGCAATAAAAAGAAACAAAGTATTAGAAAATATAACTTGGATGGATGTAAAGAGAATGATGATTGAAAAAAATCCCATCTTAAAAAGTTACATACTATATGATCCCATTTATACAACTTTTTTGAAGTAACAATTAGAATAGATGAAAAGAAGATTAGTGGTAGCTTGGTATTAGGTAAAGGGCTAAGATGGAAAATAGTGTCTAAAAAGACCTTATAAGTGTATTTGTTAAAAAGACAACAAGAGTAATCCTTGTAGCAGGACTGCTTTATATAGTGATTGTACACAAAAACCCACGTGATAAAGTTTCATAGAAACAAATGCACATTCAATGAGTACTTAAAATTGATGAAATATGTAAAACATTAATGAAATCTTTCAATGTCAATTGTTGATACTATACTATAGTCAATCAAAATATTATCACTGGCGGGCTGGGGTTGTGGCTCAGTGGTATAGCACTTACCTAGCATGTTTGAGGCACTGGGTTTGATTCTCAGCATCAAATATAAATAAATAAAATAAAGGTCCATCAACAACTAAAAAATATTTTTAAAAAATATTATCACTGGCAAAAACTGGGTAAAGTTGTAGGATATTGTCCTATAGTTAAGCAAAATATCACTGCTGATAACAGGGTAAAGGAATGTGTTCTGTCTGTATTATTTGTAAAAACTGCCAAGTAAATCTATAATGATCTCAAAACAAAGTATTTTTTTTTGGTGTGAAACAAAAGAGTATCATGTTGCTACTTCATTTTATTTCTGAATTTTGGATAAGAATAAAATAAATATTCATGCCTCTGATATTGATAAAAATTAAAAAATGAAATAAATACTAAGCTAAATTAATAATTAAGGCAGAAAGGGTAGTTTATCCTTAAATAAGAATTCCAATTAATGTGAAACAAATATGGAAAATAGAGTAAATATTAGAAGATCACTGTAATAGCTATAAAAGGCAATGGTTCTATGGATAGATGTTACTGAAAGTCAGTTTCAGAGAAAACAGTATATTGGAATAGTTCCAGTGGATCTCCCCCAAAATATGTGCTTTGGTTTGGCTAAGCATCTTTGAAAGTTTCATGTGTTAAGGTTTGGTCCCAGCTGATGATGCTACTTACTGGAAGATGGTGGAACCTTAAAGAGGTAGGACCTAGAGGAAGGAAGTTGGGTCATTGGGGGTAGGTCCTTGAAAGGAGGTGATATTTTGGGTAATAGCCTTTTTATTAAAAGTCTTTGCTCCTATAAGATCAATGACATAATGACATCAAAACATACTGGCAATTTTCTGTTTTCAAAAAGAGCTGTCTCTCATATAATAATGCATTTCATAGAAGGTCCCCCAACCTCACCTGGCCAATTCTTTAATTAAGTTTGCAATGCGTCTTTTGTCTTCCAGACATAAATCCTTCAATGATACACTCTTCATTCCTCGCTCGCAGAAATTCTAAAACAAAACAAAACAAAATCTTCTGGTTAACTTTTTCTAAAAATATTTTTAAAATCTTTTGAAAATCCTATTAAAATAAGCATGGAAAGTAAAATTTCTTAGATATCTTTTATCTACTAGAACACCATTTACCTGTTTTATTTAAATCTACTGTGAACTCAAAACAGACTAAGGAACTGATTATGAACCAGAGAATACCAGGGAATTTACACAGAAAGTGACACAAGAAGAACTTTAAAAAAATGTTCCTACTAAAATACTAGAAAATATTAGGAAAACAACTTTCCCTTGGTGAATGTCACAAGAACAAGTGCCTAATAGAAGATACTGAGGCCATGTGTTGTGGCGCACACCTGTAATCCCAGCAGCTCGGGAGGCTGAAACAGGAAGATCACCAGTTCAAAGCCAGCCTGAGCAACAGCAAGGTGCTAAGCAATGCCGCGAGACCCTGTCTCTAAATAAAATAAAAAATAGGTCTGGGATGTGGCTCAGTGGTCAAGTGCCCCTGAGTTCAACCCCCAGTACTCTTCCGCTCCCCCACTCACCCAAAAAGATACTGAGAACCTTTAGTAAACCATAGTCTCAAGACTGTTTAAAGATACACTAAGATTGGCAGATAAAGTATCAGTTACTAAGCATTCAAAATACTCTAAGGTCCACTGTAATAGTAGTATTAGATCAAAGAATAATAATTGTAACAGCTAAATGTATATATAGAGCTTACTATATGACAAGAATATTCTAAGTACTTTGTACTTACTATTCCATTTCACTTTCACAACAATGCAGTTAAGGTATTATTCCTGTTTTACATTGAGGGTACATAGCCTTCACAGGGTTACAACAGTTAAACAGCAGAATCAGGACCTAATATAGGTTCCATAGTCTGTGCTCTTAAACATTATACTATCCTATTTTTTATGCTACAAAAAAAATTCTCTGCAGTCCTTTAGCAACATTAAAAGGGATCTTTAAAGGTATATATAACTCAGGCAGTCACAGGGAACCACAGGTAACATTTAAAACAAAAAAAAAGAAACAATGATTCTTGGCATTTGTGCAACTACTTAAGTAAGTCACTACAACTTCAGATAGCCAAGACCAACCAAAAGATCCGTAAAATTAATTCTGTAAATAGTAAGAATCAAAGGTGGAGAAGGATTTCCTAATAGGAAAGAGGATGTGAAAATAAAATGAGTTTGCTTTTGAGTGTGTTCAATTTAAGATGCCAGCAAGACATTCATGTAGAAATGTCCAAGCAGGAAATTGGAAAGGTGGAAATTTCAAGTCAGTATGGTTTTAAAAGATAATGTGTGGTATTATGGATGATGTTTAAATTTTTATTTCCTTTATACCTTTCTGTGTTTAAATTTTTTCTTTAATAACTCTAGATTATAGCAAAAATTTTTTAAAAGATAATTTTTTAAAAAATCAGCTAGAATTTTTTTTTAAATACCATTTTCCCCATTATGTCAGGGAGAGAACTTTTTATTTATTTGTGTGGTGCTGGCATTTGAACCCAAGACCTCACGAATGACAGGCAAGTAGTTTACCACTGAGCTACATCCTCAGTGCCAAGCTAGGATTTATTAAAAATTTGCAGTTGATTTAAATTTAGATTGGCATTTTAAAGTATAAGAATCAGAAACATAATACTGTAGAGACAAAAAGTTTGAAGAGAGTATAGGGCCAAGGGCCTGGGGTTATAGCTCAATATAGCTCAGTTGGTAGAATGCTTGCCTTGCATGCACAAGGCCCTGGGTTCAATCCCCAGCGAGAGAGAGAGAGAGAGAGAGAGAGAGAGAGAGAGAGAGAGAGAGAGAGAGAGAGAATAGGGTCAGTCAATTGTGCAGTGCTAACAATTGAAAAAGTCAAACAGATTGGGGAAAGAAGGCACTGGATTTGGCAATAGAGAAATTGCTGATAACCTATGAAAAGATATTTAACCAGTGGTGCAGTGAGTGAAAGACCAAACAAGAGAAACTCCTGCACACAGACGAAAACTTTAGTCACTGTGTTATATAGCAAAAACTTAAAAACACAAATGTCTTACCATCTAGAGAACAACCAAACACTGACATATCTATACAATGGAATTATATATGTACTGGTTGTAATGCTACTGACTTTGGTCTTTAAACAAAGACTTCCATGTTCTGTTTTGAAATTCTGAAGTTGGGACTTTAGAAACCTCTTTTCTCCTTGGTCACTTGGCTCTCTGATAAATTCTGCTGCTATAACTAAATGGAGACCAGATGTTGTTAGAGGAAGAAAAGATACATCTCTTCCTATTTGTTTCCTAGTACTGTCAGTGTCAGCCCTGAGTTACTCACAGAACAGCTGATTTTAGTTTCTAATTTTTACCGGCCCCTGCAGAACTGGCCTTTATCAGATCTCCTGAGGGATAGCAGAAGCAGTCAGCCTGGTGCTCCATCATCAAAAGTCCAAGTTCCAGCATAAGGGGCCCTTCTCCCAAGTTTCTAAGTCTTAATAATTTCAACTTGTTCTGCCTGTTCACCCAACCTTGGAGATTGGTGGTTGTTTCTTGTAGCTATTACTTTCATGATGTCTTAATATTCCCTTTTGGACTTTTGGTTTTCTAGCAGATACTTAACAACTCTTTACATTAAATATTCTCAGTTAAAATAACTGAATAAGCCTTATTAATTAAAAGAAATAAAACATAACTACATACAACAACAAAAAAAAAATCCCATGATCACCTTTAAAAGCTTAAAACTAAGCTTGAAAAGAATCAAATTAATTCCAAATAATACTGGTCCAAAATAAAGCTAAAGATTATTTCTAGAAATACAGAAATACACAACAAGGTGAAATTTATACTGTCTGATGACATCCAATAAAAAAAAACAATCAGGCAGGCAAAGAGGTGGTAAAACATAAGCCATAATTAAGAGAAAAAGTATTCAATTAAAATCTACCTATAAATAACATGGGTGATAAAACTGGTAGACAAAAACAGCAAAAATTAGTTTAACAATATTCTGTATGTTCGAGAAGCCAGAAGAATGACTCAACATGTTAAGTAGAGACATGAGTGTTAGAAATAAAAATAAAAGACCCAATCTGAACTTCTAGAGATAAAAATTAAATTGTTGCATATGTAAAATGCACTGAATGAAATCAGTGGCTAATTAGACACTGCAGAAGAAAAATGGCTGATGAATTTGAAGACACAGGAATAGGAATACAAATCATCCTAAGATAGAGAACAACAAAAAGAAAAAAGAGCAAGGGACCTCAGAGTTGTGAAATAATTCAAGCTTAAGTGAGGTCATCAAAAGAGAAAAGGAGGAGATATGAAAATATCTGAAGAAACAACAGCTGAAAAGTTCCTGATTTGATGAAAACTATAAACCTATAGACCCCAAAAGTTTAATAAAACCCATTCAAAAGTGGTATTTAGAAAACTATTCCAAGGCATACTAAAACTAAATTGTTCAAAATCAGTGACAGAGAAAATCTTCAACGCAGCCAGAATTTACACATTTACACAAACACACACACACACACACACACACACACACACGAAGAATAAAATAGGGATGACAGTGGATTTCTCAAAAACAGTGCAAGACAGGCAACAATGCAACTTTTTTTTTTTTTTTTTTTTGGAATGTGAAAAAAAAATTTATTTGCTCATTTCTAGCATTTGAAATACTCCTCAATGACTTCCTTGGCTTGAGATTCTTTGCCATAGTCCTTAACAACTACACAACTGAAATCAACCACTTTACAGGGTTTGCCCTCTCAGTCAATTTTACAGAGGCCTACCCATTCTCTTAGTTTCTGGTTGTCATCGACCTTAATTACATTGATTTGGTGCTCAGCACAAAGGCCTCCACCAATTTGACATACACAGGCTCATTACAGTTGGCTGCAAGCACACAGAGATGGGCCTGGCCCATAATTTCTCTCAAAGTCCAGATGCTTCTGCAACAAACATCAGCTTCATGTTTCATTAATTTAGCATAATGCTTGATTTGCTAACTGCTACAAATGAGGCTCAGGATTCTCAAGACAATGAGAATAGAGTCACAACCCATTTAAACACACACACAAAAACTGTCAACTGAGCATTCTATAATCAGTAAAAAACATCTTTCAAAAATGAAAGCAAAATACTCTTTAGGTGTACAAAAGCTGAAAAAAAATTCATTTCCAGTGTGTTCTCATTATACTGTTAAAGAAGTCCTTTATCCTGAAAGAAAATATGAAATGAAAACCTAAGATATACAAAAGGATAAAAATACCAAAAATACCAACAACATGAGTAGATTTAAAAAAAACTTTGGTTTGATTTTTTAGATCTCTTTAAAAGGCATCTGAAAAGGAATCCAAACTGAAAAGTAATATGTAATGTTATCTCTATTCACAGATGGCATGATCTTTTATGTAGAAAATTATAAGGAATTTACCGAAAAAAAAAAGTTAGCAAGGCTATAGGATACCAGATCAATTCATAAAAATAAACTATTTCTATATACTAACAGTGGACTTAACAAGAAATTAGGAAAACAGTTCCACACACAATAGCATTAAAATGTATGAAATACTTGACGATTCTATAATTCCTATGAAAATACATGGGACCCAAAATAGCTGAAAAATCTTTCAAGAACAACAAATTTGGAGGACTTCCCAATTCCAAAACTTCCTGCAAGGCTAGACTAATGAAGACAGTACTGGCATACATAAAAAATATAAATCAAAGGAACAAAAAAAGGAGTCCAGAAAATAACCCTTATATTTATGGTCAACAGATTTTTGACAGGATGCCAAGACAATTAAAAGGAAAACGACAATCTTTTTCACAAATGGTTTGAGACAACTGGATGTCCACATGCCAAAAAAATTAGCTAGGTTAATACCTCACACCATACACAACATTTAATTCAAATGGAACAAAGATTAATAAGAGTAAGAGCTAATGCTATAAAACAAAAGAAAATTTAACCATAAATCTTGTGACCTTAGATTGGACAATAACTTCTTGGATCTGACACCAAAGCAAGGGAAACAAAAGAAAGCACTAGAAAAATTGAACTTTATCACAATTAAAACCACCAAAAAAAAAAAAAAACCTGCATAGAATGGGAGAAAATACTAGCAAATTGTATACCTAATAAGGGACTAAGAAATGGAATCTAAAAAGAATTTTCATAACTCAACAATAAAAAGAAAATTTGATTTAAATACATCTGACAAGATATTTGTCTGAAAAAGATATAAACATGGCCAAGAAGCACATAAAAAGATACTCCATCATTAATCATTAGGGAAATTAAATTAAAATCACAATGTACTACCACTTCACAAGCACTAGGGTTGCTATCATCAAAAAGATGGACATAAACAGTGAGAATGTGGAGAGTTGGAGGCCACACACATTGCTGGTAGTAATTGTACAATGATGTAGCCACTTTGGAAAATAGTTTGGCATTTTGTCAAAAGGTTAAACATATAATTACCACATGGCCTAGAAATTCTAACTATATTCCCAAGAAAGCTGAAAACATATTTCCACATAAAAAATTTGTATATGAATGTTCATGGCATAATTATTCACAACAGCCAAAAAGTGAAATATCACAAGTCTCTTAACTGATGAATAAGCAAAATGTTTTCATCAATAAAAAGAAATTAAATAATGATAAGCGATAAATATAGATGAACTCTGAAATCATAGTCACAGTTAAATCCTGTAGAGTACTAAACATAATCATCAATAACAAACTAGATATTAAAAATGTCTTTAATGTCTTTAAGAATATAAATTAAAGATTGCAAAATTTTCTCTATAAAGAGTCTGATAAATGTTTTTGGCTTGTTTATTTATTTGTTTTTGATTTTTTATTTGTTTTAATTAGTTATATATGACAGTAGAATGCACTTATATACTTTGATATATCATACATAGATGGGATATAATTTCTCATTTTTCTGATTATATATATTGTAGAATCACATTGGTCATACAGTCACATACATACATAAAGTAATAATGTCTGTTTCATTCTACTATCTTTCTTATCCCCACATCCCCTGCCTTCCCCTCCTTTCACTTCCCTCTAACTAATCTAAGGTAATGCTATTCTTTTTTTTGCATTACAATTCTTAATACGTGTTTTTGGCTTGTTGTCATGCAGTCTCTAGATATAGATAATATGCAAAAGAAAAAGCATGGGTAATCTCAAAAAAAAAAAAAAACAGTCAGCAGGAGATTTGGTCCAAAAGACATAGATTCTAAAGCCTGACTTGAACTCTGCTTGAGAAAAAATATAACAAAAACTAAAGTAAAATAAAGAAATTAGAGAGGACTTGCACCAAAAGAAAGTGCACATGCAAAGACAAAGATGAGAAGAAATCGATGACAGGGCTATGAAAAGTGAGAATCTTTATGATATTATTTTCTAAGTAAATGTAATGATAATAATGCAGGTGAAATTTCCTTAATAAAGTGTCATTATTATATAAGGGTTTATCCATCAACAGATAAACAAGAACAAAACTCATAAAGGATATTCAATTTTTTAAAAAAATCTTGTTAATCTGATTCATTAATGCCATACAGATCAGAATGTAGATTGTTTGAGACATAAGATACTATATTTTCCTAGCTAAGCCTTAAAGTTTGTCTAGATATTTTGGAACAAACCTTTGAATTTTATAGATATTTCATATTCATAGTCAGCATTATCAAAGGTCCTTGAAGTTTCTGTATCTTTTAAGAATGTTTGCAGATCACCTAAAGTTCTTTTAAAAGCTCTTCTACCCATATTGGCAAGCACTTATTTTAAAAAAATGAATAATAAGAAAAAGTAAAAATTAAAGTAAAAATTAGGATACTCACCTGTTCATTTACTGAATCTCCTGCACCTTTTAAAGACTTCATAGAGACTGAAGCATCAGCCACTCTGAAAGTCTTATTACCTCTAACATCAGCTTTTGGACTTATCAACTTGTGTCTTGATCTGGTATTTCCTTCTGTAGAAATTCCTAAGGATTTTCATTAAACAAGATTTTGAAATTATATTTTCTCATTCTCTTAAACCCTCCCTTCATAAACCTCTCCCTTAGTATCCTCTACTTTATGGGAGCTGATGGGAAAAACGTACTTTATAAACTTCTTTTAAAGTTCTCTTAATATTCAATGAATCATGAAAAGGTGATATTTTAGAGAAATACTTTAAAAAGCCATTGGGAATGTTTTTAAAAGGTGTCGTGAACAGTCGTAAACCTTAAAACCAATAAAGTACAACATACCATAAATAACTTAAGAGAAATCAAAGATAGTTTTCACCAAAATAGGATGCCTTCAATGATTCCATTTTACTACTTCTCTATTAGCCACCAATAAACTTTAGAGAGTCTCTTAATATCCCTATATCAAGAAGTTTCCACACTTTTCAAAACATTAAATTTAGGCTATTTTTCATTTTAGAAATTTTCAAAGAATCTCTTACTTCATAATATGTGAAATAGTGTACAAGTTCATTAAAAGTTGATTTGCCCAACCACTGCCCAAGATGAATCAGTATTTTAAACCTCAATAGGGTCTGGTCAAATACACAAAAATAACTTGAATTTTTGAATTTGTTGTGAAGTAACAATTTTAGATTTAGAATTTGAAGGACTGTCCTGCATTCAAGAAGGATTTCTTGATGTTTTATATTCTCCTAACACTTAAGAAGCAAAGGAGGTTTCCCAAATTTGAACATAGAAAGTCATACCTGGAACATATACTACTGATTGTTCTTCGTCAGAAACTATGAAGGAAGACATAAAGGAAAATACTATAAAAGATTATATCAGGGGCTGGGCTATACCTCAGTTGGCAGAGTGCTTGCCTTGCAAGCACAAGGCCTTGGATTTAATCCCCAGCACCATAAATAAAAGTAAGATTATATCAATATCCAAATGTTGCACCTACAATGTCTGTTATCAATTCTTCATCTCTTTTGACTGGGGAATTTACAACTAACTTCTAAAAACAAAACTAAACTAAATTACTTTAATCCAAGCAATTGAATTAAATGTAGCAAAATAATATTCTTTAAAAATTCATCTTTATATAGTCACATACAAATTGTTTCATACAAATTCTGAAGGCTTTATTCCATGAAACTTATATCTAATCTTATTTCCAAATAGGATATCTTATAATATATGTTCTGCTATTAGATTCCTTTCCATTCGTGCTCCAGTTTGCCCATTATTGAGAAACTGACAAGTTATTTTAGAATAAAGAATATAAATAATTTCAAGACAGGCTCTAGCTTTGAAGAACAAACACTATTTGGCAAGTCAATTGAGCAAACACAAAGGCAACATTTATTTTTCTGCAGTATATTCATGAAATGTCCCATGAAGCCCTGATACTGAAACTGAAAGAAATTTAAGACCAATAAATAAGTAAATAAATAAATATTTTGAATTTCAAAAGAAGAAATTTAGAAATGGTAAAATCATAATGTTGCTATAGAAAGAGAGCCAACATAGCTTTTTTTCTAGAAACAAAGTCCTATTTAGAACCCTATCCTGCGAGGTCTACACTTTGGTAATTTTATGTTACACTTCCACAAAAGAAGCCTAGAAACAATTTTCTTTTCAAACAATAGAAAATTCAAAGTTTTCTGTTCTTTTGTACACTGTTTTCAAAGATTTCTGGATAAAAGCAATTATTAACTATAGGCTTCTGGAAAAGGCTAGAGTGGATGTAACACATTCAAAAAGTCAATATTTTTTAGCTGAGCAATTTTATCAACCCTAGTAATAGAGTCTAGTCTTTCCAGGGAACACTGACTGGAAATGCCTAGAATCCTATAAAAATACTAGGAATGCTAGATGGTGTTTACTGTTTGCCAGCTGGATTCTCACAGATCTCGGCATTAGCACATGTACTATCATCATAGGTTTCAGATTTGTGCTAATAATGAGTGCCCCTAAATTTTCAATTTCCTCAAACATCAGGGATGGAGCTTAGATTTTAGGAGACATATAAGGCAAGTAAACCAAAAAGTTAGAACCTCCACTCCAAAGAAACTGACAGCAACTAGTGTGAGAGCAGAAAGAACATTTCTAAATTTACTGATATCCAATCTAAAAATAACCTTATAAAATGAAATTGTACAGGCTTCTCAATAACAAACACTGATTCATATTTTTAATATTCCTTAGGACAAGCACAGGGCCTTGTAAGCACAGCAGGCGCTCAATCCATGTTTATTTGCTATTTGAATTGTACTTAGAAAAGAGATCTGATTGGGGGGGCAGTGATTCATGACAATGATGCTAGACCCTCTATAAATGGCTGTACTTTTAAGTAGAAGGGTACAGTAATGAAGAATTTTCAGTTTTCTCCAAAGATGACCTATGGAAAGACTAACATAACTCAATCTTAGAAAATGTACAACACTTCCGTACATCACTTATGAAGGAGCCTGCTCACAATTGGAAGAGATCAGCCCCTGAACCCCACTGAATTTTTCAACTTGATTTGGAAACTCAAGTATTTCTTACTTTGTTTTCTCTCCTCAAACTTGACAACTTTACCCATCCTTAGTGTCAGCTAATAACTTCGCCTCCTATTTCTTAAAAACAAAACAGAACCAATTTCCCCAGGCTTCCATCAGCATATCTACTGACCTTTCCTGTATCTGTGCCCATAGACTCTGCTTTCTCTTTTTGCTACAGATGAACAGTTCTTTCTCCTATCTAATACCAACATACCATTATACAAATTTTTTTTACCAAAGGGTATTGCTCCTGATATTCTCCCTTTCTTTCTCCTGAATCAATTATTTTTCCTATTAAACTGTCTACATTAGCATGGAAACATGTAAAAACTTTTTCCAGGAAAAAAACCCTCTTCTCCAACCACTACACCAACTTTGCTCCCCTTCATAGCAAAACTTCTCAAGAGACATTTACTGTCTCCAACTCCTCTCTTCCCAGTCTTAAACCTACATCAATCCAGCTTTTGACTCCATCAACCCAATACAACTACTTTTGATAATTACAATGTTCTGTATTGTTAAAAATCCATTAATGGATTCTGTTAATATTATTTGACATAGAAGACACTCTCCTTAAAATACCTTTTTGTTTAGCTTCAAAGACACCACATATTCATAATTTTTCTCCTACTTTTCTAACAATACCTGCTCAGTCGTCTTATTAGACTCCTAACCTATAAACCTTGGAGTGACCCAAGGCCCAGTTTTTTCCTACATCTTCTTTTTCTCTTGATGACCTCATTCAGTTCTCAGGTCTTTATTTTTTTTTTTTTTAAGAGAGAGTGAGAGAGAGAGGAGAGAGAGAGAGAGAGAGAGAGAGAGAGAGAATTTTTTTTTTAATATTTATTTTTTAGTTCTCGGCGGACACAACATCTTTGTTGGTATGTGGTGCTGAGGATCGAACCCGGGCCGCACGCATGCCAGGCGAGCGCGCTACCGCTTGAGCCACATCCCCAGCCCGGTTCTCAGGTCTTTAAATACCATAAATAAGTTGACTTTGACCAAAGTAATTTTTAACAGGAGCCTACCCCCTAAACCTGCTCCTTTTGATTATAAAAGATATCTAAAATTCAAATGTCCAAAACTTAAGTCCTAATCTTCATCTCAAAAGTTGCTATTCCAAAGCCTTCCCTTCTCAATGAGGCAATTCCATTCTTCCAGCTGCCCCCAACAAAAACAAGGAGTTATTCTTGATTCTTCTCATACCTCACATTTAAAAAATTCTGTTGGTGCTTCAAATTACACTCTAGCCCCTCCTAGTCCCTATCACTTCTCACCAATAATATCACCTTGATCCTAGCCACCTTTTCCTACAATTTCTTACAATTACTTCTTAAATGCTTTCCCATGTTTCTATGCGTGACTCCTTAACTGTCATTATTTCACTTAGTGCTGGTAAAGAACATTTTAAAATCATTCATATTAAACATCCAAGTATTTACAAGGGCCATGCTCAAGATCTTATCTCTCACCCTATCACCTCATTTGGGACCAGTTTTCCCTTCATTTATTCCTGGTTTCCTTACATTTGTCAATGAGCTATGCAAGTTCCTACCTCAAGAGTTTTTGCATTGATTTCTTCTATCCAGATAGCTCTTTCCCAATATTTTCATGATTTCCTACCTTATTGTGTTTAGGACTTTGGTCTTATGTCACCTTCTGACTGAGGCTTTTACTTCCTAAACCACACAGGTATTTAAAATGGCAAAACTCTTTCTTCCTTTAACCCGTCTACCTCCCACTTCCAGCTTTATTTGCCTCCAAAATACCTATAATTATTAGACATAAAACATGTTACTTATTCATGGCCTTATCTCACTTAAATATAAGCAACAAGAGGGAGATGATTTTCCCAAACATAAAAGAAGCCTCTGAGTCCCAGTAAGCCATCTGTGAAAGAATGAAACTGACATTTAATTTTATAAGACACAAGAACTTTCAGTGTTCTTCCTCGATCTCATTCAAAATATGTGAACAAGGGCTGGGGCTCTAGCTCAGTGGTAGAGCACCTGACCCTCACATGTGAGGCACTGGGTTTGATTCTCAGCACCGTATAAAAAAATAAATAAATAAAGATATTGAAAAAAAAATATGTAAACAAAACTTATTACTTCTAACTATATCCATACAAAATTTTTTAAATACAAAAAAAACCTTCTAAGTTAATTTGACTTCAACAATATTTGAAAATGCTTTCAAATAAAATATTTGAAAATGCTTTCATCCACACTATTCTTTCTAGTAATATGTAATCTTATCTTCATCTCATTATCTTATTATTCAGGATTTACCCACAAGTATGTACTTTAAGGAGAAGTCGAAGAGGCATAATATATACCAAATGCATATTGAACCTGCTATTGCGTTCTCCGTGCCACCTTATTTCTACTTTGATTACTTTAGAAACATCTCAATGTGACAAGAATTAGCAAGTTGTAAAGCATTTTTAGTGCTGGTACCAATTTATTTAAATGCCCAAAATTAAAAGAGTAATTAGAATCCACAGGCAGAAGGGTTAGAAAGAAGCATCTTGGGCTGGGGTTGTGGCTCAGCAGTATAGAGCTCACCAAGCACGTGTGAGGCCCTGGGTTTGATCCTCAGCCCCACACAAAAGTAAAAATAAATAAAGGTATTGTGTTCAACTACAACTCAAAAATAAATATATATATTAAGAAAGAAAGGAAGAAGCATCTCTATGTTAGATATCCAGTGTAGGAAATAAGTTTATAGTGTTACCCACTCTAATCTTCTCAGTTGTAATCACCAGCAACAAATGTATATGTAATTATTATTGACCACAGAGACCTGAGCTTGTATATTATCTTTACATTCACATAAAGGTTTTGCCTATTTTTATTTGAGAACTCAATAGCAGAGATTATAGCTACTGAAATGTTCTTGACGAGGTCCCTTGCAGTTCATATTTGTTAATATCAAATCATTAATATAGTTAATGATAATCCACTTAAGTGCATGTAAGTAATCAAATTTAGATACTGCAAAACCACTAACTGCTTCTAACATTACCAGAAACTATTACAAAGGAGGAAAGCAATTTACAACTGAACCAACATTTTCCTGGAAGATTTAACTCATAAAATGTCAATGTGGCATACTCATCATTTACACTTACTAAGACATGAGGCCTCTGTATGACATACTTTGTGCAAAACACCACTACTGAATCACATTGTGTAGGAGATGCATAACTCACAGCAGCAGTTATTTAAATGTGGTAATGATCTGTCCTCATGATGGAAACTTCTAGAATTGACAAATCTCTCAGTCACATTTCTCTAATTGCTTTTCAAAACAATTAGAGAGCATTGAAAATCTTTTCTTCAATAGTATTAAAAGAATTTGAGATCATAGTGGCATACTATTTGATCCTTTTCTATTGAAAATTCTACTACTAAGTCTCTGGGTTAGTCTGGGCAATCAACAATGTAACTGAAAAGAAATCAAAAATCAACCCATAGGAATAAACAAAATGATTCTTATCTATCATTATGCTTCTCAGCAAATCCTCAGTAACAAAATCATATCTGGCACTGCTTTTATGCCCCATGATGATTTGAAATGAAAATATCTGAGGCTGGATGCTAACTGGTCATCAGAGGGATTAGGCTGGGGAAACAAGTGATGCTAGTAACCTTGCAATTCCTTTCCAACATCTGAATTTCTACAGAATGTCATCCTATTTTTCCCATACAATTTCAGTTCCTCAACATCACTGAGTAGCTGAGTATTTTATATTAAATTTCAGAGTGAGAATATAAGACATAGGGTGTATTTGTGACTTTTCTATATGAAATACAGTGATATCTATATAAATGAGAACAGAGCTGCTAAATCCAAGAGCATACACATTCCACACACTCGTTAATTAACTTAGTCCCACTTCGATCAATTGTCATTCCACCCCCAACCACTTATTCTATATCAGAACAATACCATTGATTGTTATAATGAGATAAGAATCTCCTGTCTCTCAAAATCCTTTCAATACAGAGGCAGTGTTTCATAAGGAAAGGTTCATTCCAATTTCTGGACTTCCTAATTCAGCCCAGTTGTCCCCCATGCACATATTCTCTTCTCATCCCTACTGATAGTTAAAGGAAAAATTATTTAATTTGCACAGTGCACTAGTGCGCTTTCATCCACAGTGTATGTACATGATTTCATTTGATTCTCATCAACCTATCAGAGACAAGTGGTAATTTTTTTTAGTAATTGCATAATACTAAACACCCAGCAGCAAAGAATGCAAAAATAGTCCTCTCTTCATATGAAACTCTAATCCTAGTAACTCAATAAGGAGAACTGGTAATACAATTTTGTAAATTTCACTGGGAGCTAAGTAGAAATGTCTAAAGAGTGATTCCGCCAAAGGTAACAGCAATATCTCAACGCCAACCCCAATCCTCGAGAACAGACAAAAAGACTTGCCTCTGCAGGTAACCAATAACACTGATTGCATTTCTTCTCCCAGGTAATGCGCCTCTAAGGAACTAAAAGTAAATTACCAGGAGGAAAGCTTAGGTTACAACAGTCTACCTAACTCAGGGGAAAAATAGCCCTGTCAAGCAAACATCACGGATATTGAATTGGGACTACTACCACTGTGATGGAAGGCTCCAAACAATCGCACAATTTCAAGCCCTGCCCTTGGTGACCCGCGATCTACTTGTAAATCACCTTCCTAGGCACCTGATTTTGTAATCAGCACCACCAGAACACATCTCTGTAAAACCAAGCTCTACACCTAAAGCCTCAATTCGAAAATGTAACATCACTGAAAGGCCCTTAAAGTCCGACAAAGTCTTGACTTGAGCCTAACAGCATAGACCATGGGCAATTCTAAATCAAGACAAAAAGCTCCCTGCCCGGCCAGCAACTGCCCCTGTCCAGCTCACATCCACTCTTCCTCAACCATAAGCCTACACTCTGTTCGCCTGGGTCACACAGGGAGGGTTGGTGGATGGAGCCTCCGGTCCCAGGCTGGGCCAAGACTAGGCCATCTTTCAAAGCTCACCGCCAAGGAGGGCAGGGAACCGTCGGTGCAGTGTCGCACACCTGGAATTCCTGTCTGGTGACACCTAAGACCCAAGCGAGAGGGAGCCCGGCACCTAGACTGAGGCCGGACAGCGCGTCTCCGCCTTCGGGTTAGATCGCGCTTTCCCTGGCCACCCAGAGTCCCACGCGACAGCTCGCCCCTAGGCCGGGGGAGGGCGCCGGCGCCCCCTGCCAGCGGGGCAAAAGGATACAGTCGCGGCTCCAGAACGCCGCGGCGCCCGGGCGGGAGGGGCCCGCCACGTCCGCCATCTTGAAACAACCGCCACTCGGGGCGTTGCGCCGAGGCCGCCACGCCCCGGCCCCCAGTCTCAGTCCCCATTGGACGCACGGCGCAGAGGCCCGCCCCCGCTTGCGCGGCCGGCTGCGGCGGGGCAAGAGGGTCAGGGCGAAAGGGAGGCGGGGTCCGAGTGGTGCGGAGTGGAGCGCAGCGCCGGGCCGCGGGAACGAGCGCCGGGAGAAACTACTGTGGCCCGACCAGTTCGGGCCGCCCATCTCCTCTCCGCCGCGCTCTCAGGCGCCGAGAACTACAGCTCCCGGCATGCCGTGAACTGCATGGCCGAGGCGCCGAGGCGGGGTCCGGCCCTCCTTCGGCCCTCCCCGCTTTCCTCACCGGCCTCAGGCGCTGTCTCCGCCGCGCGCGGAGCCGGGACGCGAGCCATGGAGGAGGCGTCGCCCTCGCTGCTGAGCTGCAGCAAGCCGCACCTGGAGAAGTTGACACTGGGCATCACCCGCATCCTAGGTGAGGGGACCGAGAGCCAGGGGAAGTCGAGTCTGGGACAAGGGGGCATGGAGAAGAAAAGAGGATGGAGAGGTGATGTGTGGGGTGGACGGCACGACGCTAGACCCTGCGTACGAGCTGGCGTCGCTGCTCTGACATCGGTGGTTGAGGGAAAGAGTGAGACCCGGGTGCGTGACCTAGCCCGGTCAGAGTTGGCGGGGGGCGGGGGGTTGTTCCCAGAAAGAGCTGGGAAGCCGGAAATCCCCCCCCCGCCCACTTCCAGGGCTGAAAGACCGGCCAAGAAGTGCAAAGGGAAGACAGTAAGCACCTGGCATTTGGGGGGCCGGGTCTTCCAAGAGGCATTCTTAGCCAAGGAGGTATCCTTGAAACCGAAGCCTTTCTCTGGTACCACAGTGAGCTGGGGAAATGATGCAGCCAACCTCCCTAAGAAAGCATCAACCGCCAAGCTCCTCCTTGTGCTGCACCTAGAGTGGTCAGAAAGGAGTCAAAGCTTGTGCCGCTGGATGGGTTACAGTTTTTCTTTAACTCAGCGTTTATTTAGTAACCACCCTTGATGGGCTAGGAATATAGCTCGGTGGTAGCACCTAGTAAGTGCAAAGTCTGGATTCAGTCCACCACTGACACACACACAATAGGACCCACTACTGTTAGATGCTGGGGTTAGTGATGAAAAACTGAACAGTAGCATGAAACGAGGTCAGTAACCTATCACTGCTCAGAAGTAGCACAGAGGAGGTGATTGGCTTTTGGGGGAAATTAAAGAACATGTCCCAGAGATGGTGCTATATTTTCATTGATAAATAAGAGTTAGCCACACTACCAAGGAGGAGAAAGGCTGTCTTAAGCAGACTGAAAAGCGTGCCTCACTCAGTGCCTTCCAAATCACAATTATAATATACTTGAAATTTCTCTACTGTGTCCCACAAGTCCCTGTAGGATCTGCTCTCATCTGTTAGTTTTCACTGCTTTGGCCACAGGGTGGCCATATTAAGGCTATGATTTTAAACACACTAAACTTGCTTCTGCTTTAAACTCTTTGCAATTTGTTTGGCCTTCCGAAGACCTGGAATTATTTTCCTCTGAATGTTTCCCTCACAACATTCAGATTTCTGATGAAATTATTATTATGCCAGAGAAGCCATCCCTGAATATAGTTGTAATAACATCCATCCTTCCTGCTCTTTCCTTAACTTACTTTAAAAAAAAAATGGGCACCACATCACTAATTGAAATTATGAATGTAATAAATTTTTTAATTTGTCTTTTTATAGAAGTCCAAGGTTTATCTTAGAAATGTTCAGTTTAAGATATGAAAATCAATTAATATAATTTGTTAATGGAATAAAAGAGAACCAATACAGTCATCTCAATTGATGCAGAAAAAGCACATGATAAAATCCAACACCATTTCTTTTTTTTTAACCTTTATTTTATTTATTTGTTTATTTTTATATGGTACTGAGGCTTAAACCCAGTGCCTTGCATGTGCTAGGCGAGCACTCTACTGGTGAGCCACAACCCCAGCACCCCCAACATCCTTTCTTGATTTTAAAAAGAAAAAAAACTTAAACTAAAAATACAGTGGATTAGAGATAGAACTTCTTCATGCTGATAAAGGGTATCTGTAGAAAGTCCACAGCTAACATCATGGTGAAAGCCTGACAACTTTCCCCCTTCAGATCAAGAACAACAAAAAAGTCAGAGGTTCCCAAGTCCACACCAAATTTGATGTTCCCTGGGAGTATTATAAGACAGGGAAGATTGTCATACTCAGGGATATGATTTATTACAGAAAAGGGATAAAAAGTAAAATCAGCAAAGAGAAAGATAATTGTAGGGATGTCAAGTAAACCAGGTGTGAAGCCACATCAAACGTACTTAATTTTTCCAGCAACATGTTGTTATAGTATATCTGAAATGTGTATCAGGAATGCTTACCTGAGGCTAGGATTCCAGAACTTTTATTGAAAATTAGTCATCTAGGTACCTTTCACCTACCAAGCACCAAAACTCCAGACTCTCTAAGGAAAAACAGGTGTTCAGCATAAACCATATTGTTTGCAATAATACTTTAGATATGGCACATCATTCTTATCAGAAAATGATGAGAACCCTCCTTAGATTCAGTTTTCTAGCCAACTTTACAAGAATTTCAGTCTTAGGCCTATTATATTTGGTCTTTTCTCAATAACAAGAATTCTCCTCTTACCCACTTACGTACACATTGTATTAGAGGTTCTATTCAGGGTAAGTAGGCAGAAAAATGAAATAAAATCAGAAATAAAGATTTCTCCACTTAAAGATGATACATTCTTGTATATAGAAAACCCTAAGGAATACATAAAAGTGGGGGGATCCTATTGTGTTAGCTTTTTACTGCTGTGACCAAAATACCTGATAAGAACAAAGAGGAAAAGTTTATTTGGAACTCAGTTTCTGAGGTTCAGTTCATGGTCAGCTAGCTGACTCCATTGCTCTAGGCCTAAGGTGAAGCAGAACATCATGGCAGAAGGGTATGGCAGAACAAAGCTGCTCAGCTCATGGCAGCCAAGAAACAGAAGTGCAAGAAAGGGCCAGAAACTAATATAATCCCCAAGGGCACATCCCCCAGTGACCTACATCTTCAGGCCTTGACACCCACCCAACCCCCTGCTTACAGTTACCACCCAGTAATCCATTCAAATTATGCAACAAATGGATTAATTTACTGATGAGATTATAGCCCTTATGATTCAATTATTGCTTAAAAGCCCCACCTGAACCTTGCTAGGGAAGAACTGGGAAATTAATTTGGTTACTAAGCCTCTCATATCTTTGTCTGGCTTTGTGGCCAGAATTCTTAAATCATGTAGGTGACAGCTTCCTCTGACCTGTGCATATTCACCTGTCTTGGAAAGTCTCTTTTCCAAGCCCATAAACCCAAACTCTTTGTATCTGTCAAGGTTCTTAGTTGCAGGCCATAGAATACACTCTGGCTAGAATAAGAAACAATATGCACTTTAGCTAGTTAAGGCTAGAAAGGTATCAATTAAGGGGCAGTAACTTAAAAAAAAATTGGGAGACCTGAAGCATACTCTACAATGAGAACTTTACTGCAAAAAAAAAAAAAAAAAAAAAAAAGGTGTTAAGTAGTAATACCTGAAGTACCTGCAGTTAATGTAATAAAGAAGCTTAGTGTTTAAAAAGTTATGTTGCTGCTGATACCATCATTGCAATACCCAACCCGATGAGATCAAAATAACTCTGAAATTATGCTTGTGAGAAGGTCTGCTCTCTGCATTTCCCCTCTACATCACCTGCTTATCCCTTTTCCAAACTTATGGGAATTTTGTTTGTCTGAGGAATCCTAAATGCAGAGGAATCTGGGAAATGCAGTTTTTAGCTGTCCAATCTCTAAAATACAGGTGTGCACACTAGGAGGAAGCAGAAGTAGGTGTTCATTGAACCAGTCTGCAGTAACTTCCACATCATCCTTCAAGGGCCAGATGAGCTGTGCATTATTTCTGACATCTTCCTTTCACTTATTCAGTCTTCATCAACCTCCCTCTGCATTCAACTCCTGTGGTCCTTAGGGTCATTATCACCTATTTTAACACATAATTATATAATCTTGAAGTTTTCACTTTTGTTGCATATTTGTCTTGTTTAACTAGCAGTGAGTTTCTCAAGTTGGTGTCTGCTATTTTAATTCTTAATATCTGGTAGTAATTTCACCAAGTTAAGGAATCTTTCATCCCCACCAGTCAGGCACATGGCAAAGACTCATCCATGCCTAATGCCTTGAAGCTCAATTTTTTCCCACTATAGCACAATGCTTCCAGTGTCTTAGAATACTGAACGGGGGCAGGAAAAAAGTGTTTAATTATATGTATGAAACTTTTTACTTTTCTAAAGCATTCTCACTCCTACTTTCCCTACAAGGGAAATAGTAGTATTCTATCTTACTGAAGGCAAAGAGAAGTGAGGACTCATCTCAGGCCATACAATTACTAAATGAATAAAGAAAGACTAGAGAATAGGCAGAATCCAGAATTTTTAGTTGGGCTGTTACTGCATCCTATAATTTTCTGACAACTTGGAGAAAACATTATATATATATATATATATATATATATATATATATATATATATATATATAAAATTTATTTTTCAATATACATGACAGTAGAGTGTATTTTGACATGTTATACCTTCATGAAGTATAACGTATTCTAATTAGGGGCCAATTATTGTGGTTGTACATATATGGAGTTTCCTTGGTCGCGTATTCCTATAGGAACAAGGAAAGTTATGTCCATTTTGTTCTACTGTCTTTCCTATTCCCATCATTCCCCTCTGTCTAATCCACTGAATTTCTGTTCTCCCTCCCGCTTGTTGTGTTAGCATCCACATTCAGCCTTTTGGTTTGGGGGAATTGGCTTATTTCACTTAGCATAATAGTATCCAAATCCATCTATTTACCAACAGAAGTCAAAGTCATTTCTTTTTATGGATTAGTAATATTTTGTGTATATATACCACATTTTCTTGATATGTTCATCTAGGCACTAGGTTGGTTCAATAGCTTAGCTATTTTGACTTGAGTCCCTATAAACATTGATGTGGCTGTGTCACTATAATATACTGATTTTAAGACCTTTGGATATATACTGAAGAGTGGAATAACTGGGTCAAATGGTAGTTCTATTCCAAGTTTTTTGAGGAATCTCTATACTGCTTTCCAGAATGGTTGCACCAATTTACAGCCCCACCAGCATTATATACCTTTTCCTCCACATCCTTGGAGGAAACTTTTATGATGCATAGAAAGCGTATAATCATAGAATCAGTGAACCACATAAAACTAAATTAGAAGTCTGCCATATTCCCAGAAATTTTAAAAACTAATTTCAGTTTTTAAATTCTTGTATAAAGTATTTCTAGAGCTTCAAAGTAAACAACCAATATCATTTAAAAATAGTATATTATCAAGTACAAACATGTAGCACTGAACCTACATAAGATGGAATAGAGTATCAGGAAAATCAGAGATGACTATGAGCTGTAGTAATCTGTAGTAATGGTTTTATGGAGGAGGTGGAACTTGAGTGTGGCTTTAAAATATGAGTAGGATTTGGGTAGATGAAGAGAGAAACAAACACATTTGGGTATGTGCATCAGGAAAGGGGGATAGCATATTTAGAAAGGAGTACAGGTTTCATTGTGGAGATGTTGGAGGGATAAAAGCAATGAGTGAACTAACTGACACTGTCCAAGCAGAGGATTTGAACTTGGGAAGAAAGATAAAAATCAAGCATAATAAGGCCCCTATCTTCCAGACCAGAGGAAGAACTGAACAAGATTGGATAGGAAACAAGCCTAGGTATGGGCAAGGTTTTCTGGTGGTATGCTGGGACAGAGCAGGAAGAGATTTTGTGGCTGTGGTTTCATCAAGGCTTGCAGTGACCATGATATAAAATAGAGTGGTGACAGTAGGAATAATCTATGCAGCATCACACAGAAAAAGTGGATCATTTTCTAGCGCTGCTATACAAATGATCACACTGGCATATAATAACAAAGTCATTCTCCCACAGTTCTGGAGGCCTAGAGTCTAAATTATGGCGTTAGCAGGGACCATGATCATTTTGAGACCTGTTAGGGATGGATTCTGCCTTTATCTCTTCATGAGAATTTGGCAGTTTTTGTCTTATAGATACATCAGTCCAGTCTTCCATCATCATATCATGAGCTGGAATCTGAGGTACTATTCTTTATTCCTTACTCCAGCATAACAACACTAATTACATCTGCAATAAGCCTATTTCCAAATAAGGTCATATTCTGAGGTACTGAGGTCAGGACTTCAACATATCTTTTTGGTGGAGAATTTAAACCATAAAACCTTTTCTTTTTCTCTTTCTTTTTTGGGGGGATACTGGGGATTAAACACAGAGGAATTTAATCACTGAGCTACATCCTCAGCTCTTTTTATTTTAAAATAGGGTCTTACTAAGTTACTTAGGGCCTTGCTAAGTTGCTGAGACTAACCTTGAACTTGTAATACTCCTGCTTCAGCCTCCTAAGTCACAGGGGTTACAGGCGTACGCCAGTATGCCTAGCATAAACCATAAAAGCTTTTATGACAGATTTTTATGTCTTAGACTAAGGATTTCAAAATGTTAAGACTGGGAGCTGGGGTTGTGGCTCAGTGGTAGAGTGATTTCCTAGCATGTGGGAGGCCCTGGCTTCGATCTTCAGCACCATATATAAATAATAAAATAAAGGTATTGTGTTCAACTACAACTAAAAAAAAAGTAATTAAGGGCTAGGATTGTGGCTCAGCAGTAGAGCGCTCGCCTAGCATGGGCACAACCCGGGTTCAATTCTCAGTACCACATAAAAATAAAGGCATTGTGTTGTGTCCATCTACCAAAAAAAAAAAAAAAAAAAAAAAAAAAGTTTCTCTCTCTCTCTCTCAAAAAAAAAAAAAAAAAACTTAAGACTGAGTAACCATAGAACAAGTGAAGAATGTGGGAGGAGATATTGAATCTGTTTTATTCCCAGATGACTTCTCTTTTATCTCAGAGTAATAAACACAGCTCCACAGACCATATTATTTGGAGATCTTTTCCAGCATTGAGGAAAGACATGACTTATTTTGTTCCCAGTATATTTCTAGACAAAAATACATTTCTCATAATGTTAGCTTAGCTTCTAAGCCCTGAAACTCAGAGTAGAATATCATGTTCAGGATGAGTTTTATTTAGAAGAAAAGTTAGCAAGTTTTGCATCTTATAAAAGTTAATGAGGGTCTGGGTTTGTGGCTCAGTGGCAGAGCACTTGCCTAGCATGTGTGAGGTACTAGGTTCGATTCTCAGCACCACATATCAATAAAAAAATGAAGGTCCATTGACAACTAAAAAAAATATTTAAAAAATAGTTAATGAGGTACTACTATTCCTTATTTCTTTTCACCATTTCATAAGTGTGTGTGTGTGTGTGTGTGTGTGTGTGTGAATGTGTGTGTGTATATAGTGTGTGTGTATATCTATATATATATATTTAGCTCACTGAGAAGTTTGGTGTTAAATCACTAGAAAAAGATCTTTTTTCTCTTTTCAACAAGTTAAATAAGTAGTGATTGAATGTGGAGTATATTCTGTTGGTGTTCTTTCCACCGGGTAGACTGTACCATTATCTTAGGTTACAAGACTGAGTGTCCAGCCATTTCTTTACTTTTGTCACAGGGGATATAAATGCTCATTAGAGGGACCAGATGGTTCTAGGACAGCCATCAACAATCAACCTATAGTGTAGAAATGTGAGAATAGGCCAATTGCAACTTTACAGAGGTACTAAAGGCTTATAATGACCATGATGTTCTTTTTCTTCCTCCAGAATCTTCCCCAGGTGTGACAGAAGTGACCATCTTAGAAAAGGCACCTGCTGAACGTCATATGATTTCTTCATGGGAACAAGTAAGTGTTGTCATGTGGCATCCTCATCTCCCAACAAAGAGAAGTCAACTTACATGCCCCTGAGAAGGAAACGTTAGGGAAGAAAACTTATTTCTACATCAGCCACAGTTGCCTTTCATTATGGAATGGCCACTTTCCCTGCATGAAGTATGTCTTCCCCCTTCCCACCCCCACAGCCTTGGTAAACCTTTGAAGGCAGTGGATATTGGAAATTATGTACAACTACACTAAAAATCCAACAAGGATAGAAAAAGAAACATATTACTAAGTATCAGGCCAGAATATAGTTAAGTGTTCTAAATAACTAATCAGATCCATAGCTAGTGCTTTCCAATTTTCCTCTGGTCTTTCATTTATTCAATAAAACTTTAAAGCTCCAAAAATGGTTCAGGTGTGGTGCTTGCTATTGAACCCGGGGATTCAGTGGTAATTTTTTTAAAAGTCATTGTTCTTCCTCTTGATCTTACTAAGACACAGTATAAATTGTTATAAGCATAATTACAAAGTAGACTGAGTACTGTGAAATACAGATGAAGGGAGAATTTTCCAGACCCTGACCTTGTCTGGAGGTTGAAAAAAGGTTTTCCCAAAGAAGCTATGAGAAGTTGTTAACCAGGAAGATGGGATCTGGGAAGAAGGGGCTTTCGATATGTCCCAGAGCTTTGAGATGGAAAGGATTACATGAAATATAAAAATGGAGCACAGGAGAGCAAGATCACAAGGACCAGGACATTTAGGGCTTCATGGATTAGGATTTTTGTTTTTTATCTCGAGAGCAAAGAGTAGCCAATGAAATGTTTAAAGTAAGAAACTGAGAAGGTCAGTTTTCTGCTTTGGAAAGATTTGAATAGCTGTAGAGTAGCAAATAGATCTGACTGGCCCTGGTGGCTAAGAAATAACCCTGTGATTTAATAAGTATCTGCTAACACATATCATCTAAGTTATTCTCTATGAAATGACTTATAACCCCACAAAGTAGTCATGGTATCTTCATTTTATAGATGAAGAGACTGAAGCTCAAAGAGGTTAAAGAAATTGTTTTGGGTCCCACAATTAACAAGTGACAGAGCCAGAATTCGAGCTCAGAATTGCCTTCCTTTAAACACATACCCTCTCTCCTATGCATGGCTGTGTCTCTAATAGAAGACAACACTAGGTATCTTGCCCTCAGCAGCCAGGCAGCCCTTGGCTGTGTGTTTAGTCCTGCCAGCATGATCTGCTCCCACACTGAGCCAGCAGCAGCTTTTCTTGAAGCTCAGTAACTGGTAGTTGAGGTTTTTCTCCAGGACTTCAGCTCAGCAGCACCTCAATTTTTCTCAGGGCTCTCTCAGTTTCCACCTCCATTTCAATTCACAGCTGATAATAGAAAAAGGGAATTTCATATAGTGTCTATTTGTTGAACTCCTTTTTTTAAAGTTTAATTGACAAATAATTTTATGTATTTATGGGGTTTGATGTGATATTTCAAATATTTCAATGTGTGTGTGTATTTATATATGTACATTCCATATATGGAATGTACATATATATACATATGTATACATTATATATATATATATATATATATATATATATATATATGTATGATCATATATATATATATGATCCAATCAGGCTAATTAGAATTTCCCTCGTCTCAGATATTTTTAGCATTTATTTGTGGTGAGAATATTTAAAATCCTTTCTTAGCTATTTTGAAATATACATTTTTAACTGTAGTCACTGTGCTGTGCAGTGGAACCAGAATTTGGTCATTCTAACCATTAACCAATGTTTCCTCTTTCCCCTTCCACACCCCCAACCTCAGGGAACCACCATTCTACTCTACTTCTAAGAGTTTGCCTTTTCTAGATTCCACTGTAAGTGAAATCATACCGTATTCGTTTCTCTGTAGCTGACTTATTTCACTTTATTACTAAAATGTTCATACTATCCAAAGCAATTTACAGATTAATGTAATCTCTATCAAAATTTCCATGTCATTCTTCAGAAACAGAAAAAACAATCCTAAGACTCATGTCAAACCACAAAAGACCCGAGATAACCAAAGCAATCTTGACCAAAATGAATAAAACTGGAGGTATCACACTGGGATTTCAAAATATGTCACAAAGCTAGAGTAGTAGTAGCATACAAACAGACATTGGAGCAAATGTTGAACTAGCTGATCCTGTCAGACCTGTGTGGGAGGGTGAGAGAACAAAGTAGAACACCATTAAGGCTATGACATATTATTCCACTTACTTAGTGAAGCAATTTCTAAGGTGTTTTTTTTTCCCCCCTTGTTTCTTGTACTATATATTCCCCAGAACTCTTTAAGGAGAAGACTATCCATTTGTCCTGGCTTTACCAGTTATAATATAGTTTACTCATTTGGAGCATACCTTCCATAACTAATTCCCAGGGCTATTGTCTGCAGTGGATATCATTGAAATATGGTCAGCCTCCTGGACAGTGCACCATTTTGGGGTTCCCTGTTCAGCTTGGAATGACACCTAGAGAATGCAGTTACAGAGCTGGATGAATAGCCATTACAGGTCAGAAAGGAAAAAGAAATTTTTAAAGTAACTGAGATATATAATGGCACATTCTCCTTAGACATACTCAGTAGGAGGATTTTTGTGAAAGTACCTTGAATCATAAAATACATTATTTACAATTTTCCTTTGAATCCTTTACTTAAGATAAAAGTACAAATATGCTAATTAAGGAGTACAAACCATATTAGTATCAGTAATGTAAAAATATTTTTTCACTTGTGCTTGGAGGGTCTGGGCTTTTGAAGGCCTGTGGGTTGCTTGAAAGTTAACAATCAAATGTAGAAGATAGAATTTGGAGTGTGTACCTTGGTTTTAAGATGCTGTTTTTATGTCATGATAAACAAAACATTAGTCACCATAAAAAAAAATGGAAAACACAAAAAAAGGATTAAAACAACGAAAAGTCCTCTAGGATGTTACCACATAGACATACTAGTCAGCATATTTTGGTTTTGTGTGTGGGTAGAAGTACACAATGCCAGTGGTCCCTGGAGTCTTTGAAATGTATGTCAGATGTGTTAGGTACATGCATGTTTCTGGGAAGAGAATTTCTCAGATTCTCAAAAGCATAAAAATGTTTTTAAATAAATTTTTCAGTCAGAATGGGGCAATATACGACATACTATTTTGTACCTACTTTTGTCTATTAAGCAATAGAGAACAGAAGTTTTGAGCTGGTTGGGAGTTCCCCCTTTCTTCCCTCAAAAGGTTACGGAAGAGCCTGTTTCCATAGGAGCAGGCTTGGTAGAGCCACCCCTGACTTGTGCCTGCTTCCAGAAGTGCCTGTGCCAGAGAACAGCTGGATCTACTTTTCTAGTGAACTAATCTACAGACCTCCATGCTTGGAGACACCCCAACTAGGGAATAGCTTTCATATGGTATACTCAGTGTTCACCACTTCATAAATAGCTAGAAAAGGTCCTCCATGAAGAGGCTCCCTGCCACTGCCCCTGCCCCTTCGGAAGCTCTCTTGGAAGCTCACTGAAAATATGACATAGCAGAAAAGTTATGGAGGCACTGTGGTGTGAGGAGAACAGCTTGGAGTAGAAGTCTAATGCCAGCTCTGGGCCCTTGACTAAGTACTATAACTTCTCTGGGTGACTTTATCATGTGTATAATAGGTGGTCTGAAAGCAGTGTTCCTGGAGGACTCATCCAGCTATAATCTAATATATTGTGACTTTGTGATACAGATCCAGGAAGAAAGATTGAAAACTAAAACCTCAATGACCAGATCCTAAGAAAAAGTAAATAGCCTCTTCCCATTTTAATATATTTCACCCTTTCTGTCTTTGAAAAGCAGTTTCCATCTGCCTGGCTTTATGCAGTTATATATGATTTACATTCACTGTGCCTGCTACCTGCCTTGTGTAAATGTTGGTATTTAGTAAGACCTAATGTCTTTACTGAGCTTTTCATCTTTCAGGCACAGTGAAAGCATGTGCCTCTTAATACTCACAGCATCCTGGTGCCAGGAGAATCCTGTTGTTGTTATTATTAAGCATTTCAGTGACATTGCATAGTTGCTGAGTGTTTTATGATTCTTGATGGATTAGATTCTCCAATCCCCAGATAAAAATTCAATGTACTGATGGCAAAACTATGGCTCACAGAGACCAAATGATTTGGCAGAATATCCTTTTTCTTTTCAGCCTCACTTTTTCTACAGTATATATACAGAGTGCAAGTGCATCCCTGTACCAGTTAACTATCCTCTCTTCCTCCTTCCCCTGCATCCTTTCCAGACTCTAGTAACCACTATTCTATTCTCTGCATTTTTGAGATCAACTTTTTAGTTTCCACATGTAAATGAGAACATGCATTACTTGTCCTTATGTGCCTGACTTATTCACTTAACATAATGTCCCCACTTCCGTCCACCTTGCAACAAGTGGCTAAATGATATTCCATTGTATATAAATACCACATGTTCTGTATCCATTCCTCTGTTTATAGACACTAAGTTGATTCTTGTGAATAGTGCTGCAATGAACATGTAAGTACGATCTCTCTTCAACATACTGATTGCAGTTCCTTTGGATATATACCTAGTTGTTGGATTGCCTTATCATACGGTAGTTCTGTTTTAGTTTTTTTTGAAGACCCTCCCCACAGTCTCCATAATGGCTATACTAATGTACATTCCCAGCAACAGTGTATAAGAATTCTCCTTTCTCTGCATCCTCACCAGCGTTTGTTGTATTTTTGTTTTGTTTTTGCTGTTGAGTTCCACGTGTATTCTGGAATTAATCTCTTTTTCGATGAAGAGTTTGAAAATATTTCCATTCTGTAGGTTGTCCCTTCACCCTTTTGTTTCCTTTGCTGTTACCCAGGATTTTTAGTGTGATATAATTCCATTTTCCAGTTTTTATGATTTATCTTAGCATGTTGGTTGGATATGCTACATTGACTTTCATTCCAGGTGGGTGCTTTAATGTTGTGTCCATGTATCTTCTTAAGGAGTAATCAAAGTTAGCCATGTCTACAGATGTCTCTTTGGCCTTGGCCGCGGGCATTTGGGATTGCACTGCTAGCTAGGATGCATCTCTCTATGGTGGGACATGTTCATTGGAACGTCTGGGTGCAGTGCACCTGGTTGCAGGTACAGAAACCTGTCATTTTCCACGGGTCATGTGGAGGCAAGGCCACTCCAGTGGGCCCAGTGGGGCAGAGTGCTAGTCTGAGGGCTGCGTAGGCACTGGGGCATACTAGTGGACTCAGTCCAAGTACCTGTCAGTATCCAAGGGGACACACAGGTGACTTTACAGGGCCTTGTTAGGCCAGCCTGCTCTGAGGGCTTTCCAGTTGTTTCCCAGGACCCAGGAGAATGGGCAGGGTCTCTTGTATGGTTCTCAGTACCTTAACAGGCCAAGCTTCTGGTAGCAGTTTGTTGAGCTGTTTCTTGGGGCTGCAGAAGGATGGGTAGGGCTTCCCATCAGCTTCCTGGGGTGCCTCAGTGAGCCAAGCCAGTCAGAGAAGACTGCTCAGATGCTTTCCCCTGCCCACCCCATCTTCTAGATGGGCAGGGCTACCTGTCTGCTTCCCAAGACCTCTAGGCTGAGCCATTCAAGGTGGGCTCCCTAGCTACTTTCTGGGACTAAGGGTGAGTGGGTGGGGCACTTAGCTGGCTTAAAAAGCAAGATCAGCCAGGTTTCTGGGGACAGCTGCCTGGCTGCTCCACAGGACCCTGGGTAGAAAGGTTTCAAAATGTTGCTGTGCAGCAGGAGCCTAGGTAGGGGCTGGGTAAGGGCACAATGTCTGGGGCTGGGCTCTTTTTCTCTAGGATAGTGCACTTGCGTGGTAAGCTAGCAACTTCCCAAACTCAGCTTCGGGCCTCTGAGGGCTACAGGCTTCTCCAAGAGCAAATGTCTCAGATGGCCATGGCATGAGTGAAGATTGTTTAGAACCTCCTGCTTATTACCCTTTCCCTGTCAAGCAAAGTCCCTCTTAATTTAGAGTTGGTCTAGAGAAGGAATGGTAGATGTCATGTGCTTAAAGACCATTGTACATCACTGTGCTCTGTAAGGTCTCTGCCATATCCCCACTGTATTCTAGTACTTCACTGAAGTGTTTGAGACACTTCCTTTATTATGGAGAGAAGTGTGCCAGGCACCTCTAGTGAGCCATCTTAATTAACCATAAATCTTCTTCCTTGAATTCTAAAGCATTGCCTGTTCTTATTTTTGTCCTACCTCTCTCTTCTTTAATGTCCCCCCACACCCCACAGCTACAGAACACTTACCAGATCGCAGGTAGTAAGTACTGATGTAGACAGTTGGAATTGGTTCATCAGCCCTAACAGTGATAAGCCATTATATCTGGAATTCTTTTGTCCTTTTCCTTTATGGTGGCCAGATGACTACCAAGAGCCCTATCATGTCCAAGCTCAAGGCAGGAAGAAGAGGTGAGGGGTGTGTCTTCAGCCACATCCATCACCTTTTAATAGGAGAGAGAAAGTTTTCTTGAAAACCTCTTTGGACTTGTGTTTACATCTTAATGTCAAGCACTAACTGCAGGGGACGTCTTAAAAGTAAATATTTAACAAGACACATGCTATCTCAAGCAAAATGAGGGTTTTGTCAAGAAGGAAGAAAAAGGTGGATTTGTATAAGCAACCCATGTGTCTGGTACAGCCTCCTCTATACATTGCTTCTTTCCTGATTCTAATGCCCAGCACAGTATTTACTCTATAACAGACAATAAATATTGGATAAATGAATGAATTAGATAAAACACAATAGTCAGAGTCAACCACCTGGCTGCTTTTCCACAGTCCTTCATTTCAATCCTGAGACTACTACACCCAGGAGCTTTAAACCAAGGAAGCTATAGATAGGAAGATTTCTCTTCCAATCCCACAACTTCCACTCCTTGTAAAACTTGATGCCTGATGATTAATTAGGCCTGGAGGCATTACTGTTCTGAAGACTGTCATGGTGTCCCTGGAAAATCTACAATACCATGTGTTTTTACAGGGAAACTGATATTGCTGTAGAGAAAGGATTTGGAGCAAAGTATGCTTCCTCTCCTCTTGGTCTTAAGCAGTTTGGTTTGGTCCCAAATTCTTATATCCTACTCAACAAAATACCCCTGGTTTCAATCCCTAGTACCACCCCCCAAAAAAAACAAAACTGATAGGTAGCTATTTTCTTATCTCTACCACTAGATGGTACTGGTGATCAAAATCTTCAAGTGGATACTGATCTTCTGGAGCATAGGAGCACAAATCTTGTCAGAATAGCATTAACTGTAGGCTTCCTTTGCAAGGATCCTGGGAATGGGAGAAAGGCATTCTGTATGTATGTTTTTTCTCTCTGCAAAGAGAGAATGTAGCCATACAGGAGGCACTAAGAGAAAGCCCCAAACTCCATATAACTTACTAAGTAGGAAATAAATTAACCCAAGCAAATCCCTTCACTTTCACATCTGTGAGATTGGGAGTTGGGTGGTAACAAGAGGGGGAAAAAAAATCTGGTCAGAGTCCATATACTAGTTCTTAAAGGAAATTTAAAACTTGATTCATTAAAATTAGAGTTGTCTATTTAATAATTTTTAAAAGTACTGCTTAAAATCACCTGCAAGCTTAAAACTGTCCTCACACTTATCATTCTTGAAGATGCTATAGCTAAAATCATAATTTCTTAGTCCACTTTCTGACAAGCTTATATCCCTCACCTCCAGTGTTTTGTAGATTTAGTCTTAATTCATAGGGTTAAAACAACATGCTCAAGGACTCTCAAGGTCACTCAACATACATGACAAAAATCAGGAATTGAACTCAGATTTTCCTGCTACATAATACTTCCCCATCCATTGGATGCCTAGAACTGACAGTATGATCTAAAGTGAACTTGACATACACAATGGTATCACAACTTAGAAGGATCCAATAAGATAAAAGTTTGGACAGAGTTAAAAAGGAGTTTATTTTTAAGATGTTCTTATTTGTCCAATAATTTATTTCAGAAGGTAATATAAGAGAATGGATCTGAAATTCCTGATAGTGATTGCCTTGCTCCAATGTTGTCAGACTACTAAGACCTCCTCTCTCATCACATTCCCCTGTCTCCTCAGCTTGTTCCCTTTGAGCTCCTTTTCCAGCTGGCCATTAGGGCATATTGTGGCAGAGCAGACACCTAATCTGCTTTATCTAGTGAAGTAAAACAAAGGGGAGGGGGTGATAACTCCATTTGCAGGCCCCAATACCTGTCTAATAGTTTTATAGATAATTATCAGTCTTTCTGTTTCAGAGATCTGAATATGGTGAATCATGCCCCCAGCAATTTGAGGCATTGGCCTACACCCTCCTTCCTAGCCCCGACTTCATGCTCGGTTGCTTTGTGATTCTAGAAAAATAACTGTGTGATGCCTGAGGATCTGAAGAACTTTTACCTAATGACCAATGGCTTCCATATGACATGGAGTGTGAAACTGGATGGTAAGTCATCCTCCTTGCTGTTGGGGAACATTGCCCTGGTGGAGAGGTTGGGTGGGACAGCTCTGGGCACTCACAACTTATGAGTCTTTCAATCTACACAGTTTTTCTGGGTTTTTGAGTACCACATTCAGAAGCTGTGATTTTTCTCCTAAAGCTAACAGATATCTAGTGCTTTACCTACTTCTACCCTGTTCCAGTGTCTAGATGGTACTGGCCTGTGAGCTTAATTTAGAGTCTTCCTATAAATAGGGTTGGAATAGAGCGGAAGAAAACATTAATTATTACACACACACACAAAAAAATAGAACTGCTAGCCTCACTTCAGAGCAGACTTCTCAGAGTAACCTGCAGGAAAGACCCATGGTCCCTGGGAGCAGGTGTCCCTCTCTTTCAGACTCTTCCTTTATTCATACAGTTGTGAAGACTTCAGTGCTCTAACCCTGAAATCAGAACCTTACCTTTCTCTTCCTGTACCACCTCAGCCTCAGTCACCATTTGCCTCAGTTTGTAGGATGTCATCTTGCTTTAAATGTGTCTAGACTAACACATTTGCATAATGGGTGTAGGGACTCTCAACTTCGTACACAGTAGAGCTTGCAGCTACTGCACATTTAGATGAGGACTTAAAGAAGTTCATAAGCTAGGAAATTCTGATTTAGCTGCCGGAGTCCAGCCCATTCCTGACACAGACTTGCCAGTCCTCATCCCTGTTGGCTTTTATTGCCTCCCACACCAGCAACATCCCCATCCCCATATTTGCTTAGATCTTAGGAAGTACCCTAAACCTCCCCATTGCTGACCCAAAGGAGGAGAGACTTGTGCTTCACAGAACTGACTTTTCTTTCCTGCCTCCATCTCCTGCCCACATATATGAATTACCTTTTTTTGGTGATTCCTGAAGCCTTTATGACTGTCTCCCATAGCTGACCAGAGAAACAGAATTCTAATAGCTTACTAGTGAACATTTAACTTTAGTTTTTACTTATAATTGTTTTTTCAATGGCCTAAAAGTTATCTGTCAATAGCAGTACCTTCCCTTATATCATGGCCATGGCCTTTGGGATCTGGAGCAATAGACAGGGGACAGAGACTAGATTGACTGACAGACACTCCCTGCCCACATTATGAGGGCAGGTTAGTTCCCTCACAAGCCTGCCTCAGAGAAGAGATATTACATGACTATTTTATAAATGAGTCTCTGGTCGTATTGCAATATTTTCTATAACTTGATCTTCCTAGTCCTGGTCTTTTTATCATGATTACTATACCCATTCTTTACTGAATAGCTTACATTGTTAACAGAAAAGACGGTAGAGGCAGCTTCCAGCATTTTATTAGTAGTCTCTTCTCCTCAAACAGTCCATGGTCTATACTAGCTGTTTTATTGCTTTCATCCATTCCAGTTTTTCTAGAAGTCAGATTTGTAAGTCTGTGTGCCACCTTGTGTCAAGGATTCTATACAGTAGATGAGGAAAATATGCAGTCTTCCTGTTCCTTATTTATACCCTAATCACAGAAGACTAGAACCAAGTGAGAAGGGCTGCCAGTTCTCTCCATTGAGTAAGTGAAAATGATGAGAGATATTTTCCATCATGAAAACTTACAATAAGAGAAAAGTCCAGTATATAATCAAAAGCTGTTTCTCCTTTGTAAAGTATAATTTTTTATGCAGCATATTGGTTAAACTAGGGCAAGAGAGAGTGGAAATATTTTTTAACTCATTTACTCTTCAAATGAAGTTCCTAAGTTCATATTTTCTAGCTCTTCTTGAGTATCCCTTTCTAAACTTTTTCTGTAGCCATACCCTAATGTAGTAGGGACTGTTCATTGCCTGTGGCCCCTGATTCCATGTTTTGTTTTGTTTTGCATGAAAGGCCGTTGCTTAGGGCCATGTGCTGACTGATCCTCTTCTTCCTACCTTTCATCAGATGCCTCAGTCATGTGACCAACAATAGCTGGGCTTATGATGACCATTGTAACTAGGCTGTCAACTTTTTGTCATTCTTTTTAATGTCTCCATAGAGCACATCATTCCATTGGGCAGCATGACAATTAACAGCATCTCAAAACTGACTCAGCTCAACCAGTCTTCCATGTATTCACTTCCTAATGCACCAACTCTGGCAGACCTGGAGGATGATACATACGAAGGTATCTGGAGGAACTTCTGCTTTGGGTTAGAAATGAACCTGCTTGCTTCCCTTTTATAATATTGAGGACCATGGGAAGAGGTTGTGGCACTGTATTATATTCCACTAAACCAAAACCCTTCCCACTCATAGCTCCTTAGAACCATGGGAATAAGGTTAAAACAGCAGCAGCAGCAACAGCCTATACCAACAAAGGAAATTTTAATGAAGCAAATCAAGGTTGGCATCTTTGTTTTGTTTCCTCATGGTTCAGTACCAAGTACACAGTAAGCACTTAATGAGTACATGCTGAGTGAATAAATGTTATAAATTAAGCTTCACCTAGTACTTAAGTATCAGGGGGTTCAAGGAATATGACAGTCTAAATACAGCCCCTTTCCTCTCCATTCCTACCTTTAAAGCTCTTTTTTACTTCTAAGTGAAATGGCTCATAGGGTTATTAGCTGCTAAAGCCTCAAGTGAGGGCTTCTTCTATCAGAATTATTTAGCTGCTTATAACAGATACCCAGTTACAGTAACTAAATAGTGGTTAATTTCTCTCATGAAATCTGGGACTAGGTTAAAGTTGCTGCTTGAGAATGTGAAAGTTTCCCTCTCACTTCCTGCAGCACCAGCCTTTGGTATGGTTTTCATCCTCATGGTTGAGTATTGTGGGCTCTACCTCCCAGTTCAAGTCTGTGTTTCTGACAGGAAGAGGAAGGGTAAAAAAAACAAAGAACAATGGCCAAAAAAAAAAAAAAAGCCCTTGGCAAAATCTCTCCTCATTTTATCTTGAAACAGTTTTTCTCAGAAGTCTCTCCCCATAGCCATTTGTCAGAACAGAGTCAAAAAGACACCTATAGTCTGACAACTAGACCTGAAGAAGTCTTGGGAGATATTTTTATTTGTGCAGTATTACCTCCTCAAGCACAATTGGGGTTTATGAAAGAAAAGAAGAATGGATAGTGAGTAGACAGCTAGCGTCTAGGTCTTGGGGGTTTATTTAAGCTCTGGCAGAGGGAACTGATGTAAGGCTTTCTCCCTCTACTGGACAAACAAATGGAGAACAGTGCGACAGGAGTCCGGAGACAAAAATTGGAAAGTGATGAGTCCAAGAAAAAGCCTGTCACTCAAAGCTATGGAATCCCCAGCAGTAAGAAAAGTTCACATTGGTTTAATAAGTGTATGATATGGTTTCTCTAAAAAGCAAAGAAGTAGTTACACAGACTAGGTCTTTCCTGCCTGTGAGTCTGGAAGAAAAGAAGTACTCTGTAGAGGGGCTTCAAGATAAGTACTGAGCCAGGGATAGGGACCATATTTCTCCTATATACTTACAGGTATAAAGACCACTTGGCCTTCTGGCACCTGCTGGGCTCATGCTTTCTGCAATAGTCTAACAACTAGATCTAAGTCTCATTAAAATGTAAACAGAAAAATTCTGACTTTTCTCAGGGTACTCAGCAGACAATCAGAAGACATCAGAAGAAATATTAGAATATACAACCAGAGAACTAAAACTGCTAGAGCACACAGAAGAGGAAGAGGAAGGGTAAAAATCTAAACAAAAATAAGCACAAGAACATTTGAAATTTTTGAGACAGCACAGAGACATAGATAAAAAAATTACAAAGATTCTCAAACAATTGACTAAATGAAATGAAGAAAATACAAATATTATTGACACCTGAGTTAGACAGAAAAATTATGTGCGATGAATATTATAGAACATAGGTAAGTAAATTTTAGAGAAGTGAATTTTAAGAAAAAAAAGTAGGAGAGTATGAGAAGTAGAAAATAAATCCAGACACCTTTCATTGCAATTATAGGTGCCAAAGAAAGAAGAGATGGAAAGGCAATAAATAAATACTAACAAAAAAAAATTTCTCTGCAGATAGGAAAAACTCAACCTAAACCTAAATCAGAACAATAAAAAACCCCAAACATCTAAGCATATCCTGATAAGGAAAAAATGACAAGCTTTTAGTCAAAAAGAATAAATTGTACAGGAGTAGTAATCAGACATCAGTGGGAATTAGAAGATGGTGAAAAACATTTCTAGGTTACCGAGAGAAAAAGGAGTGAAAATCAAGAGTTCTATGTTCACAGACTAAATATACCTCAGGTTATAAGAAGGAAGTTGTAAGGGCTCAAAATGTGTTACATAAGAACTCTTGATCATAGTGCAAAGAATATTCTAAAAGGTGCTATCCCATTTCAGTTTAATTCAAATGTGAAGAGAGAGGGCAGTTAAAGTATTCTAGTTTAAATCCTATTCTGCCCCTTCCCCCACCCCCCAAAAAAGGATATATTTAAGTCCTAAATCTCAGTACCTTAGAGTATGACCTTATTTCCAAATTGCAGACTTAATTAAAAGATGTGATCATACTGGAATAGGGTGAGCTTTATAAAAAGAAAATTTGGACACAAGCATATATTGGATGAATGCCATTTGAAGATGATGGCAGAGGTAGGGGCAATTCCTCTACAAGAAGTCCAAAAATTTCCAGTAAACAGCCAAAGGCTAGGAGAGAGGTATGGAAGAAATTCTTCTCCACAGCCCTCAGAGGAATATTCTTTGGACACTTTGATTTCAGACCATAAATTTCTGTTAAGCCACTTAGGGCTATTGTAACAAAGTACCAAAATGTCAAAACAGTAGTTTCAGTGGTCCTCATAATGGATAACTGAGAGAAAAGGGAAGGGGTAGCAAATGAAAGATCTTATTTTACTTTAGGAAAGAAGTACAACAACTTGCTGGGGAAAACAGCTTTGGTGTTCCAGTTTTCTATTCCTGTATAACGGATTGCTACAAATCTAATAGCTTAAAACTACACAAATTTATTATCAGTTTTATTTATTTATTAGAAGTTTCTATGAATCAAGAATAAAACTGCAGGTCAGCTGGGTCCTCTTAAGGAGCTGACAACTGGCCAAGCAGAGAATGCAGCTCTCTGAAGCTGAACCCTAGTGACTGAAATAATGTTGGCTGAGACTGATCTCGTTGGAGGCACTGGGGTCTCTTCCAGGCTCACTGTGGTTGACTGCTTTTAGTTTCTTGCAGTGTGGTACTTAAGTTCCTATTTTAATCCTGACTTTCAGCCAGGGTTCACTCCAAGCAAGTTAAGGCTGCCCTCAGATATAAGCCATATGTCCCTTTCCACATCATGGCAGCTTTTAAGCCAGCAGGAAAATTTCTTCCCAGTGTGCTGTGAACTTTCTTAATGTAGCCCAATCCAGGGAATGAATGCCCATTGTATCCACAGGTCCTAAACCACCCTCAGAGGAAAGGATTATGTGAGATGTATATACCAGGAGGCAGTAATCTTGGGGATCATCTTAGAATTTTGTATATCCCATTTGGTTAGAGAAATGATGGTATATTGTTTTCAAATAAAGACAGTCATGGATCTAATTATCAAAAAACAAAGGCAATCAGGTCTCAACCTAAAATACAGACAGATGGCTCTTGGAAAGTTCACATTTATTTGGGAATGAGTAATGGGGAATTCCAGTGTGGGATGCAGAGGCTGTGAAAAGCCGTAAGTGCACCCAGAGGGGTTGAGGTAAGGGCAGGCTTTTAAAGACCCAAAGGAGAAGTTTACCTGAAATAAGGTTCTTTGGTATCCGGTCATTATAGCAGTTGGTATTAGCCCATTGGTGGAGACAGCCATTGCTAGGCAGTTGTCTTATCTGAATTTCAGTAGTCTTGAATAATTTCTTGAAATAAACCTTGATAACAGAAAATAAGTGTACAGAGAGCAAAGTATATGAGTTTGAGCTGCATCTAGGATGCGAAGGAATTCCTGATGGGCTTTAGGAAGTCCTTGTGATAGTTCTATTTCTGACACACAAGCATGAGTGAGGCCCACACTCTTTCAAGACCTGCTGGCTCTATTTTGTCTGGGGTACATAAGAATAAACTCATCATCTCAGTATTTTGAGACAGGATCTTGCTAAGTTGGCCATGTTGGCCTCAAACATGTCATCCTCCTAATGTTGATTATAGAGTTGTGCCACTACATCCCACTAAAATTTCCAGTCTAATAAGGGAAATGTTGAATGACAGGAGTTTAAAAAAGAAGAAGAAGAAAAGAAAAGGAAGTGACTTAATAATTAAGATATATAATATTAAGATGAGAGGAATAATTCAATCCCATAAAATTTATGTAATTCATTACATAAATTTTATGGGATTGAATCTCTTTTGAAAGATAGAGACTACTAAATTGATTAAAAAAAAAAAAAAGCAAAAGCAAAACTTACCTGTATATTATCTTCCAGAAACATTCTTAAACTGATGAAGAGACTTCCTTTTCTGGTAATGGCAGATTATTCAGAGCAGCCTTCCTGCTGAAGACTTAAAAGCAGGACAAAATTTAACAATTGTTTTCCTAAAAGCATCAAAGAGCTAACAATATGCTAAGGTATGGTATCAGATCAACATCCAGAAGAAGACAGAAATCCAGGGAAGATGATTGTGGAGTTGCTTTTGTCTAAGGTACACTGTCCTCTTCAAAGGAGGAAGAAAGGCTGCTGAAAAGCTGAGAATTTGACTCATTTATGAGCAGGGGGGATAAAATGGATTCTAGGGCCTGGAAAAGATGGGACCATGCTCTTTGTAAAGGAGTAGTGAAAACCTGGACCCTAGGAGCAAGGATGAACCAGAACTAACTGTTACTCACCTGGACTGAAGCTCAGTGTGAGTCATTTATGTGATCCAGAAAGTGTTAAATCCCAAAACTGAACATAGTTAATCCTAGGTTATTAATCTCAGAGAATGGCAGATGCAAATAAAAATTCACTCTAGAGAAATATCCCAAAATTGTAATAATGGTAATGATTGCACAACTTTGTAAATATACTAAAAAAACCACTGAATTATACAATTTAAATGAGTGAATGCTAAAACAGGTGAAATATATTGCAAAAAAAAAAACTTTTTAATTTTTATTTTTTAGTTGTAGATAGACACAATACTTTTATTTATTTTTATGTGGTGCTGAGGATCGAACCCAGGGCCTCACACATGCGAGACGAGCGCTCTTCTACTGAGCCATAACCCCAGCCCAAAAAAACCCTTTTATATAAAGGGAAAAATCCACCCTAGGGAGTAACATTATCCTAGGCCTCAAATTGTTTTTGTAAATAACTTTTCAAAAAAATAGTTTCTACTAAAAATATAACTAGATACAAAACCCTGCTACAAGAACCATTACAAATTACAGGTCCCATTAAGAGATCCACCAGTATTCCCAGGTATAGACCACACAACAAGATGCTAATGCATACATGGAGTTAAAACCAAACTAAAATTTAGGGGAGGAACTGAAACAGTGGTACTGCAGATTTGAGGTGGAGGGTGGGGATTCAAATGGTGACGTTATGCTCTAAGGTAATGGCAGATAATACTCTACAATCCAGAAGAACATTTAAAACAATTACCTGAAAGGTCTGGAGAATAGCCAAAATCAGGCAAAGACTGGAGTGTAAAACTACACTTAGCAGAAGGGAACCTCACTGCAGGAATTTGCTCTTTTTACAGCTTTTCACCTAAGGGCAGACTACCCCACCCCTAGCCCCTGTCCCAACTTTTAGCATCGTGCAGGGCTGCTAAAATTTTGGCGGAATCACCAGTCTAGACTTTTAATTTCATCCAAGCAGGAGTAACAGAGGCCAAATTTCTCTTCCCACCTGGCACAGCAGTTAAAGGAAGGCCTAAACAAAATATACAAAGTGTTTTTTAGGACATTGCCATTAGGCAACAAAGAACAGTGAGCTATGAGCAATGGGAAACAATCATGGTGAGCCGTATAATTTCCCAAGTTTACTTCCTTGAGAGTTCCCAGTCCACAGGATAGAAAGAAGAACGCAGGCAGGGACCATTGTTCTCCACAAGTTGAGATGACAAAGTTGTGAGCCCAGATATATTAAGGCAGCTAAAGTTCATAGGATTGAGTAACAGAGAGCCGATTAAAGAGAGAATTCCAGAATTCTATGAGGGGTTCCCTTGAGTTTTCAGCAAAGAACTGATAGACACATGTGATGAAGAAATTGCCCAAGGTCAATGACAAAAACCACTGAAGATAATTAGAGGGAACAATATCTAGTCCTCATAAAGGACAAAGAAGACTAAGCAAGCTGAAATGCCTCATGATTCACAAAGCATTAAAGTACATGGAAGGGCTTGCCTTAGAAAGGGGAATAATTAGCTATTGATAAACACTACATTGATCCTGCCTGTCATATCTAAGAGCAAAGCCCAAAATATCTGTTTCCAAGTAACTATGTCTAAGAATAAAGCTCAAGAGTATTTATGGAAATACAAAAATCATTAGCACCCCACAATGTAAAATTAACACTTTTTGGCTCCTAATCAAGGATGATCAGGCATGCAAAAAAAAAAAAAAAAATACAACTATAATAAGGAGGAAAGTAGGTTAATCAAAACCAACCCTAAATTGACACACATTTTAGAATTAGCATGTATAGATATTAAAAGTTATTATAACTTTATTCTGTATGTCTTTGAAAGTACAGATTGGAAACTGTGTATTACAAGTTTAGCTTTTGGAGTTTAGGGTCTGAGATGAAAAATATATTGGATGAAATTAGCGGTGGCAAAAAGAAAAGATTGCAGAAGAATGGAGAACCCAGCAATAGGTACTATCCAAAGTAACAGAAAGGAAAAAAGTTAGTAAAAAGAGCATCCGTGCACTGGGGAGTAACAAATGGTATAGTATATGTGTGATTAGAGTCTGTGAAAGAAGGGGTTGGGGTCAGAAAATAATAATACTTGAAGATGTAATGACCCAAAGATCTACCAATTTGATGGAATTATAAACTGATATATTCACTGAGCTCATTAGACCAGGAAAAAGAAACATGAAGTGATACCAAAAAACATCATAATTAAATTGCTCAAAATGAGGATGTATTAGTTTTTTTGTTGCTGTGAATAAAATACTTGATGAGAACAACTGAGAGGAGGAAAAGTTTATTTTGGCTCATGGTTTCAGAGGTTCGGTCCATGGTTGGCTTATTCTATTGCTCTGGGCCTGAAATGAAGTCGTAACCTGGTGGCAGAGGAAAACAGCTCTTCTCCTGGCAGCCAGGAAGCAGAGAGAGGAGCCAGGGACAAGATACAGTCCTCAAGGGCACACCCCTAGTGACCTACTTCCTCCAGCATCACCTCGCCTAGCTATAGTTAACACCCAGTAGTTCATTCACATTATTAATTCATCAAATGGATTAATCAATTGATGAGGTTACAGCTCTCCTCATTTGGTCATTTCCTAAAAGTCTTTCTGAACCTTGCTACATTGGGGACCAGGCATTCAACATGAACTAGGGGAGATTCCAGAGCCAAACTAACAAGGAATAAAAAATAAAATCTTAAAAGCAACCAGAAGAAAAAGCCAGATTACATACAAGGAGCAAAGGATATATGTCTACTTAGAAATAATTCAAGTGAGATAAAATACTCAAGAAAAAAAAATGTTAAAACTAGAATTCTGTACCTATTGCAAATGTCTTTCAAAAGCAAGGACCTTTTATGAAAAGCAATCTGACAATGTCCATTCTATTACAAGAAACCTACTTTGCATAAGGAAAACACCAGAACATGTGCAGTCATAATTATTTTAGAATTCATAGCAGAATGATGATAAGGTGAATTCCTATCAATAGGAGAAATAGACTCCCATAAAACATCAAGCAGCCACTAAAAGAATGAATCAGTTAAAGGGTCTTCCATATGGTATTATTGTATAAAAAGCAAGATTCAGATAATGTGTATGATATCCTATTTTTACATAATAAACAATCCCTGAAAAAAAGAATAAAACAATGTCAGCATCAGGTCTTTCAACTTGTTCTGACTTTATGTGGTACCACTCCCAAGAAACTCGGGTCCTCCTGTTACCTTCCCCCAAATTCTCTGACAATGTCTATGGGTAATGGGACAGCCCAGTCAGAAGGCCTAATCCATCAATGAGATCAGGAATTTATAGAATTTTTTTGGAAAATACTACTTAATAGTATGTTTGAGATGAGTTTGTTTGTTTGCAGCCAGTGAGGACCAGCCAGAGAAGCCTCACTTTGACTCTCGCAGTGTGATATTTGAGCTGGATTCATGCAGTGGGAATGGGAAGGTTTGCCTTGTTTACAAAAGTGGGAAGCCAGGTAAGAATCACAATGGGATGCTGTAGTCTTCTAGTCTGGGTGTGATCTTGCCTGACTGCTTGTCAGCCATCACACAAAAGGCACATACCTCCCTGACTTCTTGAAGTGCTTCTAGATTTTCTGTGTGCCAAGACTTAGAAAGCCCCTTTGGCCCTCTTTAGCACCCCCTGTAGGCTAATTTTTAGTCTTCTTTAGCCATCTTCATATGTCAATTACTACAAAACAGTCAACAGATAATAGGTGAGATAAACTAAAAGAAATAGTCCTTCTGTTTATAGACCCCCTCCCTGCAAGCTCATACTTTTAGTAAACATACAGGAAACACATTATCTTTGTTTCATACTTCTGTGTCTAGGCCAGTTAATAATAATAAAAACCTGATTTATTAGACCTCAAAATTCCAGATGGGAAATCATGAGAAAGGGGGACCAGTAGTGGATAGTGAGGCTCTGTGCCCTTGAGCAGTAACTGCTACCCCCTCCCCCCACCCAAAGGCAGTTGAGACCTTGAGACTGAAACTACAGAACTGGACAAAGGCAAGCCATCTTCAGTAGATGGGGGGAGAATGTACAGACACCAGGATTTACCTTTGGGGGAAGGAGAGATTATCTCCAACTTGAAGAATCTTTGCAAACAGATTTTGAGCTGCATCTTGAACTATAGTTGGAATTAGATACTGCAGGGAGTGGCAAAAACCATGTCATGGAATTGTTATTCCAAGTTAGTGCTCTACATGAACCATCTAGAGGATGTAGAGATGAAACCTGAAGGCTAACTGCTCTCTCATATGCAGAGTTTGGAAAGCCAAGCAAAGAAATTGAGACATAACGTGGAAGACAGTGGTCTATCATTCTGGATTACTTAGACTGGAGAGATTCAAATGAAAATTTTGTATGACCATAAGCAATTTTGAAAAAGGAAGAGACCAGATAATGTAGGCTTCTTAGAGAGATGTTATAGCTGTATAGACAACAGATGAACCAATGAGCTAATAAGATTGGAAGGTCAGAAACAGGTGTAAGGCAGGAGCTGGTATGAAAATGCCTCTGTCACCCAGAACATCAGAGACTCTATTGTAGTAGTTTTTCACAGCATTTCTGGCTCCCAAGAAAGACCTCCAAAAAAGCCTGAGCCATTCAGAGTTTGCCTCTATCAGGAAAGTTGAGACCACAGTGTGTGTCCAACAGATAGATAGAGGCTGATCAAGAATTTGTAAAAATGGCCATTGGAGAATGTGACTAGGAGGTTTGAAGAGTAAAAAATGGAATTTTTACCTTATTTTATATCCTTAACTATTGAATTTTTTAAAATCGTGAGTATATATTGACTAATTTATGGTTACAAGGAAATAAGTGTTAACTTACTTCCTTTGTCTACTATTTTAGCATCAGCCCAAGACACTGAGATCTGGTTTCTGGACAGAGCATTATACTGGCATTTTCTCACAGATACCTTTACTGCCTATTATCGCCTGCTTATCACCCACCTGGGCCTGCCCCAGTGGCAATATGCTTTCACCAGATATGGCATTAGCCCACAGGCCAAGGTAAGGACTGGGAGGGGGAACACCTGTCATCTCAGAGTATGATGTGTATCAGAATCTTCTGAGGAAATTATTATATTGCAGATTCTCAACTTCCCCATTTAAGAGATCTGGGATAGAACCCAGGAAATGTGTTTTTAAAGCAAGGCGTCTGATTACAGTGTTAAGTAGACAGTGTCACATAATATTGATCTAGTCAAGTGACTCCCAACATAGCTGACCCTCAGAATTACCTGGGATGTTTCCATCTTTGATTGTTACTGGGGGCTGACATCTAATTGATTGTTTCGGATTGGCAAATATATGTACTCAAAAGAGTGCAAAGTAAATCAGTTTTTCCTATTTTCCCAGTGTGCTTCCACAGAGGCAGCCATGGATACCAGTTTATGTATGGTTCCAGAGATACTCATTGCATGTAACACATGCAAGCATATGATTTTTAGTTCCTTTTTGCTAAATCACAAGTATAATGTACTATTCACATTGTTCTTTTCACTAAACAGTCCATCATCAGTTGAGGTAGACTGCCTTGTCCTGTCTAATGACTATCGAGTATTCCATCAAATGGATTGACTCATTTATACTACACATTTGGGCACCATTTCAAACACACAGATGACAAGTAATACTGATACAATCCCTGGTTTGAAAACACCCAGTGTGGCAAGAAGAACTTTTAACTAGAATGAGCTGGTCTGGGCCCCTTGATGGCAGTTTCTCACAGCACTATATTAGCAGGAAATTAGGGACTCACCTCTGGCACTATATTACTGTTTATTGAGAAAGCTTCATTTTCCTCAAATATCCCATAGTGACACCTTCCATCAGGTAAACATTGTGATTGGTTGTGATCAAAGAAAAGTCAATAAATGAGGATGCTCTTTGCCCTCAGCAGCTTAGAAAGCCAGTAAGGAAGAGAGCACTAACACATCTTCCATCAGGAAGGCTGTACCAGCCTCTTGTCATACTTCCCCTGGGGGAATGGTGCTGGTGGGGACTGCTACTTCAAGGGCAGGTGGAAGGACACCGGTCCCTAGATCAAGAAGAAAACAGCATACTCAAGGTCTTAGTTTTCATACTACATTTATTTAGAGGTTATTAGGGATGCCTCATAAAGCAGCATTGTGTCTTGCCAAGTTTTCATTTGGCATAAATAAAGATCTAATAGATTATTCAAGGCAGTTTTTCATAAAAACTTATATGAATATCCCTTATCTAAAATGCTTGGGATCAGACATGTGCTCAATTTGGCATTTTTTTGGATTTAGATTTGTGCATGGATTTTACCAATTGATATGAGTTTCAGATTTTGTACTCTCGTGTCCTCAGCTTTCAAACCCTATGCCCCAACTAAAGAGCACAAAGAATAGCATTGTTCCTTTGGATTGTGACCCTCTCTCCCAATTCTGCCTTCCAGCAATGGTTCAGCATGTATAAACCTATCACCTACAACACAGATCTGCTCACAGAAGAGACCGACTCCTTTGTGAACAAGTTGGATCCTAGCAAAGTGTTTAAGAGCAAGAACAAGCCCTTAATTCCAAAAAAGAAAGCGGCTGTGCAGCCTGCAGGTGGCCAGAAAGGGCCCTCGGGTCCTACTACCTCTAAACCCTCCTCTGGACCTGGAAACCCTATCCGGAAGTGAGCACCCCCACTATCGGCTCTCCACCAGCCCCACAGCAGTGATTTCCATGCACACATGGCCCCAACCTCAGATTTTGCATGTAACTGTAGGCATCTTCCCAAGTGACCAAAATTTCAGCCATTTTATCCACCCCCCACCCCAACATTAGCCAGGGGTTGGAAGGGCATCCTGAGTTTTTATCCCCAAGAGTTCTTCACAGTGGGTTTTTCCAGTTCCTGCCTCCAAAAGCTGTGAATTTAAGTTCTATAAGGGACCAGAGAGGTCTATTGAGCTTTCTTTTCTATCTGTACCCAACCCTCAATCTCTTAGCTAGAAAAGTCCTCCAAAAAACCCCTGGTTTTGACCCTTGAAGCGTTAGAACTGCACTGTTCAATCAGTAGCAACTAGTCACAGGTGGCATAAAAACTTATATGAAAAATTCATATCCTCAGTAGCATTAGCCACATTTCAAGTATTCACATGGCTACTAGACTAAATATTGGACAGTAGAAAGATATGGAACATATTCTTTGCAGAAAGTTGTTTTGTATATAATTTTTTTAAGTTGTCAGTGGATCTTTATTTATTTATATGTGGTGCTGAGGATCAAACCTAGGGCCTCATGCATGCCAGGCAAGTGCTCTACCATTGAGCCATGACTCTAGCCCTGCAGAAAGTTGTTTTGGACAACACTGCAGTAGAATATTTTCATACTCAGATTAGTTAATTTCTTTTGTTGATACCCAAACTTAATGGGTTGCAGTGTTTCATAAAAACTTTAGAAGATTCAATTGTATGTTCTTAATACATTTCACTCTGTTCATTTTTCTTTAGTTTCTTAAAGTTTGCTTTCCATTTTGTGATGTTTACACATTTGCCAAAAATTTGAGATGTATTCCTGTACTTTATTCTAACCTTTTAAAAGTAAAAACACCCAGGCATCATCATGTTGGAAAACTCTTAATAGAGTTTTAATGAAACTAGTTAATATTAACAGCAGCTTTCTACCTGCTGTGACTTGTCTAGTCCCACCCTGGTTTGTCATTGGCCATACTTAGGATGGGAAAACCTTTAGAATATGATGGAATTCCAAGATTCCTTTGCAAGTTTCCTTTAATTCAGAAATCATTTTCCCCATAGACACGTAGGGGTATTAGACCTCTAGCCAGCCAACATGTGCCTAATATTTGTTTGACACAAGATAAACCTGAATTTACCTACTATATACATCTAATGGAATTTCTACAGAGTTGTTCAGGCTTTCAATTAAGAATGTTTTCTAACTTTGCAGCCCTGACAGTGGGCACAAGCAAACTTTCACTCTACTTCTCAGCAGGGAAATCCAGGAGTCACCTATCACCCACCCACCCTCAGGATCCTTGAGTGGCTGTAGTTGTTTCCCTGAAATTCCAAAGGTTGGAAAATGACATTTCTGAATAGTGAGAGGCAGGACCTTCTACATTTGTACACTTCAGTCCTGACTGGCTCACTCATTCTTTCCTGACTTTTCTTCCATGATTGTCTAGACTCTCTTCTTTGTAGACCTCAATCTGCTAATCAGTCCAGGGCTTTGCTCTTCCATGGCCCACCAGGGAGCTTAAAGAAGTCCCCACAATTGCCCACCTGCACTTCTGACACCACTTTGAGTACTTATGAAGTTTTAAATTTTTGTTTTGATTGCTGATTATAGTGATAGATATGAAATAAGAGGCTTTCAATCCCCCTCCATCTACTACTTCACACAGCCCCTGAGGAAAACAAGGTAAAGAGTTGGCCTTCAAGGATCATGGGTGCTTCACCATTGTTGTAATGGTTCTAAGTCTTAAAATACTAGTGTTCAAAAGTCTTTGGGAGAGCTAGAGACATGGCTCGGTGGTAGAGCACTTTCACAGCATGCACAGGCCCTAGGCTCCATCCCCAACACTGCCTCCCCAAAAGAAAACACACAATAACAGCATATTCAGTTGCTTTAAATATGCCAGCATGTCAGCTATTCTGGCTCACTTCTAATGGAAAATGTTTAAAATAGCAGCACCTCTGGGCTTTGCAGTTCCATAGCTAACCATTTATATAATTCAGCCTGGACATTCAAATGTTTTTGTTTTTTTCAACAAGTACACTGTGTCAAATTTTCCCTAATTTAAGTGTTTTACCCCTTTTAAATTAATTGTTTAGGTTATTACATTTTGAGCATTTATAAATGTGCAGCAATTCAAGGGAGGTCCAACAGCACCAGTTCAGCATTTGACTGCTTCTTCAAGACAAGGTTAGAAGGAAAATGAGAAGGCATGTCATTCTTCATTGCAACAGATGTCTTTCCTATAGTACCTGAGGAGCCCATTGGAGGACCAGTTCAGTTTTGGTCCAGTTCTAGATTCCATAAGTGAAACAACAGAGGAACCAGGAGAGCAATGGTGTCCTTCAAACCAGTGGCAATCAATGGGAGTCTTCCAAAGACTGTAGAAGGAAGGCAGTTAGGATAAAGAAAAGCTCAAGACCTGCCTCAGAAGGAAGAGTGATGAAAAAGCAGAGCTGGTTACATCATATGCAGGACTCAGTACAAAATGAAGATGTGAACCTCTTGTTCAAAAATCAGAAAAACTACCATTAAAGGCCCTAAAATGTGCTTTTCCTTTCTTCCATGGTTTCCTACAACTTGTTATGGTGATGTTTTCTGTTTGCTCCTTAATACTGTTACAAGGAAAATTAAAATTTTTAAATTAGTATGCATTTTACCATTCTTTTTATATTGTGAATTTTAATTCCAAATATAAAAGCATTTACCCATGTAGAATCACCAAATTTACACAATTTGCTTTTCCCAAACTTATATATATATATACTATGTGCATATGTATTTTATTCTTACCAGAACAGTAGAAAAAACACAAAACTCAATCAGTATTTCCCTTCTTGATATGTACACGTTTTAACACACTCTACCTCTAGTTTACTGATGAATATAGGACTTTAAAAAGGAAGTATGGACTGCTTTATGTTTTCCTTTTCTTCTTTGTCATCCTTTTCAGCACAAGTAGTTAGCTAAAGGGAAACAACATATGAGAAAGAATGTATATGATGGGGGTTCCTTGGTTATTTGTGTTTCTTAGCGTACCATTGTCTTCTTTCTGTGTTTTGGCAAGTCTGGTTCAAATGGAAAGCATGACTTGTTGGAGCTCCCAGCACTCTGTATTCAGTTACATAAGTTTCACTGCTTTTATTCTGAGCTCTGCCACATTATGGATCCTCAGGAATCTTGTGTTCTCAGAGCATTCTAAAGGCTATCTGTGCATGAGGCACTAAGGAACAGTGGACAGACACATCCCTTGTTTTTTGTTCCATTATTGCAGCAGACTTCACTTACAGAACACAAATTCAAGGATAAGTCAGGCAAGAGCAGAAAACCAAATGTGAGGTCCTTCCAAGTGTGGGTTCTTGTGCAACTACACAGGTCACCTGCCTGTGAAGCTGGCCCAATATGGAGATTGAATTTGTTAAATGGGGAAAACACACCCGGGAGGTTTATGTTTTGAAACTAAAGCAATTAAAATGGTAATGTACACTCTAAGAAATCAACTGCCCAGGAAAAAGACACTATGCTGAAGGTATAAAATAAAAACGAATGGCAGAATGCCTCAGTAAACATTGATATAGTCAAAATCATTCATTCATTAAGTTCCCTGTCGTCATGCTGCTTGCAGGGAGGTAACCAAGCCATGAATAGAGATGAATAAGGTCAGCTTATGCGTGACATCCCATAGAATCTATCCTTCAAAGCTATGCTCTCCAAACTTCCAAACATGTATCAGTGTCACTGGAGTCATAGAAAGGAAGGTACCCAGATCCTACTCCACACCTACTAAATCAAAATTGCTAAGCAAGGTTCCCAGCTTCAGGATTTTTAATCAACTGGACTAGTAACAATAGTGCTAAGTCTGAAACTTTGCTTGTATTGCATGGAGAATCCAGTAAGGAATATATAAAGAATGGAATAAAAGGGATCAATGATCCTTTTTAAGTTTCTGAATAATGTATTTTTCCCCTAAACTTTTTATTATGGAGAGTAGTAAACATTTACAAAGATAAATAGTATATTGAAACCCTGCATCCAAAACCTACTTTTCAACAATTATGAAATCATGACCATGTATCTACACTCCTATTTACTCATCCAATTATAATTAATTTTTAAATAATTCCAATTTGTCAGTTTTCAATCTCTACTTTGTTTTAGATTTTAACAGTTGCTCTAGGGATTATAAATCCCTTTTCTGTCCAATTCAGTAGCCACTCACAGGTTTCCTGGCAGCGTTATCTGTACATTATACTCTTGTCCTTTTCTTACAGTTTATCAGACCCTGGGTAGGTAAAACTCCACATTAGCTGTGCTCTTTTTTCTTGGGATCCTGTGATGAATTTTCTTTTTTGGCCTAAGCCAACCCTGGCTAGATTGTTTTTCCATCTGAGCATTCTCTCTTTAACATATATGTAGCCTCCATTATAGTGTTAACTATGATTATTAAAAGAGCTCATACACAGGTAAAGTTAGTTAATTCAAAGAAGTTAGTACTTTCTTTCCCCCGTTCTTTGTAATGTGATCCCAACTTTGTTTTCTATTTAACTTTCTATGTGACCTACCCAGCTCTACTCTACCTTTCCTTACAAAACACTATATTGTGTTCATGTATGAATATGCCACAATAGATTCCACCATTATGTGTAATTACAATGCAGTTTTTAAAACTGAGGGGAAAAAAACACTACCTTGTTCTCCTGTGCCTAAACACCAATAGTTGTCCCCAAAGGTCTCCAGTCTACCTTCACCTCAGAGCACTGTAAAGCCCCTCCCCACAAGAAGAGCCCTCTTTGAGATGCAGTGCTTCATGTCAGTACCGCTCAGTGAACTTTAGTCATCTTACCTGTCTCTTCCAATGGTTGTTGAGATGGAGACTTGTACTACTCTGGAAAGCCATCCTACTTGGTATGGAGTCCCATCAACCATTAATAGATTAAATTTGAATCAGCCATTCAAAATTTTTTGCAAAAATCCAGAGCTGCCTTGTGCTTAAGAACAATAGAAACAGACAACCAAGCAAAATTAATGGAGAAAACGGCCATAATAAAATGTATTACCAATGTTCTGAATATATTGATATCCAGATATTATCTTGTATACTAATTCTTGCCATTTTCACTAGCTGTGACTCAAAAATCTTTTTTATCATACAGTGTATCTTCATTTGTGGTCTTGGAAATGGCATCTTTAATTATATATCTGTATGCTCCCTAGCATCTAGCACCTAGGCCCTATCTAGCACCTACCTTTGATAGATGTAGCAAGCAGAATGAGGCCATCCACCCAGATGTTTTCAATATCCAACTCACATGGATAAAATAGGTTGTGAGCAGGCCTCCCAGACAACAGGGATGAAAGCAGTGAGGACTAGCCAAAGGGTGACCAAAGATACAAGCAGTCAGGCTGGTTTAATCTCACCCAATTGACTGTGTGCCACATATTTTGTGCCTAGAAGCATAGCTGACCATGACTATCCAACCTGCAGCTGTCTTAAGAATTCTAAAAGAATAAAAACTAACCAGCAACGTATGACACAAGCAGGATATATCACTTCCTTCTTGTGTCCTTAGGGAAAGGTCTTTAGCACCTCTCATGCTCAATTTTTTTGTAAAATGTAAAATGAAAACAGAATGGCTATGAATTCTATTAAATAAATATATATCAAGTACTCTCACAGAGAGGCTTTCAGTAATATTTAATTATTTTTTAAAATCAAACTTCGCTTTCCCCTCTGAATTGCCTAACAACCAACTCATTTTTCTACCAAATAACCATCTTCTTTGACGTATTTTTATATCCTTACTTTGCAAAGTGAAGAAATTTCATGCCTTAAGCAATGCAGTGTTCTTTTTACTTGTCTCTGATAAAATTATTTCTGATCAAAACAAAACCAGAAATGGCTTCAGAATGGTTGATAAACTAAAATTTTAATTTTAATTGTAACTTCCTCACTTGGCTCCCGGTAAGTTCCCAGCTTTTTCCCCAGCCCTGCAGAGTTGCCTGTATAACAGGTCCTCCATGTGTATTTGCTGTGGTTGTATAGTTTCCTGTGGCTGTCATAACAAATTGCTAGGGCATACCCAATCAACGATGATCTCAGATCAAGGTCCTCAACTGAATCACATCTGCAAACTCATCTCCCTTACAAGGTAACATTTACAGACTTCAGGAATTAGGACCTTTGGGTGGCCATTGTTAAGCATACTACAGTGGCATTTGGTGGTACACCATCTCAGGGCTGTGAACACAAACAGTGGGTTTGGGAGCTACAGACAATGGAGCCCACCAAAAAACGGTGGCTGGAAACCAAGTCTTCTATTCCTGGCTCCTGCTCTTCTGCGTACATTCATTAATGGACCTTGGAAGAAAAATAAAGTAGGTCTTCAGCCCTTGAAGCCCCTGTGAACCTTACTCTCCATCTCCAAATTCCTTATATTTTTAAAACAGAAAGCAAAAGAGAGATTCCAAAGGAATCAAATCCCAGGAGTATTCAACAACAAAAATACTGTTTGCTTTTTTTAAATTTTATTTTACCAGCATCCATATGGAGGCAAGGTGAAAGAATATCTATACTAATGACCAGAAAAATTAGCAACAGCATCTTGTAAGGGTAAGGTACCGTTTGCTTTGATGCCGCTCAAGGTCTTTTAAGGGAACTTAATATCCTGGATTAAAACCAACAGAGGCAGCCAGACTAAGTGACAAGAGGAGAGAGGAAATAAGCAACGGAAAATATCCTCCAGTTTCACTAAAAACTACCAAACTATCAAGTTTAAAAATACAGTCTGATTTTTCATCCAGGCTCATGTATGACCTTTTTATTTTTTATATGGCTGTATTCCCTCAGTAGAACTGAACAATCCAGTGGGAAGAGAAATGATCTAGAACAGAAGATTCTAGAGCTACCCCACAAGCAGGGCTCACAAGGACTCTCCCTGGTGCATTCTGAATACCCTGTGACACTGACCAATGGCACCTCTGGGTTCACTTCCTGTAGCATCTCTGTCGTGCCACTGAGTAGCACTTCTCTGGGTGAAGGAAAGAGAGGCACTGGCAAGAGGTGGTGTCTCAGACCACTCCTGTGTTCCTCCCATATTAGGGGGCTTGAAAAATGTTAAGTAATGAACTCATCTTTTTCTTCTGGATTTCAAAAGGCAGGAAAAAGATTGGCATCATTGACTATATTGAGGAAGGCTTTAAACAAACATGTCCTAGTTGATCAGTAACTTGATGATATGAAAGTTACCAATATCAGGATGGAACTGAGACTATCATGGCAAATGAAATAAGCCAATCCCCCCAAAACCAAAGGCCGAATGTTCTAATATGTGGATACTGACTCACAATAAGCCAGAGGGAGGGAGGAGTGGAAGTTCACTGGATTGTATGTGGGGGAGTAGGGGGGAAGGATGGGGAATGGGATTGGGAAAGAGTAGAATGAATTGGACATTAACTTTCCTATGTTCATATATGAATACAGGACCAGTGTAACTCCACATCATGTACAACCACAAAAATAGGAAGTTATACTCCATGTATGTATGTCAAAATTCATTCTACTGTCAAGTATAACTAAAAAGAATAAAAATTTTTAAAAAAGATAGTTACCGATATCAAAATAAAGTCACTTTACATCTATTTGGAGCCCAAAGGCCATGAAGGAGGGGCATTTGCACATTATGCCTATACAAAAAAAAAAAAAAAAAAAAAGGAAAAAAAACCCACAGGAAATTCTTTCCAAGCCACACTTTGCTCCATGAAACACACACAAGGACAGATAGCCATACAAAGACAGCTATCAACCAGCATAAGAACACCTGCCTAACAGCCTCCACTAATGAACTGTGAACGCCTGTGATAAGACTCTGTAACCAGTACATGTACTTTTCCCTGCTGTCTTTAAGAGCTTCCTGTTGCCCCAACTTCCTCAAATGGGCCTAGCAGTGCACCATAGCTCACCTTGGCACCATATCCTAGATTGCAGTACCCTTGCTACTCCTAAATTAGCTGTCCTGGAGATCCAGTCCTCTATTGTTTATTTTAGATAGACAAAAGTGATTAATAACCAGTTCTGTATTGGCAAATATTTGGCTTTCCCAAGATCTCAAAAATACCATCTTTAATCTCTGACCCCTACTCCAGGGAAGAAAAAAGGGAAAAAAAAATACCTTGTGACTCAATGGCTTCCACAGTCATCTTCACATTAGAACCCAGGGGAAGGAGAAGAGACTTTTTAAACATTCCAAAATTCAGGCCACAATCCAAACCAACTATATAGCAATCTCTGGTGGAGGGACACAAATGGAAGTTCTCTATGCACCCAAGGGAGTCCAATCTGGAGACAAGGGTGGCAGCCTCTGCCTTATGTTACTTCCATTCTACAGCGAGTATTTTCAAAATGCCATTCCCAGTAAAAGAGACCCTCTTCACTAGCTGTAAGCAAGAAATTAGTTAACATTGTTTGCTTGTTAGAAGTTTTAATTCCTAAACTTAATGTTAGATTCATTCCTTCTGAATGTGACCTTCTAAAGCAACAACTCTCAGAATGACAAGGGCCCCCAAAAGAGCATAAAGTATTTGTTCACTAATAGGAAATGCAAAGTGACAAAAATGCACTTCCTTCTGTTTATACATCACTATCCCATGTGATAGTTTTCCATGTTTGTATTCAGTGCCAAGGTAACAAGCAAATGCCCTCATAAACCACTAAATCAAGTGTGGAATATTACACATTATTTAGGACCCTAAGGGAAATTAATATTAACAACCGTGTATCCTTTTCAACAAGGTGGTTAAATAAACTCAATGGTCTATATTCTACAAACTTAACTTACAGTTCCAGGCTCTCCTTGGGTGCTTTCATCCACCAGGAATCATTTCACTAATCTCAGCTTGAAAAAGCTGTCTCTCCATCAGTGGTGACACTCACAGGAGCCTATGGTGTGAATATGTTATTTTGACTCTTAGGCAATACTACTGCATGTTATCTATAAATCACATATTCCAGATGTAAAGGCACAGATGTTTTGAAGGTGAAGCAAAGATGGAATAATATTCCAACCTCTCAAAACACCAACTGCAATGGCTTATCTTTCCCTGGTTTTGGAGTCAGAGGTTCTTCATAGGGAACCATGTGACCCTGGGCCAAGGAGCTCCTGTTGAGGTCTCTGTCACTTCCTGGGTACCAGGTCCCAAGTGTGTCCTGTAATTGCTGAGAGCCCTTCACAGTGCCTTCCTCTCTGGACACCTTAGGTCTTTAAAACCTTGAAAGCCAAGTTCTAAATGTAAAATTCTGTTCTCTATAGAGTTTTAAACTTTATTTTGGTGGTGACTTAGGTAAATTTTGGGGCACTTTTTTAACACAAAAAAGGCAACAAAGTGAGTTGCAGAAGAGTTCAGATGTATAAAAAGCCACTCAACTGTGCTCTTGCATCAAAACAAACCCTCAAACCTCACAGATAAGGTGGTACATATTAAGTTAATAGCAGGTAATACATCCTGCAACAAGGACTATGCCTGCTTAAATCAGGAGTGTCCAAGAGCGTATCACTGGTGCTACTCACTCTGTCAATGAAATGTCAGCCAAAGGGCCTGAGGTCATTCCAAGCATGGGTTCTGATGAAACCGAAAAGAGTCAAGCCTTCATAAGGTCCTACACCCGAGACAAGAAGAGTTTCTCATTTTGGCATTAAACTCTATTTATTTAGTATTTGAAACATGGTGTACATTTATGAATTTGTATAAACATTTAGTACATCTAAAATCCACAACTGGTAAACAATCTGTGCTTTCTTTTGTGTACAAGGTTGGAGTTTAACATCTGGATATTTTGGTGTTGTGGAGAACCAGTCTGTGAATCTAATCAGATTGCCTCATATTACCATAACAACTGTGACAGGAGTGATTTGTTCCTTAAAAGGGCTGCTGCTTGCCCAGAAAAGGTGTCACGCTTTGGAACTAATAAACCAAGTGTCCAGGAAACAAGAGAAACATGGCTGACATGAGGAGGAAAGTTCGTGCAGGAGATTCCTGGAAATCCACATCAATGCACAACAGGCAACTGAAGCCAAGTGGTGACACCTAGTCTCCCCTGCTTCCCCACCAGAGGGGTTCTGCGCAGCAGGAGCTGGTCCTCTCTCTGCTCAGAGGGTGCCCCAAGAACGTCACAGCTGCAGCTCGGAGGTGCCAACCAGGCCCAGGGCTCTGGCTTCTTCTGGAGTCAGGCCACTCTTCAGGGTCCTTCGCACTGCAGTGATCACAGCCAGAGACACAAGGAGAGAAGGAGGTATTATGAGCAAGGCATGCAGCAGTCAGTACACCAGCCTCCCCTCTCCCCAAGGACCCTCTGGAATGCTGCAATACACCCTGCCCAGGGTAGAAAAGATCTCGGGAATACAACAGGGTGAGCTGAAGCTGATACTGTCCAGAAGGGAAAGGGGCACGGACTGGGGCTAATAAAGAGGGGACAAAGGAGGAGGCTTCTCTTCACATGGGTTTCTGAGAAACGGGTGCAAACTACATAAGTGCTCATGGCAAGTGAGAGCTCATTCTCTACCCAGCACACAAAGTGTTAACAGAGCTGGAAAAGTAATCACAGAGCCTGGGAACGCAGGCACTTCAATGACAGAAATTAAGTAAAACAGTGCACGGTGAAGGGGCGAGCAAACTTCAACAACCCTATGGGTCTGCAGAAGGAGCAAGGATAGCTAGGGACACAATGGAGAACTCATGGCTCCATGCAGCCAGGTGTTAAAAGACCCAGGGCAGCAGACAGGATGAGTTTCTCTATGAGTGTTATGGGTCTCAGTCTCAATTTATCAAAGGACCCTTGGGGACAATGATTAAAGTGAACAGCAATTCCTTATGGAATGGATGCCAAGGAGCAAAACCACCGAAGAAAAACCACCAAACTTCTGGGTGGGTTTGGGGATGTTTTCTACAAAATAACACAAAGCTCAAGAAGGTAGTGACCACACCTTCATCGGTGCTCATAGCTGGAAATTGGATCATTGCTTACATTTAACTGACAGGCTTTGTGTTTATCTTGGCAATATGGTTTTTCCCATTGTTTGATCAGTTTGGATGTTGGTTAAATAAAGGCTGGATCAGGGTGAATGAGAAAGCAGCTGCCCCTCCCTAGATAAGTCCTTTCATTTGACAGATCAACCAATTACATTACCCTTAATTTACAAATCACATTTGGCCTGCTCTGTATTTCTTTTAAGGTTATACAGAGTTCAGGGTATTTATTCTATTTTTGAAAGAGTTGTGTCATGGATCTACCTTCCATTCTAAATCCCAAGTCAGCCATTCCCTGAGATGAAAACAGGCTTTTAATCAAAGTACAAAGGTCAAGCTCACCCTTAGTCTCTTTCCCTTTCTCCTGCCAGACCCAATTCCCCTCATCCCTTTTCCAGAAGCCAGGGGCTCACCTCATGGGAATGCAGGCAACACCCCCAATCCCTACCTCATCAACACATGGACAAAAGCTCATTTAGTTGACAACAAAAAGAACTGAAAGACCTAGGCTCATGGTGGAATGAACAGAGACTAACACCTATTAATAAATGTCTTTGAATAGGAGCCAGCATCTAATGCACTGATTAGTCAACAAATCATTCATAGCAAGTCTATCAGGTGATCAACATTTAAAGAATTGAAAGTTTCATGGAAATCTCAGACATTAAATCTGGATTCCTTAAGAATGGTGAGGGGTACCCCCAAATCATACCACTCTTATTTCCAAACCTAGCTTTGGGCCCCAGACCTATCTATCTGCAGCATCTCCCGTACGCGCTCACCCTCCCCAAACTGGCCCCTTAGACTCCCAACTTAACCAGACCAAATGTTTGGCTCCAGAGCCTTGACCGCAGACAGACTGCACATAACTAAGTAATGGAATTTGTTCTGTGGGGCAGCAATAAAAACACTAGTTTGTAATAACCGCCTATGTGCTTTAAACAAAGTGTTTGTTAAAGAAAGATCATTTTAATAGAAGAAAATAAGATAAAAATCTCTCCCCTCTCAACAAGGAAAGACAGCTAAGACTACTTTATCAAGATTCAATATACTGCCTGAGGAAGTGCATGCTGTCTTGGAAGGCATTTCAAATTCCATTAACCATAGAAGGCAGCATAGACACGGCCTGGAAACTGCCATCTCTGTATATGTAGGCACATATTCTAGGGTGAAAGACTATAGAGGGCCCCACAGACTGATAGGAATTTCATCCATGGAAGGTGTTTGAAAATGTTTCTTAAATGCTTCTGTTCACACATTTGCTCTAGTCCTGTAACTGATGTTCAGTTCATATAAAACTCTGCATAAGGACTCTGATGCCTTTAGCTCATGTAATAATCTAATAGACACAGGCCTTGGGCTGGCCTATCTGCAGTGTAATCAGGGACAGATCAAAGCTAAATGGTGCTGCCTCAGCCTCTCCATCTCACTGCACAGAGGCTGTGCTTGCCCCTGTGGGCTCCCACTCAGTTTTGATGCTTCAGACCATGAGGGATCCTCTCTCCCCTCCCTCACCCTCTGACCGGGGTCCAAGGGTCCTCTGTCATGGGGGAAAGCCAGCACGGCTTAGTTCCCTTTGCTTGCCAAATGACTTCCCCCCAAAATGAGTAGTCATAGAAAAATATGCCCCATTAATGGAATCTTACTTTCTGTGGACCTTCACATCAATACCAATAAAGCTCATAAAAGAACCTGAGTACTGACCCCTCTTTGGTGTAACATAAAAGTACCTAAGTACTGACCCCTCCCCTTTGTTAAAGAGTCAGTTCACTTCACCACTTGAAAAGATGAATGAAAGTAATCAGTTGAAATCAGTTTTGTGTCCTGATTCAAGCCATGCCTGTCTGTCATTCATTATTCATCCATCATTATGGTCAGTCTGTTCATCATTCAGGAAATATTCCTGAGCATCTTCCCTGAGCCAAGTGCTTGCAAATGGAGGATCCAGGTCATGTTCTGACAGGGAAGGAGGATAAGGAGAAACACTCAGGGCAGCAGAATGTGTCCAGGTTGGGAGTTGACTCTCAAAGTTTCCCAAAAGCAAAACAGAGCTCAAGGAATAAGAAAACAAGGGTGCTTACAAATAGGCTGCAGCATGTGGAACTGCACAAACCAAACCTCTATAATTTTTCCGTCAAATAGAGGTTATTGTCAAGTGAGCATATTGGGTCTCGCTCCATTCCCTATTTCTGCATCCCATTGAATGCTCTCCCATGTGACTGGCTCCCATCCCTGAAGTTGCTTTAACAGCAGACTGGATGTTTCTTTGTCTGCTTCAAGGCTCTTTCACACACAGTGTGGGTCTCTTGGCTGGCACCAGCAGCAACCCTGTGCCCCCAGACACTTGTGACAGCTCTCAGTGCCATGGTGATGGGGGAGGGGTTCTGAAGCAGGGCACCTCTGCAGTCAACATGCAGCACAGGACTATGGGGAATCAGGTGAAAAACAAGTTCTCTCTCCTCCTCCACCCTCCACAAAAGAACCTAGATGACAGGGAGGGAAGGAGAGGGGGAGGTGGGAACTTGGCACAGGTGCCTAAGAGATCAGAAAGTTTTTTAATCCTACAAAATGGTAACTCTTGGTTAAAACAAGTTGAATCTGAGAGCCATGGGGACAGCAGTTGTCATTTACTGAGTATACAGAGGAATCTGATCACCTACACAGTAAGTGTGGAGAGGATTTTAGGCTGGACATTCGGATCACAGCCACACTGGAGACAGCTGTGCCCTGATGAACGCTGGCAGGATGCTTTCTACAATCTTTCATATTGATGAGGAGCTGACCACTTTAGTTCCAAATGACAGAAGTTTATTTCTGATCTTTCACCTTCAGATCACTGAGTTTTTTTTTGTGTTTTTTTTTTTTTGCATATGATGAACAGGATTTGAAAAGTTTTTAACCCTTAAAATTCTAAAGATTTTATACTTACTATCCTGGGAGCAGTGTGCCTAGGATCATAGGTACTGTATAGAAGTTTAAGATGCCTTAAATGGTTGGGCACAGTGATGCATCCCTGTAATCTCAGCTACTTGGTCGGCTGAGACGGGAGGATCTCTTTCTAGCCCCCATATAAAAGAGAACACTGACCTTTGACTTTCTGAATCTGGCTTATTTCCCTTAGCATGTTCTCCTCCAGTTCCATACATGTACTAACAAATGACAGCATTCTTATTTATGGCTAAGTGAAATTCCATTATGTATACATACACATTTTCTTTATCCATTCTTATGTTGATACCTGGGCTGGTTCCATAACTTGGCTATTGTGAACTGCACTTCTTTAAACATTATAATGCGTACGTCACTATAGCATGCTGATTCTAGATCTCTTGGATAAATACCAATGAGTAGGATAACTGGGTCACATGGTGGCTCCATTTCTAATCTTTCGAGTAATCTCCATACTGCTCTTCAAAGTGGTTGTACTAATCTGAAGCCTCACCAACAAGGCATGAGTGTACTTTTTTTCCATGTATGCTTATAAGCATTTATTTCTATCCTTGATGATTGCCATTCTAACTGGAGACGAAATATCAGTGTAGTTTTGATTTGCATTTCCCTGGTTAAGGATATTGAACATTTTCACGTATTTGTTGGTCATCTACATTTCTTTTGAGAAGTGTCTATTTAGATCTTTTGTCCATTTGTTGACTGGGTGTTTATTTTTTTGGTTTTAAACTTTCTTTATTCAGAATATTAATTCCCTGTTGGAAGAACTGGCAAAGATTTTCTTCCATCCTATAGATTGCTTTTTTAAGCTCTTGTTTCCTTTACTGTGCAGAAGCTTTTTGCCTTAAAGCATACTGTTCATTGTTTCTCAGTTTTATTTCTTGAGCCTGCACCAGTATGTTGGTGCTTTTCCTTATTTTTCTTCCAACAGTTGCAGTGTTTCTAATTTCTAATTTCACTACTGTGACCAAAAGAACTGACAAGAACAATTTTAGAAGAGGAAATTTATTTGGCACTTATGGTTTCAGGGTATCAGTTCACAACTGGCCGACTCCATTGCTCTGAGCTTGAAGGCAGGCAGAAATCACTGCAGAAGGGTGTGGCAGAGGAAAGCAGTTCAGGAGATGTTAATCAGAAAGCAGAAAGAGACTCCTCTCATGATCCAACTACTCCAGCTACACCCCACCTACAGTGACCTCGCAGTTAATCCCTATCAACAGATAAATACACTAATCAGGTTAGGCCCTCATAACCCAATCATTTTACTTGTAAACTTTCTTACATTGTCTTACCCATGAACTTTTGGGGGACATCTCATATCTAAACCATAACAGGAATCTAGTTTTATTCTTTAAAAATAAAAACCTGGATACCAAGTTTGTTCCATTTGTTTAAAAGGTTTTCTCCTCCAATGTATATTTTTGGGATCTTTGTCAAGGATCAGATGACAATGTGAATTTGTTTCTCAATTCTATTTCATTGATCTTTGTGTCTATTTCTATATTACTACTGTTTTTATACTACTAGGCTTTTTTTGTTTTTTACTATAGCTCTGTAGTGTAATTTAAAATGAGGTATCCTACCTCCTCCAGCATTGCCCTTCTTACTCAGGATTGCTTTGGTTCTTCTAGGTCTTCTATTTGTCTAGATCTTTATAAATTTTAGGACTTTGTTATTGTGTTCTATAAAGCGTCTCGCTAATATTTCAATGGGGGTTGCATTGAATCTGTAGTTTGCTTTTTGGTAATAGTCATTTTGACAATTTAATTCTGCCTATCCATGAACATGTGAGGTCTTTACATCTTCTAAGATCTTCAGTTTCTTTCTTCAGGATTCTATCATTTTAATTCTAGAAGGTCTCTCTTACCTCCTTGGCTAGATTTATTCCCACATTTGGGGGGTGGGCGTTAGGCTTTTGTGAATGGAATTGTTTTTCTCATTTCTTTCTCAGCACATTCATGACTGGTGTGTAGGAAATCTCTTGATTCTTCTATGTTGACCTTGGATCTTGCTACTTTATTGAATTTGTTTATCATCTCTAGACTTCTAGCGTAATTTTTGGGGCCTTTTAAGTATAGGATCATGTCATCTAGAAACAGATGATTTCTTATTTTCCTATTCATATCCTGTTTTCTTCTCTTGCCTGATTGTTCTAACTAGAGTTTCAAGAACTATATTGAATGGAAGTGGGGAGAGTGGACATCCTGCCAATGTTGATTTCTTAGTTTTGATAAATTCTCCTGTGGCCACGCAAGGTGTTACCTTCGGGGCTGCTGGGTAAAGGATGCAAGGCAATTCTCTGTTCTATTTTTGTGACTTCTTTGTGTATCTAAAAGCTTTCAAAAAGTTAAAACCAACCTGGAACAACAAGGAGGTTCCCAGACCTACCCAACTTAATCTCAACTTGAGAATCAGTGAACAAGGGTCTCTGGGAGAAGCCCACGGCACTGCATTTGTACCTTCCCCAGCGGACCCTGACTTAAATCACTGTTGTCAGACAAGGGGAAAGGCAGGGCCCTCAGGAAGGTGCTTTGTGGTGACAGGGTTGAAGTCTCCCAGTTCCACCTAATGACATGATGTCCACTCATGCTGAGACACCTCATGCTCATGCATGAAGTACTTCCTATTGTCACCGGCCTGGCCATGGTTTCCTTGGTATAGCAGAGCCCCTACAATGACACATTCCTCTATAACTGGCTACATTAGCATCCATGCTACTTACGAATCTCTTCGATTCTAAGCAGGAAGTGAACAGAAGGTAATCAGTGAAAACACAAAAGCCAGGTGCTGCCCAAGAGTCATGTTACAGACTGAGGAGTGGAGCAGAGCTGGGCTTGGGAGGAAAGAAAGGAAACAAGTTTTCAAAACTGTTTTCTGGGAGAACCCACATCAACCTGGGAAGTCCTACACATAAGAGGGAAGGGTGCTTCAGGAATCCATAGGCTGGGTTTTCAGCAGTATTTCAATTCCTGGGCCAGACAAAACTGCCGTACACAGCCTTCCAAATTAAGTCCAGCTCATCAGTTCTCTGGATGTCATAACAATACTAACCAAAACGTGTGCCAACACTGTAGCCTGTGTGTGCCCAGGTGCAAAGCCATTACACCAGCATGCTGGAGGCAGGGAACATAGGTCTGGTCTACTTAGAGGCAGCTGGGGTGAGGTGGACAGTGTGGGGTGGGGGTAAGAGCACCGAGTGACCACTGAGGAGGTATGGCTGTGTGCATAGCAGCTCTTAGGCACCCGCAGGCAGCTTCAGATCCCCACCTGCATGAGGTCTCTTGAACAGAAGCACAAAAGAACCTAGATGACAGGGAGGGAAGGAGAGGGGGAGGTGGGAACTTGGCACAGGTGCCTAACAACCATCCCTGGGGCTGGCACTACTGCCTTCAGTGTACCCAAGAAGCCTGCAGCTCTGTGGGGCCAAGTAACTGTGGGGATTCCCGTCACCATTTCTGTTGAACACATGTGTCAATCTCTGACTGTAAAAATGGATTTTACTGGAACTTGGTGGCAAAGACAATGAAATACTGTGACATCCCGTCAGGAAGGTGCAGGGTGTTTTCCAGAATACTCTCTTATAGCCTCAGAAAAGCTCTGGGAGACACAGATTCTCAGATTCCTATTTCATTGCTCCTCCCTCCTTCTGAACCTGTGCTCTGGGCCAAATGGGTTTCTGGCATCTAGACAGACATAGGGACTGAAAGGCCCTCCTCCCCTCTCGGTGTGCCAGTTCCTTATTTGGGAGGATGATTTATCTCAAAATGAAACAACCAGAGAGCCTATTGGGTGCAGTGAAGCACTCTGTACTCTTAGTTCCATCTCTCTCACCTTGAGGCTTCCTGATGTTTTGCCATACTGAAGTCCTGGCCTCTGGCCCACTCCTGCTCTGGACTGACCGACTCCCCTACCTGGGTTCAAGGAGATCTTCAGCACTCTCTTGAATTGTTCCATTTATCCTCCTGTCCTGTGTTCATAGGGTGGGTGCCCTTAGCTGCATGAGGGGTCAGTCCATCTTTAATGAGTTCTAAATATCATGAAGTGCTGAGTAAATTCTAATGACACAGTTGTTGAGAAGAATCCGAGAAACCCTGGTTGTCTCTTCCGACATCTTTATTTTGTTCCAAGAACATTAATTTTAAAAACTCTCTGGCCTATTGTCATGTTAACTTCCCCTATGAAAGAACATAATTGGCTCAGGGTAAGTAAGGGAGTACTATTTAAATAAAACAGATTTTTCTTAATGGGTAAGAAGAAAAAAAAAAACTGGATATTTTCAAATACCACTTTGGAAAAGTAAGGACAAGTGAATTATGTTGTGCACTGATCTGGTCCAGGGCTGAATCTAATGTTTTGTGAGTCTTGTCTTCTGTTTTCTCTGAAATAGATTCAATAGTATTTAAGATTCAATAATTTTCTATCCCTAAGAAACTCAACTTATCAGATAGCATGCTAAATCCTTCCATATCTTGCAAAAGAAATAAGATTCTAGTCACATCAAATGAATATGAAGTATTTGACCCTTCAAGAGGAAGGTCGATGCTTATAGGATGCACACATATACAATAGGGAGGTGATCATGGTGTGAGGGGTGGGGATCAGGATGCACAATCAGAGGCTACAGTTCCTTTCCCAGTAGACCCTGACATCTCCCCACTGAGCCACCTATTCTCATAAGTATGGCCAACCTTAAGTTCCTAACTAGTTGTAGGTCATATCATAGTGATGACATTTTTACAGAAATTTGTCCCTGAGCCCAAAACTCCATTGTCACATATATGAGCAGTGCCCAGAAGCCCCCATGGAGGAAAATTCAGCAGGAAAAGGGGCAAGTGGCCTTTCAACCATGACACTGCCTGGGCTCTGCTGGGAAAAGATAAAAGTCCCTAATCCTTAGCGCTGAGCTCAAGGTGACAGGCAGGCGACCAGTTGAGCAGGCCTTTCTTCTAAGATGGGACCCAGATGAGAATGAATGTGACATGGCGGTGGGGGGTAGCTGCTTCTCCTCCCCAGCTATCAGAGCCTGCCCTGCAGCATCCAACTTGGGAGAACCCCTCAAATGTCCTTGAGCTACATCATATTTTAGTCAAGGCCAATATCTAGGGAGCCTAAGAGGACAATTAGCCCTGGGACGAAACAATGCTCCAATATGCTGAAAAGGGAAACCAAAATATGAAAACATAAAAAATGAGCTCTGGAAACTTTCTCCCTGGGTCAGGGTCACCAGCCAACTGGAGAACCTTGGTTAGAATCAAAGAATATATGAGATGAAGGAGATGGACCATTCTGCAGGTTAGAAATCATCTACGCCATTTGAAATATTTTGCTTAATAAAGATGCTGACTGGCACTTGCTGGAAAAGCAGCAAAGTGAGCTACGAGAATCTATAATCTGATTAAGACGCCCTTGACATGTCTCATGTGATGACATGCCACGCATGTGTTAGCTGGCTGTTTGAAGTGTATAGGCTTCATCCCCAGCATTACACACAAAAGCAGACATTTAATTATCTCTGAGGATCCTCAAGTGGCTTGCAGGTCATAAATTTCCAGGTTATGGGATCGGTTCTGTTTGATTTTGTGCACTAGGTGGACTATAATTGTCTTTAGCCAAATGAGTTATAGCCCAAATATGTCGGTTATTCATTATTCCCTTGCCCCAGCACCACCATTAAACAATCAAACACAGCATTGTTCCACAGTGAGGCCCAAACCACTAAATTTCACATAGATTGTGCAAATTGCTTTTTTCTTACTCCTTTAACCCCTTGTGAAAAGCTGAGGCTCACCATTCCTTTCTAACAAAAATCAAAGCCTAAGATTCCTCATCTGTTGACAGTGCCATTGCTAATATATGAAACCGTTACAGATAAACATTTACATGCACATGGTACTGTATTTGTTATAGTAACTGCATCGTGGGGAAAAATGTGTTTAGCGAAATAAAAAGAATATGAGAGAAAATTGGAATGAAAATGATACCACAGGAAATTATTCTATATCAACCACAAAACAGGCTCTTTCAGGATTGAAGAGGAAAATTATTTATGACTGTGTTACTGTGCTCAGTGATATTATAAATCTATGAATCCTACTCTTTATAGATCACTGAGAGGGCCAATGCAGTCATGGAACTTACAGGAAGTACCCAATCCTTTGGCTTCCAAGGACTGGCCAGGACGATGTATCATGCATTAGCCTTTTGATTTGTGGTTCCTGGCTCACCTCTGTCACACATTCCCTGCCCTGGTATTCTTTCTCTACTCTTCTCCCCAAGTCCACCTCCCACAGGCTTTTCCCAGAAACACACCATAGTTATTATTGCACTGAGATTGCTCATATCTGTTAAGACCAGGAGTTAACAGATACAAGGCTTCTACCATTTGGTTACCGGTCTATCAAATTAACAGGAAAGCAATAAAAAAAAAAGCTACTATTGTAGTTAATCCACTTAAGACCTCCAAAAGCCTTTTGCAAGCTTCATTTAAAAAGCTACTTAAGATTTTTTATTAAAAAGCAAGAGAAAAATGAACAAATATGATAGACAAGTTATATACTGCAAAAGGCGTAATCTTCCTCATGTGCATGAAATGTAAATTAAAACCAAAGGGATATACTATTTGACGCTATTCTGATAGGCAAAAATGGAAATCCCACATTGGCCTGGAGCAACTGGGATTTGGTATGCAGCATTCAGCTAGTAGTGGATTAGCCTTGCCCCTTTGAAGAAGATTTGTCACCTGAGGATGCCCCTACTTTCCCAAGTGACAGGACCCTCAGCCCCTACCCCTGAGGTTCTGAAGCTGTTGGTCTGAGTAAGCCAAAATATCTGGAATTTAAAAATCTCTGCAGAATATTCTAACTGGCATCCAAGGTTGGTAATCACAGCTCAAGAGCCTCATCACTCAAATGAGTACCAAGGGTCAGCAGCATCAACTTCACCTAGGAACTTGTTAGCAACAGACTTGTGGCCCACCCATCTTACTGAATGAGAATCACATCCTCAGCCCCAACTGTTTTTATTTCTTAGGAAAAATTACCATTAGAAACTGAACAGATTATATCAAGGGAGCAAGGTCCCACAGGCTGCAGGAACCTGCTTTAGCATCTTTGACGCCCTGGAAGCAAACGTGGCAAGGAGTCAAGCAGAAGCATGACCCTGCACTCCAGTCACCTCTTGTGTGAATCTCCTGGGTGGCACAGGCTGGGTGCACCATGTGTTTTGAGTTTTTAGTGAACTACCCACCTGCCTGGGGTTTCTTTCACTTTGGGGTACAGAACAGGGGAGCAACCAGGCTCCGTTTCCTCCCTGCCATTCCTCAATCTCAGAGGCAAAGTGGTAGAGGCTGGGACTGAGTGACACAGCGAAGGGCTGAAGCCCAGGAGCTCCCCTGAAACATCTGGACCATAGCTAATGCAAGGAAACATCAAAGGACCCACAGGGATCCCGTTTCTCTACCAAGTGGTCTATGTGAGACTTGGCACAGAGCCACAGCCAATAGAGGCTCCTCACCCGTCAGCTCCAGGAGCAGGCAGCAGGCTCAGACCAAAGGGGAAAATCAGTTCCTTTGATGTCCTAAATCCTGTTTGGTGGGGAAAGGGAAAAAACTGATCTGCCTAGGCTAACATTATATATTGTAAGCATCCTAATGACCATCAAATCACTTGCTACCCTGGTTTTCACCTTTGACATGCAGGTGGGCTGTGGCAAACCCCTGAGGGAACAAGCTTCTAACCCAGTAGGAAAGTGGTCCCGGGTCCCTCTGGCAAAGAAGGCACTCACCCCAACACATGAGAGACATTTAAAGACCTTGCAGACCTTCTTGGACAAAGTGTGACTTGTGGGAGGCCTGGCCACAAACAGCAAATAAACTGGTCAGGTGCAGCACAGCTCCCTCCTCTATAGAGGCCAACACTGGTAGTCAACTTGAAACCTTTCAGTGGGGTTGTTGTTGTTGTTGAGGGCTACAGGTGGGCACTGAGACAGCTACTGAGGATTCATGGAAGCTGCCTCTGAATCTCTGCCCTTCAGGGTTATACAGCATATAAAGGAAGATCCTTCCAGGGTTGAGACCCTCACCCCTCCTCAAATGCACTCACGAGATTTGCGGTTGGCCCGAGATCGCTTCCTCTCCCTTGGCACCACTCGCTGACTGGGCACTTGGGTGGCCGACTTGACAATGCGGTCCATGATCTCATCTGCAGCATCGTCTGCGATGGTAGGTGAGTCATCAGTTCCCACAGCCCATGAATTAGTGGATCCTGAAAAATTAACCAGAGTGCAATATATTCAAAGAGAAAGAAAACACAAAAGACAAATCATTGCTTCTTTGAGTGGCTGACATATATCAGCGATGGATCTCAGCAAAGCCAGAGTCAGAGCCTCAGAGTGACATATTCAGGGTGCTTAGCTGGACCCACTTGCGACTTATACCCTCCAGGCTCTGCCCAAACTTGTGCTAGGGCATTTATTTCATATTCTTTTCATACCCGTAACAACTGTGTTCTCGTCTTTCATTGTTATGTATCTCTACCCCTGCCAAGCCCTAAGGGCAGATGATCCATGCTGTACCCAACTATGTACATCACTGATATCCAGCAATGTACAGAGAGGCCCACCAAGAGATTTACTAAGTTACCTTTCTATGAGTGGTTGTATACCTAGTAAATGTGAACTAACCCTACCTTCTCATATATTAAGTAGAAAACAAGGAATTTTGTAATACACAGTTTGTCTTTTAATTACTTAGCTTTTCAAAACTGTAATAGGATTGCCCTCTTCAATCAGTAATGTGGATAGTGATTTAATCTTTTCCTTTGGAGAATAAAAAATCACCTGCTCCTTGACCAGAAAGATGTATTTATGAGTAACTGTATATTCAAACAGGCCAAGTCTAGGGTCAAGGTATCTGCCTAAGCAAGCAAAAAGCACCACCTAAACATGGGTTCCCAAGTAATGGCAAATAATTGGAAATCAATGTGAATTTATATGTCCAGAACTTTGCCTTTGTGATAATTTTCTTATGAAATCTCTTCAATGATGGTGAATGTTTCTACAGGAGGAAAAATATACAACATGTTCAAAATCATTTATTTCTACTATCCACACTTTATTTTGTAATAAAATAATTTACAATGTACAATTTCAAAAGACTGTAGTTAGAGTTCTCAAACTCATTGCCTACAGAACACAGGTAATCCCAGGCTGAAGCCAAAGAACAGTCAGCTTTTTCCAATGTGTGGGGGGGAGAAGGGGGAGAGGAGAAGGGGTTGGGAAATGTTTAAAATGGTAAAATTTTAAAAATTTAATGTTAATGTATGTTAATAAGCATACATTTAAAACACTTTAGTTTGTCTTCCCTACTGATATCTTAAAAAACTTTTGGGGCTTGGAACCACCTGATTGGAAATGAATGAAGAAAACAGAAATTGATGGATCGAATTGAAAACAGTGGAGCAGTTCAGTACATTATGATTTTCATGGACACGTGTGTTTGAAATTTTACTGCAAATATGAAATGATATAATGTACTCATAACTTCTGCCAGTAAAATTCATGTGACTGAACATGTAAATAATTCACACTTCGTAAGATCAGTGCCAGAACTCCAGGTGTTCCATTACCTGCATGGGTGAGCCCTGCAGCTACAGGACAATGATGTTTTCAAATAATGAGGGTTTTTTTTCTTCTTTTTTGATACTATTGATCAAGTTCTTGAAGTTTATTTTGCTTAGCTTTTTAGTGGGAGTGCATCCACAGCCCTGGAACATGCAGAGCCAACTCTAGTTTCCCTGCTCATTCCTAAGGGAACGTGGTCTATTTGCTCCTATCAGAATGCCATTTTTTTTCCAGCATTATATAATGTTTTTAAAAAACAGACTCTTCCCAGAAGTGAATTTTTGAAATTGCTGCCAAGTTTTTCCACATTCTCAGGATGGTTTGAGTGTTGTAATTGCAGGTGGCAGGACTCACGATGGCACAGCTTTCAGACCAGGACTGTAAAGCCTCTGACAATGGCCCTCCTTAGAGGAGAGCAATCAAATAGCACAACTGTTTTGCCTAGCAATTTCCTATTTTCCCTTTTGCCTATTGATTTATAATTCTGAGTCTTATCTTGAAATGCCAAACTACTCTTCCAAAAATACACACAAAGCTCAATCAATTATGTTTATTACCCATAAGACATTTTCAGAGCACTGGGCCAGAAATGAAGGCACTGTCTAATTTTCCCTCTGAGAATTACCAATGTTTCCCATCTCCATTTTACACATCCCCAGGGATCTGTTTCCAATGCAATTTTCAGAGAGGATCAAAAGGAACATCTTGCCATGGGTCCAGAATTGTCAAACCTCAGTTTTGTGATGACTTCATTCCCTCCTGCGACCTCATTCCTGGTTCTACTTTTAATCTCCCCTCTGCTTGGTTACTGTCCTCACTGCCTGATCACCATTTGTTCTCATTCTTCCTGGCCATGGATGTTTTTCTCTTGGTAGACACTTGGTACCCACAGGTAGCCATCAGGGGAATACTGCCCACACTTCTTCCTATACCTGGGATCCAATGTGTCTCATCTCAGTTGCCCAAGTGTTGGCAAGTCATTTATGGATAATGAGATGTCATGGAGGGGATAGAACATTCTAGACTATAATAACAATACCATTTCACTTTGGCTTCATTTTTAAAGGTACTGTAATTCATTTTTTTCCTTTTAAAAAGCTAAACAGTATATAAGGAAGAAATTATATCAAGTAGATATTAATATTATTTTAATATAAAAAATGTTTGCCTTCATCACTGAAAGACAATTTCCCTGGAGATAGACTGGCAGTTTAAAAATGTCTTTTTTTCTGGCTTTGTTTCTTTTGAAGAGTGAGCCATACTTCCTGATCTTGGTCCTTGGAAGGGAATGCATCTTTCCTGTGTTATAAAGATTTTATCTTTCTTTGTTTTTTGGCAGTTTGCCTATGACATGGCTCTATTTATTCTGCTTGGACTTGCTAAGTTTCTTAAATATTTGAGTTAACACCTATCATCAATTGGAGGAGTTCTCAGCTATTATTTTTTAATATATATATATTTTTAGTTGCAGTTGGACACAATACCTTTTATTATTATTTATTTTTAAGGGGTGCTGAGGATAGAACCCAGGGCCTTGCACATGCTGGTCGAGTGCTCTACCGCTGAGCCATAACCCCAGCCCTCAATTATTATCAAACATTTCTTCTTATCCCTTGTCTCCTTCTGGTACTCCAATGACACATTAGATCATTTAAGTGTGTCCCAGACATCTCACACTTTGTTCTTCTTTCTTACCATGCTTCAATTTGTACACTTTCTATTATCCTTCTCTTCTTGCTGGAAATTGTTATTGAACCTATCTACTAGGTCCTTATTTCAGATATTTTATAGTTTCAGCGACTGAGATCAGTGTGACTTTGTTCTCCAGAGTCTCCTCCTTTTTTTCTGTTAATAGATGTGACAAGGTCCTGAGCTAGCCTGAGGCTAAAAGGCAGTTTTAGCTAAGAAATTAGTCCACCTCTCTCTCTAGGTATCTTGAGGATGACAGCTGTGTGCTTGCTCTGCCATGTGTGTTATCCCCAGTGGTTGGAAACGGCAGGTTGCTGGCAGCCTTTCTGGCCCAAGGCCCCTACCCACTCCCTGCCCACTCAGTGATACACTTAGCCAATGTCTTATGGAGTAAATCCCCTGTACTCAGTACTCCTCCATTCTAATCTCTATGCCAGCTCCACCTGGCTAGTATGAGTTCTACTGTTTTATCTTTGCTGTTAGAGTCATTCCACCCATGGTGAGCCTGGTCCTTTGCCTGTGCCCAAATTCAGCAAATGCTCCCAGAGGAGCAATCTCAGCTTGTCCAAAATTCTTCTTTCTCAAGTCTTCTTTCCTCACAAGTTCCAGAGTGTCTTTTAAAAGAGGGCTTTCTAACTTGTTATATATATTTTTTAAATTCTAGTCATGGTAGCAGGAGTGATGGCTTGCCACTCCTTACTGCATGCTGTCTGGAAGCAGAAGTCTCTTTAGAGAGGAGTAAATGTGAAGACAAACTAAACAGGCTCCCTCTCTAAGCCCTTTCACCTGTCAGCGAAAATGAACCCATACTGAAGAAATCCGACACTAGTTTTTCTTCTTGGTTTCTTCTGGATGGGAAGAGACATCAACAGCCTATTTATGTTCTGTTACCCGACTCCTCCTCCCCGGATGGACTCCATTGCACCATTCTGGCATCCACCAAGGTACAGAGGCTCAAGGCTCTGGCCTGATGGCTGGGGTCACATGGTGCCTATACTAGTGACCTCCTGCACCTTCCTGCTGGCCCCACTGAGCCCAGGGCACTAAGCCTGTGAGAGCTGCCAGGCAGAGACTCACCCAGGATGTGTGAGGCCTTTGGGTACCACAGGGAACAAGTGAATCCCCTCACCTCAACAACACTGCAAAAGCTATTTTATTTTTATTTTGTGCTTCTTCCAGATTGACAGTTTCTACTGCTCAGCATTTAATGATAGTATTTTCTTCACTTTCTGACTTGCCCTACTTTTTCTTCTTTTTTTCTACAGGGGCATTCTCTGTCCTGTCTTAGAATGGAGGCCTTGTCTCAAACCAGACATCAGAATGCATGATGTCATGCTCAAGGCTGTGTTCTCCTGAGCTGCATCTTTCTGAAGTTGGTCACTAAAGTCTGCATTTTCACTGCCAAAATATGTTAATTTATTTTCTTCTCCTAATTCCACATCTTAAAACTACTCAGTAGTCAAAGAATTTGGACAGATCAAATTTCGAGGACCCTAATCTTTGATTGTTTGATGTAATATATATGCCAATATTGTGGGTACAGCTTAGGAATCAAGGTTGTAGTAAGAGATGTGACTTTTCTACTGTCATCTGTGTCTCGGTGCAACACTGAGGCAAAGATGGATGGAGGCTACCTTCCTTCTAGCATCATCTTAGCTAAACATGAAAGTAAAGGTCCTATTACAGAGTAAAGGCCAAAGTCCCACATGAAGGAAGAAAGGGGAATTAGAATCTACTGTACTCACATGAAGTAAAGAAACCAACCAGTAACTTCGTTAAAAATCCTGAAGTACAAATCCATAAAACTCTGAAGGTTCTAGAACACAACCTGTGCACATCTTTCAAGATTCTCTCTGGAGGATTTGTGGTTCTCTGGTTCACAGGAAACCTCAAAACGCCATATGAATTATGTGATGGGAACACACCTTCTCTGAGAAAACTAGCAGCAGCATTTACGTTTTCCTTTCCTGTTGAAGTTATTGCTGCTATAATTACTTTTACATTTTTAAGAGAGTTGACAACAGCAAGACTCTAGAAAGCATGATCAGTGAGTAAACCAACTGGAAGTCACTGGTGAACCTTCTTGGGGGCTCTTCGAGCATGGCCCTCTGGATTCTAGCTGCTTCCTGTACTCCTGGAGGCTTATCAGAGTCTTAGTAGGCACTGCATGCATGACCAAGTTTCTGTAATAAGCTAGCCCTCAGCCCAGCTTACCTGGAATATTCAGTTGTATTTATTGTACCAGCATAATTATTACCAGCATCCTCTTTTAAACTCCAAAGCATTCTCTTCAGACAAAACTCTATGGTTTCTTCTAGCTGTGTGCATAGCATGTGCTAAGTAAACACCAAGAGGAGACAGACCATCTCCAGCAGTTAATTCTCTTTAAAGCTTATCCTCTTTAGGAAGCCTAAACGGGGACCTCAGGAGTGCATTGAAGAGATGGGGTTTGGACAGGGCCTGCAAATAGTGTCTGAAGGTGAACAGAAACTGGAGCAGCCAGAGTGAAGGGCATTCCAAGCCGAGGGAATGGCATGAACAACAGGGGACACTCAGAGATACGTAGGGTATTTAGAGAAGGGCAGAGCCAACAACATGGAAATGAATGAAAGCCAAATTTGGAAAATAGGCCCAGATTACAGGGGCCTCATAGGTCAGTGTGTGTGGTATGGATTTTAACCTATAGCAGGGAATTTAGGAGAGCTAACATGGTATCAGATTAATCCAGAGAAGCATGAATGCTTTTTTTTTTTTTTTTTTTGGTACCAGGGATTGAACTTAAGGGCACTCAACCACTGAGTGACATCCCCAGCCCTATTTGGTATTTTAGTTAGAGATAGGGTCTCACTTAGTTGTGCTTAGTGCCTCGCCATTGCTGAGGCTGGCTTTGAACTTGTGATCGTCCTGCCCTAGCTTCCCAGGTTCCTAGGATTATAGGCAAGTGCCACTGCACACAGATCCTTAATTCTTAAAATTTAAAAAAAAAATCTCAGTTATAATTCAACTCTGGAAATGCCAAAGTCTTTATCATCTTGAACTTTTAGTTTTGTCTGTTTTATTAAGGATGTAAAAAAAAAAAAGGCACAAAGAGTAGTGTTTTACACCAGGGGTTGGGAAGCTTTTTCTGTAGTTGCTCTTTTGAGCTGCAGAGCCTAGAGTCTGTCACAATGCTTAACTCTGCTGTTATGGTGCAAAGCACCCACAGACCAGACACAAAACGTGGCTGTGTTCCAATAAAACTTTATTTACAAAAATAGGAGGCAGACCAAATTTGGCTCTCAGGATGCAGACTGCTGAGCTCAGCTTTAGCTCACGAGGATTCACTCATAATAACTTCTGTGTTCATGAATGTGTCTCTTGGGGAGTGTTGTTTGGTTTTGAGACACAGCCATTGGAGGTGAGCTGTAAAGGAAGGTGTGTGCTTAAGTTGGTCCCAACAATTCAGGAAGGTTGATGGCCCTTTGTGGCCATACACTGGGCACAGTGATCTGTATCCTGTAGTGGAGACTTGATTTCCCAAGGTGGCCAACCCAAGACGACATGCCCCACCCACCAGGGCTTACCTCGGCTTGCCCGGCTGCGTGTGCGGATGCCCAGCACGGGGGTGGCATCCTCCATGGCAGGGGAGGTGGTTTTCAGCACGGCCTTCATGTTCTCATGTTCAGCTGCATCCTCGGCATAGCTCAGACCCTGCGGCTGGCTAGGTGGTACCGGGCAACTGCCAGAGAGCTTGCCAGTCTGCAAAAACCAAAGGGGTGTTAGTACATGAGAAAGACTCCCCAGAAAGCCAACTCAAACTTAGAAAATGTTTCATTGAGGAAAACTATCTTTTTTGGTTTTGTATGCATTCTGTAGACCCATAAGTTCCGGCAGTCACTGAGGTTATCAACTAATGACAAAACATCTGTCACTGAGGTTGTCAGCTAATGACAAAACAACTGGGCCACTTAACTCCAGGGATACTGTAGCCTCACTGCACTCCCAGCCTGGGAATCCTGCCATATGGGCAGAGGTGGCACTAAGCAGAGGGAGCGTGGTCACAAAGACTGGGAACTCTGCTCTGCCAGCAAATGGGACCATAGTTTTCCCTCAATTGATATCTGTCTACAAAAGATTAATTATCAGAAAACGAAGCCACAGGCCCCAGAAGGAAGTCCACCCACCCATCTTCCACTGGAGTGGCTCTCTCTGGGCTCAGACTCCCCAGTAGTCGTCCACTAGGAGTGACCAAGCAACTGGGAAGAGCTAAGGAAAACAAACTGAAGTCATGATGTGAGAACTGAAATATACCTTCTTAATCAAATGTACTCAGCTTTATTTTTAAACTTTAAAACTAGAATGTAGGGAAATTTTTCATAAATATTGGTTATGATGAGAGAATTGCAAAAGTGGGATTCAATCATGGCACGTTAAGAGTTGGGGAAGGTTCTTCTGAATCTAGATCACTTCATCGAAAAGGAAAAATGAGGTTCTTCAGGAAAACATGGCCTGCAAAGGCCCCATGTGGGTTAGTGTCAGGGTATAGTAGAGAACATGACAAGTAAATTCAAGCTGAAACAATTTGGCAACACTCACTACTTTTGATTATGAAAAAGTTTAGTTCTATCAGTACTAGGGATTGAACCCAGGGGTGCTTTATCACTGAGCTATATCCCGAGTCCTTTTTTTGAGATAGGACCCTGCTACATTGCTGAGGTTGGCCTCAAACTTGCCATTCTCCTGCCTCAGCTCTCCGGGTCACTGGGATCACAAGCATGCACCACCACACCTGGCAAGAATTTAATTATTTTAATAAGCAATTCAAACTTACAATGATTTCCTCTAAGTTTACCTGAACAAAAAGGCAGGTCATATATATTTTAAAGAGGCAATGCTAGAATACTGTGTATATACAAGGCCAAACATCTGGTGAAGAACAAAAAGTTAGATTAACATCTGCAAAGACAAGCTTCACAGTTTCCTGGCTTCCTCTTTTCATCCAGTGTCTCAGCCACAGCCAGGAGTCTGGGACACATCTGGGGCTTTGTACCATCTACACTGCTCCCTCCTCATTTTCCAGGGTCAATGAGGCCCAGTTTGGTCTCTGAAGCTGAACCCAGTTTCAGGGGAAGCAGCCCCTGTTTCTGTAGACACATCAACGCCACAGGAGCCAGTCAAGGAAATGGGCAAACAGCGGAGGCTGCCCAAGAGCTGGGGATATAGAGGCTCTGGTGTGGCACGTGGCCACTGCCTCACTTCCTCTTAGGATTCTTTATGTAGTTATTCTAGAGACTGGTTCTCATACTTGAGTTGCCAAAAAACTTACGAAGGCGGCTGAAGGTAAAATTCTTGGTTCAGTTTTCTAGCAGTAGGGAGAGATCCCCTGAACCCACCATTAGTGACAAGGCTACTGATTAGCCTGGACTCTGGGGCAGATGGAAGATGGAGTCAACCCCCTCACTTCCTAGTACACAGCATGACAAGAATTCATCAGGTGGTTAGTGGTCAAATGAAAAACCAACCAGAAAATGCCCATGCATGGTTTAAAGCACGAAATGGTGCTGACATCTCATGCTGATTATGTTAGGTTAGACTTTACGGCACACATGAAAGGTCAAATGTGGTATTCTTCACGTTTATAAATGGTCATACCTCAACTTCATCCTCGTCATCAGTCTACCCGACAGGACAGGACAGGACAGAAAAGACAGAAGGATTCTTAGATGGCACAGAAGTCAAAGATGAGATTATCTTAAAGTCACATCACATTAAAAAAAAAAACTGGCCACCATAACCAGGGTACACCCTCTTGAACTGGGAGCTGGTAGGCCCTGCTCTCCTTGTCCTCATCTGGATACTTGTTCAGTAAAGACAAGCCGTTCCCAGACAGTCTCCTGACCTTACTTTCTGCTCTGTGCCCTGCCACTTCATGGCCACATTTCTCCCCACCCCCAGTACTGGGGACTGAACACAGGGATGCTTTACCACAGAGAAATATATCACCTATCCTTTTGTATTTTTGAGAGAGGGTCCTGGCTAAATTGCTCAGACTGGCCTTGAACTGGTGACCTTCCTGCTCAGCCTCCTGAGTTGCTGGGATTAAAGGCATGTACCACACCTGACTTTGGTGGTCATATTCTACTGAGGCATCACCACCAGCTGGTCATCAGGGTGTCAGTAAGTGGACAGACTTTAATTTACCTGGCTCTGCCCATCAGCAGCTGCCCACCTCTCATCTGAAGTGTAGAAACCTTCCTGCCCAGGCTACTGGGCCTGGGAACAATGATTCTTCCACGCATAGGTCAGAAAGGAAAAGCTGAACAATTTCTGGGCAGAATGTGTCACATTACCCTCTCCTCAGACACATGAAGTTTAAGCTCTGTATACAACCTCACCTGTCCCTCATGGTGGCCATTCTTAATTGACCCTGTACTTTCAATTAATATACCAGTAGATAAACTTGACTTCAAGGGAAGGATCACTTTTCTAGATATAAATTGGGGGTAAAAAATCCTGTTAAGTCTCTTGATTTAAATTAAGCACAACTTCAATTTTTGAGAGCTTCCACCAAGGTTACAGACCATGCCAGCAAATCAGATACAAGTTTCATGGGAACCGTCTGCACTTTTGAAAGTCAAGATGAAAAGACACTTCCAGTGTATCACATCCTGCCCTGTCCCACCAAAGGGCATTATGACAAGAGACAACGGTCCTGCTCCACTGTCTTTTTTGTCTTATGATGTATTTAACCAGGACGACTGGCATTGTTTTCAGCAACCAGCACATGTGCAGAGTGCTGCACATACAGAATCCCTCACACCAACCCTCACTCCACTTCAATACAAGAAACAACTGGGGTTGAGAGAAGCTAAGGGGAGTTCTGGGATTTCCCAGCCTGGGTTCTCACCACTCGTTTGGATTATGCCATCAGTAAAAAGGGCCATAGCTGCCTAGTTTTCCCTTGCCTATGCCACCATTGGTATAGAACCAGCTTGGGACAGAAAGATAAGGAGTAAGTTTCTCACTAAGCCTGGCCTGGGGGGACCTCTGGATCCTGAAAAAAGACCTGTTGCATGCCTAGGAGCAGAGAGGGCACAGGAGGGACAGCACTCCAGAGCTGACACGGGGCCCAGTCGATGAAAGCAGTCTTCAGACTTTACCCTCAGACTTATCTTGATTTAACTGCAATCATTTCCACCCTCAATTTTATTCAGCATCTATGTTAAAAGTGATGAACTACTTTCTCTAAAACCCCTTCTAGCTCTGATGTTCGGGGGGCCCTTGATTCTGAATCCATTGCCTGGCCTCCGTCTCAGTGGTTTCAGTTGTGCGTCATTTTCTAATCATACTGTGATGTCCTTGGGTGTGATTTTGTCTTTCATTACGTGCACATCTTCCTTGGTGCCCACCGCAGTGCTGGGCACTTCTTTAACAAGCACAGGGAAAACTAGAGAGTTTTGCCTTCGTGACAATACCCAAGTATTCCAGCAGATGGCAGCCTTCCCACATGAATGATGCTACTTTGACCTATAAAAACAAGGATTAGGATGGGAATGAGCACTGAAGCCCTTCCTGCTGCTGTTATAATTCAAACAAATAAGCTGTGAGAGGGTCAGGGGATGTAGCTTGGTGGTATAGTGCTTGCCTAGCATGTGTGAGGCCCTGGGTCCAATCCCCAGAACCGCCCAAATCCACCAAACAAAAGCCCAAATAAAATGTGAGAATCCAGGCTGGTAAATCCCAGGACTTCATGGTGGAGGGCAGAGGACTCAAGGTGCACTCCTTAGCCTCTTTCAGCGTGACTTCCTCTTCTACAGAGGGGAATGATAGTTTCCTATAAAAGGGGAACAATGATTGTCTCTAGTTTTTAATGGTAATTTAAATATGTTTAGACCAAACTCTAGAAACAATTACCTCTGTTTATAGCTGAGAAAGCCAAATATTCTCAGAGCACAGAATTTTAACAATTAGTGGGATCTGTTAAAAAACCTCAAGAATTTGGCAAGAAATGCTGATGTGTTTTCATAATTATAAGCACTCTGGGCTGTGTCTTTTGCCCTTCAATGTGTCTCATTTCCAGAAAAATAAGTTATCCCTTTTTAAAAGTTTTAAAAATAATACTTAGGAATGAAATGTGGGCTGTATTTTTTCCCAAGTACATTCAGTTTGCTTCCTGAATCCTCCAGAAGGCTAAAGATTCTGCTCAACCCAGGTTTCAGAAGACAAATGACAGAACTCTTAGTCCTGGCATTTAGAACCGCCAGGGGCTATAGAAAGGGATCCTTCTGCAAAAAATAATTAATTTTAAAAAAATGGCTTGGTGCTCCAAGGAAACAAGGAGCTTAGGTTGAGGAAGGGGGGTTAAAGGGATTGATTAATCCACAGTTCTACTTAGAACTGTCTTAAAACTACAGTAAAATTTCTTGGTTATGGAATCTGGATTTCCATGTGAAGTCAAGACCTCTCAGGAATGTGGACTCTCGGACAGCAGTAACCATGTTCCCTTTGTTTTGCCTACAACATGAGCATGCCTCTGGGCAGAGAAGGCAGGCTCCCTGAAGTCTTCTGAATGAACTCCCCACCCCCAAAGAAATCTGCCTACCTTGGATTCAGTTGAGATTTCCACCTCCCCTCCCCTGGTAATGGCACTCCCTGTGACTTATTCTTGTACTCATTCCGTTCCCTGTTATCACTGGAGACCTTGGGTGGCTCAAACACAAGCACAGGTGGGAAAAGTTCATGGGTACCAACCAAGTAATCAAAACAAAACAAAATAATCCACCAAATACACCTTCAACAGGTCCCAAGTATGATCTGTCAGTATTAAAAGAAAACTGACTTTATTCTTCCTGAGTCTGTTCAAGAAAAAATAAATGGTGAGGAAAGGAGAATTCCCACAGAATTTTTTCCTTTCCCCTGAAACTGGACTTACAGCTTACCAAATAATAGATGAGCTGTGCATGTTTCACGAAGAGACATCAGAAAGAAGGACATGCTCTGGGTATCTTTGTTGTCTCTAGCTTCTTAGTGGATCCCTTCCAACCTGTGCCTATGGAGCATGTCCCATCTACATGCTCCACAGTACCCAAGGCCTGGATAGGCTCAGGGCTGAAATGGTAAAGAGTTCAGAAATGGGGAGACATGTAAATGTCCAGGGGCACCCCACAGCACCGTACGGAAACTTATGCTGGATCCACTGTCCTCTGGTATCTTTTCACCCTGATATTCTGTAACAAGGGACTGAAGAGGGCCCGTCACATTACGTCTTAGAGCAACCACATCAGTTTCTCTATTCATATGCCCCAAATGGGTAGTCTAGGAGTCAACGGACTGGTTATATAACATTGTAACAATGACTATAATCCTGAATCAATTCCAAATCAACACATCTGTCTTCCTCTAGATGAGTGGTATTACCTCTGATGTTTTTCTCTTCCAATCTTATCAAGCCTCTAAATGTCACCAGCATCACACAACATACAAAGACAGGTTATACATTTCTCCTCCAGCCTCACAACCTCAATAGGCCTCATTTGTTACACAGCAGATTCCCACAGAAATGGTAGAGGAGCTGTTGGAGAGCATTTTTAAGAAGAGGCAATATTTCGCCGCCCCCCCCCTCCACACCCCATAATGGCAATGGGGGAAGCACAACTCTCAAACTCTGGGGAGGATTGATGGTTGATCTTTCAAAATGAGTGACCTAAAGAGAGTTCATGAAACTTACATCAGTGATCATCTTCCCTCTGGTCTTATTTCTCTCTCTGTGGTTGGCCCGTTTCTGTTTCTGCTGCAAAACCCTCTCCCTGGTGGTGCGATACTCTAGTGCAAATTCACTAATGATCCTGCAGAACTTGTTTATGTTCACTTCCCGAATTGCATAAGGTGGATGGCCCATAAAGAGCAAAAAGGAGTGGAATCTGTAAGGAAAAACAGAAATGGTAACTTTAGTTTTAAGAAACCCAAATTACTGATCCAAAATCTTTCCATAAGAAACCAATGAGCCAAGTTCTCAGTGAGAGGCCACCATCCTTCACTGCTGGGGCTCTGACTTTCAAAAGTCTTCTCAAGTAAAAATGCAAACAAAGTCAAGTTCAATTCACTTTCTCATCCATGGAAGTTATGACTAGGTGGTAAGATTTCAAGGAATTAATTACTTCTTGCATATCTAAATTTCAACATTTTCTAATGGATATGTAAAACTGATAAAGTATTAAGGAAAATAGTGCATAGTTTCTACATTATACAAGAATTGGATAAGAATAAAGAAATGTTGCTTAGAAATTCCTTTATAAAAAGGCAAAGGGAGGAAAAAATTCCTTTAATGAATACTTGGAGTAGACATGAACATGTTAATTTATAGTTTCTAATTGGTGTTTATAAAGTTTTCCCTGAGTAAATATTTTGAAATATTTTCTTACAATATTACATAGAACTGTAATTTAGCTAGGAAACACCAAATAAACAGAACAAAATTAATTTATTTCAGCTATTTAATTTATAAACTAAAAATTAATTTTGTTTAAAATTTGTAAAGTTTCAGTTATCAGGAAATGAAAACAAAGATAAAAACAAATCTATGTGAAATAAATGGTACTACATAAATATCACTATTTGTAGACAAAACTTTTGCTTTTGAACACTGCAATTTGCCTCCCTTAAATGTTTTCCCCTAATGAGAGACATTAATTTATTCTTTCCTGTGACAAACACAACTTGTATTTAAAATCAAGGAGACTCAAAAAACACTAGCATAAAACTCAACAATAACAAAGTATAAGTCTTTTTTACCTTGGATTAGACAATTTTTTTCAGAAAGATTATAACAAAAGCATAAACAACTAACGACAAAATAAACTGAAACTTATCAAAATTAAAAACTTTTTTGCTTCAAAGGTTATCATTGAGAGTGAAGAGAACCTTCAGAACATGAGCAAATATTTGCAAATCATAAGTGGGAAAAGGAAGATGTGAGCAGAATAAACAAAGCTTACAACTCAATGCCAAAAAGATAAAGGATTTGAATAGACATTTCTCCTAAAATGATATGCAAATAGCCAAGAAGCACATAAAAAGATGTTCATTATTAACCAATAGAGGAATGCAAATTAAAACCACAAGGAAGTACTACTTCACACTCTCCTAAGATGGCTGTAATCAAAAAGACAAGCAGCAGCACTGGAAGAGTGAGAAAACTGGAATTCTCTTACAGTACTGGTGGGGACAAAGATAGAGCTGCCATAGAAGACAGTCCAGCAATTTCTCAGGTAAACATAGACCTACCATAGGACCCCTGTGCATATACCCATAAGAAATGAAAATGTGTACACATAAGACCTTCCACGCCAATGTTCATAGCAACGCTATTCCTAATAGTTAGAAAGTGGGAAAAGACTATAATGATGCTCATCAACTGATGAATGAGAAACAAAATGGAAATCCACAGGAGGCCCTGCCTGACTGGCCTCCTTATCTCTCTGGCTTCCTCATGACTCCAGCCACACTGGACCCTTGCTTATTCCTTGAACAAGCTCATCCCAGGGCCTTGGGCCCCTGCGCAGCATGTAGGACACTTGGAGGGACACACAGGCTGAGGAGCTAACAGTCTGCAGGAAGGCTGAGGAGGCCACTCCACTGGGGAGGCCCATAGGCCTGACAAGCCATCTAGTACCAGCTGTTTGCTGTCTAGAGCAGACAGCTACATGAATCACACTCACAGCTGGGTGACTACTTCATCTCCTGGGGAATGCTAGGGGGGAAAGTGAAGCAAAGCAACTGGGCTCTCAGTCATCCATCTCTAGAAATTCCCACCTTCATCAGTTCTATATGCAGGGGCTCCTGATGAAGTCGTCATTTGAACCCAGGGTTCTGTGGTTTAGTTGTTTTGAACTTGTTACCACCTGGTACCCCTTTTAGCCACACTCCTTTTACTACCCACCACAACTCTAGTGAATTTCTGGCCCATCCTGCTCACTCCCAGTGGGATGGCCGACAGCCAGAAGACAGGAATCTGAGTCAGGCGGGAGCAACCAACATCCTAGCGACCAGCTTAGATGGAACAATTAAAGCAAATATCTCATAAGGAATATACTTGTTACTAAAATGAGTGCTTATCTGGGATAAAGTGGTTAATAAAACTAGGCATAATAGCTTTATAAGACTTTTATAAAATTGTTCCAGTTTCATGATATTCCAAATGGAAATAATTTATTTTCCTAGTTTTTTTTTTCTTTAAGCTGGCAATTGCTTGCAACATACAAAGCATGAAGGTCAAACCAGCTCTCATTCCCCGTCTCCCCTTTTTAACCATGATAAAAGCATAGTGTATTTTAATTTTAGTAAGAAATTTGACAAAATATTTCATAAGATCCCCCAAACCAGAGAGCAACTGGAAAGTCTGGATGAAGTACAGTTAAGGGGGTTTATGGTTGAACAAATAAATTCCAAAAGTACCGATTACTAGATGGTTTTCAACCTGGAGGGAAGTTTCTTTCCTTTATTTCTTTCCTGTCCAGCATTTTTAAAACTATCCCCCTTTTCTCAACCGTCTGCCTCAAGACCCAGGAAGTGTGGTTTTCAGAGCAGAAAATGACACAAGCTGAAGGAGGCTCATGTGCAGCTGAGACTCAGGGTATTCAAAGTCCTATGTGGGTTGAAAGGAAATAAGGAAAGAAGGGGGAAAGGGGAGGATGAAGGCTGAGGGTCCATTACCATATCCTGTGATGAAGCAAAGGAGAAGCAAATGGGGGCCTATGGCAGGAAATGCCTGGCCTGGGAAGTTAGAGGACCTGCATTCTAGTCCTGGGCAGCTACTTGCTGGAAGAACAGGCCTGGACAGACATGGAGCCACATTATGCCCAGCCAACCTCCCTGTGGGTAAAAGCCAGGCCTGACCCATTACTGCCATGTCTCCAGGGTTCTCTTGGATCCAGTGATTCAGAGGAAGGCTAGTCCAGAGAGCACTTGTGGTGGACCCCAGCCCTCACTCAGGCACCTGGGACATTGGAGCAGCCATTGGAGAATCCACAACTGGAAGGTCCTCAGAGGGCAGACAGTAGATCAGATAAAGGAAGAACTTTTCTAACAAGTAGAGCTGCCATGCAAGGGAACAGGTTCTCTGGAAGTAGAACTGTCAAGCAACTGCAGAGAGGCAGCATACAATTCGACAGGTTTTTAGAAGCGATTTCTGATCAAGTGGGATTTTGGGATGAAATTATTTGACATTATTCCAACTTCAACATTCAATAGCATTATATTATTATGCATGAAAAATTAGGTATCCACAAAGCTGTTATACACACAATTAGGTATCCATGAAGCTGTTTATCATAGGTACACTTTGTGATGTACTGTGTACCAAGAATGTACAGTAACATTTTTATAAGTCTAACCTTCAGATCCTGGTTGGCAGAATATTTTTAACATGGTAGTGTAGTGATTTCTTTTTTTGTAAGTTCCTCAATACACTTACCTGTTAATTATCCTTCTGTGGACAATCTTTAAAATTATAATTCGCTCTGCACAGTCTTTTAGGAACTCTGACATTCGCTGTTTTAAAACTGGTTTCATTTCGTGTTTTGCAATTGCCTTGAGGTGATCCCATGAAGCTTTGCATCTTCTCTCCATCTGACATAAATTATCCTGAAGTTGATCAAAGTCAACCTGAAAATCAGAGCGAGAACACTGCAAATGCGCTGAACAACTGGACACCAACCCCAACCAGGAGACCACGGTGCCTCCGGGAAGAAACAAGACATCAAAACCCAATTTACATCTTGAAACACAAACATATTTATGACCTAAAAATTATTCACATGTGTATTTGTCATTATCTCAAAATCAAATTAGTGATAAAAACTGTTCTCCAAATGAACCCAACACAGGAGTTACCTTTTGCTTGCCTAATTTGGAAAGAAATGTTACAAAAGTCTTTGGGAACTGTAAGTTAAAACATGAGATCAAAGAACCTAGTACAAGATGAACTGAGTAGATGTCTCATAAAATTTCAGAGCACACTCGTTTTTTCAGGGATGATATTTCACTGAAGGCTGAGGAATGTACCCTACCCGGGTCTCATGTGGATGGCTCTGCAGTTCTGGGGCCAGCTCGTGGGCAGCCAGCTTCTCTTTGCCATGATCTCCTTCATAGTTTGTGTTACAAATTATTTTACTCATCCACCATTCAGACATTAACCAACATTCATGGAGCAACAGGTACACAGTGGCCCCCCCTAACCAGGCACTAAGACGACAAAGACAAATGCTAAATGAAAACAAATCAATGTTCTCAAGGAGCCTCACGGTATAGACAGGTGATCACCAAGCGCTGAAGGGGTACAGCACCCACCAGAGATGTCAACAGCATTTGCAAACCACCTACACAAAAAGGAGATGTGGCAGAGCTCCTGCTGTGTACTCAGGGAAGTGCCAACAGTTTGCATTGACTGAAGAGGCCCCAAATGAGACTTTCTAAAGTAATGCTTTTACAGAATCTCTAGAGCAAAAATTATGAGAATCAGAAGGTTATTTAGTAATGAAAAAAACACACTTGAAGGGCAGGAGTCGTGGATCAGTGGTATAGTGCTCGCCTAGCGCATGCGAGGCCCTGGGTTCCATCCTCACCACCATATAAAAATTAAGGTGTTGTGTCCAACTACAACTAAAAAATAAACATAAAAAAACACACTTGAGGGCTACATTTAATAGAGGGAGATGCGAGATGGAAAAATGAGAGGCCAGACATGGTGGCACATGCCTGTAATTCTAGCAACTGGGAAGGCTGACACAGGAGGATTCCAAGTTCGCGGCCAGCCATAGCAACTTAGTGAGGCCCTAAGCAACTTCGCAAGACCCTGTCTCAAAAAAAAAGGGGGGGGGGTGTATGGCTGGGGATGTGGCTCAGGGGCTGAGTGCCCCTGGGTACCCAAGGTTAGGGGGGAGTAATTCAGAGGGATGGAGGGGACAAAGAAATAAATGGGTGGGCTGAAAGAAGGGGAGTGAGGTGAACAGTGAGAAATGTGATCTAAAAATCCAGAAGGAGAAAACGACACAGAGCAAGCAGCCTCTGCTCAGGTGCCAATGACAGTGGTTGTACAAGCAGGTCCTGGAGAAGGATGCCCAGCAGGGACTCGCTCATGTGATCTCAGAGTAAAAAGCCTCACCCTCAGAAGGACATGGGAGGGGCTAAAGACAACCAAGGCAGATTCTGTGAGAAGATCTTGTCCACCAGCAGGAGGAAGACCCTGAGTCGCCCCCCTCCCAGGCAGGACTTTGCATGGTCTGAATTTCTTGATTCTCTATAGCCAAAAAGGCTCTGGGAATGAAGTCTGAGAAGAGGTGGCTGATGCCCTCTTGGCCTCCTATGGCAATTCACAAGCATCTGGATCAAGAGTCATTTAGTGGTTGCTGAAGTCAGGGGGTAGAAGTTATTTGAAGTTTTGGCTTTGTGGCCAATCTTAAGGCTAGTTATGCAGCTATTAGTTAGCTGACAACTAAACATCCAATAGGCTTCTGGGAAAGGCCTGATACTGAAGGGGCCCAGGACAGTCACTGGGGTTGTTCTAGTATTGGGACTCCTAGGCCAGGGCCACTTGTGTTCCAAGCAAATTCTAGCTGGGGAAGGCCCTGGGCAAAACCAGAGGGCATGAAAAGAGGGAAACAATTTGCTCTGGCGTCTCTGGAACTGGGACCCAGATGGAGGGGATCTAGACAGACTGCCTCAAATTCTTAACAAACCTATCTTCTGAGAAGTGCTCACAGGGTGTTGGAGCAGCCACTGGAGGACCCTCTGCTTAGACTCTTAGAGGTTTTCTTCCTTAGTCAGGAAATTGAGGTCATAATTGCGAAGATGGCAGAACAGTGCCTGTTAAAGAGGGGACTCTGTTCTGTGAAGCCCTCTATTAGCTCTCCATGCCTCTTTTTGCCTCAAGGTAGGTACACCATGAGGCCACCTGAAGGGCCCCTGATTGGTGTACCTGTGGCTACAAGCCTGTGACTCCTGAGAGGTGAAGGAGGGCCCCCAGCCACCAGGTCCCCACCAGTCAGTCCTGTGGGAGAATGCAGAGCGTGAGCAAGTTCTTGGAACAGGACCGTCGCAGCTCTCCCTCTGTTCCTCGCCCACTCAGTCCTCTGCTCTGTCCCCTCTTCCCACCCTGGGCTCTGGTGTGTCCCAGCACTTGTAGCTGCTGTGTTCCCAGGAGGTGCCTGCACACAGGCCTGGCTCCTGCGCCCTCTTCAAGGGTGCTCCTACATTCTCCTTGTTCCCAATTCTGGTGTGTCTGAGATTCCTCTGGGCATTGTTCAATCTCAGTGATACTCCTCCACTGGAGGCAGCTGGGGTCCACATATTGTGACTGTCTCTTTTCTAATAAACCATATGCTCATGAAGAGATTAACTCTGCACTCACTTTAAGAGCTTGCAGCCGAGGCGCCAATGCTATATACTGTTTACAGCCCTATAAAAACGTTCCCTGTAAGACTGTAGGGACAGCCAATCTGTGGGCAGCAGAGCCAGGCCAGGCAGGCCCTGCAGCTCCACACCTCACAGTGACATTGTATGGACATCTCAAGAGCCAGATGGCATTCTTTTGACCTGTTGGCCCACCTAAAACAGGCTGTGCAGTTGGAATGTTCTGGAGAATCCAGCCTGGTAACACTCCCAAGGAGTGAGGACTGGGATGGCAGACTAGCCTCACATACCTCAGTAGGAAAGAATCTGACTGAGAACCAGAGATAGGAAAAAGATCTTAAAAGTTCATTAGAAAAAGGCATGAAATGAATCCTATCCACGGACTCTAGAGCAGGGAATGCAGGCGGCGCTGTGGGTCATATTTATTAGAGCATGTGTGTGTCTAAGAGGAGGGTTTGAGAATCCAACAAGCGGAGGCCAAGGTGAGGCCAGCTCCTCCGTGTTCACTGACGTACCTTGGCTGACCTGGTGATGGCCCCAATCTCTGAATACAGATCGGAGCTGTCTGGGAAGTTTTCCACCACCATGGTGCACACGTGGTGGAGAAGCGACTGCTTGTGCACTGTGTCTTTTACTTCTGGAACCTTCTCGAGGTAGCTTAACTCAAACGCTTTGGCCTGTTTTGTGACATTAAAGATGAGAAAAACAAGTTTTATGTAGGCTCTTAGAATAGCACAGATGGTTAGAATCAATGCACAGCTGCGGTAGCCAATATTTAGTTTCTGTGTGACTGAGGCTTCTCAGGCCACGCACTCCATCCTTTGCTGATCACACGCGGACCAGACACAGCGGGAATGACCTGGACCTCCAGCCCTTTGCTACCACAGCCCAGAGACAGGTCCCCAGGACTCTGCTTTCAATCAGGGTGCTATGGGACTCAGCCTCAGACACCTGCATAAGTATAGCTTCTTTCTCCCCTCCAGCTGCATGCCTACTTCCTGGCCAGAGCCAAATGCAATCTACCAAATTATGCCATGTACACATACCAATATGCCACAGTGACGTCTACACATGTGATCAGTTGAGTAGAGCAAGTGGATTCGAGAAGGGAGGAGTGGGGAGGGGAGAAGGGAAAGAGAAGTTACTGGGAAATGAGTTTAGTCAAATTATGTTAATGTGCATGTATAAATATGGCAATAACTCCCCAGCATAATGTGCAATTATAATGCACCAATTAAAAAATAAAAAATGACAAGTTAATCATAAAAATCAGAATAGTTAAGAGCAAAGGTCAAGAGAAAAAGAAACGGGGTACATAAAAATTTTCCAAGTCAATTTTGAGAGTAGCCACACTCTAAGGAATAGTGAGCTTACTTTTTTAAGCTTTCTTGTGGCAGGGTTCAAGTTCAAGTAAATGGTCTCTAATATTTTGAGGACAAAAGCCACTTCTAGTTTTCATCAAAAAAGTTACACAAGTTGGGCTGGGGATGTGGCTCAAGCGGTAATGCGCTTGCCTGGCATGCACGGGGTGCTGGGCTTGATCCTCTGCACCACATAAAAAATACAGATGTGTCCACCAAAAACTAAAAAATAAATATTAAAAATTATCTCTCTCAAAAAAGTTACACAAGTTGTTTATTCTACTGTGCTTTAGGGGACCAGAGGTACAACCTTTATCAACAAATGGTGGGCAGGGATTTTGTGACAAGGGAGGCAGGAGATAAGGCACAGGGACAACTTACATTAGTTCCATTTAGAAAGTTCCCAATAGCGAGGAGAGTAGACAGGATAAAGCCCAAGGTTTTATTGTTCTCCAACTGGTCTATTCCTTCCTTCAGGTCCAAAAGTGGTTCTGCCACTTCCTTTCAGTTTAAAAAAAAAAAAAAAAAAACAGAAAATGAAAAAGGATGGACAATTTGGCTACTTTTTTTCATTTGGTGTAAGGAACAATAAGCAGGGTTCTCTCTAGCATGGGGCAGTCTCCCCCGTGGGACATTTGCTCCTAGGTATGACAAAGTGCTGAACAGCAGTAGGGAGAACCTATTCCCCATCAATTCCACAGTGGAGACCAAATGGAATTCATGCTGGGTCACACATGCTGTGTCTTCCCTGTCTCTAGCCAAGGTTTAAACCCAAGCAGGACCCAGGTCATCCCATCCTCTCACTCTCCTCTGACCACGGCTGATTCCCAAGGAATCTTCTTTGTGAGGCTTTAGCATTGAAAGCATAGTCCTGCTCTTTGCCTTTCCTCCTTGTAAGCAGATGACTGTAGAAACTGTGGCCCCACTGTTCCTGGACCACCCGTCTCCTCCATTCCCCTCTAGGCATACTTAGCCTTGGTCGATCACTATTGGATTTCATAATTTTTTGGACTTTGGAGTATCTGCATATATACAATGATATATATTAGGGATAAGATTCCATGTTTAAATATGAAATTCTTTTATGTTTCATATATACCTCTCACATATAGCCTGAAGGTAATTTATAGACTATTTTTAGTGCACCTGTGTTTGGACTGTAACCCATCACATGGGATCAGGTGTGGAATTTTCTATTTGCATCATTGCGTTGGCACTCAAAGTGCTTACAATTTTGGAGCATTTGGATTTCCGATTAGAAATACTCAACCTGTAGCACCCTTCTGAAGTAGCCTAGACCCACTGCCATCCATCTGGCCCTCAGCATAAGACTATGCCACCTCCTCTTCCAGAAGAGAAAGACCCAGAGCCTCTGCACCTGGGCTTCAGACTCCTCCTCCTCTAGATGGTTTTTCTCAGCTAAGCTCCCCTGTAATTGACGTCCATCTCTCTCTCTCTCTCTCTCTCTCTCTCTCTCTCCCCCCCCTCCCCCCCCTACACTGGCTGCCATTTAGCCTGCAAAAATATTCCTACTGACATATGCTGGGGGAGATTCCTGTGAATTCCATGCCCCACCCAAGAGGAGTCTCCCTTTGCTTCCCCCGTTGAGGTCTCTTTCCTTCTAGCCTTTTCTCAACTTCTTGTAATCTGCTTAATCTGTAACCTTCATCTGAGAATATTCCCCCCAAGAGACCTGCTGTCATAGTCAATGGCAGTCTGGGTGATAATGATCACGTGACAGATGATGGGAAATATACTATATTTTTCTGTGTTTTCTAAGTTTTCTACAATGAAGATACAGAATCTAAAAAAATATTTTAATTATTTTTAATCACTCACCACAAACTCATGAGCAAGTGTCTGAGGCTGGTGCCAGGAAGATACTTTAGAATAACCCTTCATGATCAGTCAGCATGGACACAAGTAACAGAGTTAGTGATAATACAACAATGTCATCATCAACTCACCCTGAAAATCCTGTGTCGAGAATGAGATTTTGCTACCTTAATATTCATGACTAAAAAAACATGGGCCATCCTATGTGGTTTTGGTTGCCTCTCTAATTGGAATGCTTACCTTTTCTGTGGTTTCATAATCCATTTTGAACGCCCAGAGGTGGAGCCGAGCAGAAAGCTCACTGATGGAGGACAGCGTGAGGAGGAACTGCTCCGCACTGCCCAAGGGCATTTCAGGATTGGCCAGCTGAGCTTCCTGGATTTTCTGCTTCTCTTCTTCAGTTGGAATCATGGTTAGAATTTTCTGGAAAAAAAAATGGGATGGTAGAAAATATTCTCAGTAATGGATCCTACCACACCCCTTTGATGTTTTCAAATTCAATTTTATAATTTTACAACCAGGTAGTAGAAAGTCTGGTATATGTGTTTCAATCACATATGGGTCATAACCAAACATACTCTAAGCAAATTGCCCCAAATTTTCTGGATCTTGCACAAGGAAGACATTCTAGGAATAAAAAGGGGGATGAAAGTAAAAGAATTGAAAAGAAAATTGGAGAACTCAGTCTTCCCTAGGAAATATACGCAAGACAGGTCAATAATACATGCTCTATCACTTTTCATGGATTAACTTAAGAACTAAAAAAATGAATCAAAGAACTCAGATTGACTTTTGGTTCATGTGACATTAATTTTTTTTAACTGTTTAAAAACAGAATAATACTTCAATATCAAACTCAAATCTGAAGAAAAATGAAAATGGTATTTATAAACCTATCTACTAATAAAAAACAATGTACCTGCTTATTTTTGTTTCTGGAAAAAAAATCAGTTAAGAAAGGTGAAGACAAAAAGATACCAGAATGATTATGATTCTTCTTAGTTCAAATTTCATATTGATTGTATCTTTTAAAAAAATAAAAATTTCCATCTACTCTTACCATTACTATTTAATATTGTACACACATAGATAATCACAGTGTCATAAAGATAAAGTCGTTTCTATTTGCAGATGACATGATTGATTATATAGAAAATTGTAAGGATCTAAAAGTACAATGTTATAGCATAATCTTTTAGAAAAAGAAAAAATGGAGAATATTTGTGACCCATGTGAGGGAAAAATTCTTAGACATGATACCAAAAATGAACAGACTGATGAACTGAACTTCATTCATCCAAATTACAAACTTTTGCTGTCAAAGACACTATTAATAGAGTGGAAAAAAACTGTAGTTTACCAAGAAGTTAAACACAGAGGTTACTTTATAACCCTGCAATTCCATTCCTGGGTATTTGCTCTAGAAAAAATGAAGACTTAAGTTCACACAAAAACTTGTATGTGAACATTTGTATTAACTTTATTCATAACTGACACAACCCAGTTAGATATTCTTCAGTGAATGAACAAATTATGGTACATCCCTACAATAGAATAGTACTGGACCATAAAAGGAATAAACTATAGCCAGGAACAGCAGCACACTCCTAAAATCCCAACTACTCAGAAGGCACAAGGATCACAAGTTCAAGGGCAGCCTCAGCAACTTAGCCAGACCCTGTCCTAGACAGACAGACACATACATATATACATATATACGGTTGGGGATGTAGTTCATTGGTCAGTACCCCTGGGTTCAATTTGGGGATGGAGGGGCTACGTACATAAAATGATGTGGAAGACTCTCAAAGACATCATGCTCAGTGAGAGAAGCCAAACTCAAAGGTTATACACTATGATTCCATTTACATGACATTTTCCAAAAGACAAAACCACAGTGATGTATTTGCACCGCTGCTTCCCAGGGGCTAGAGTTGGGAGTAAATGTACAATCATAAAAGAGCTGTATGGGGAGTTGGGATTGTTTTAAATCCTGCTTGCAGTGGTCACTGCATGAATTTACACATGATTTAAAACTCCTAGAACTGTCCATCCAAAAAAAAAAAAAAAAGATCAATTTTATCCCCCCAAAATGAAAAACTTAGTAACAAAATAAAATGGAACCAGTCCCCAAATACATGGGTGTTTATATTATTGTGCCTCAGGATTTATCTGGGTATGATAGAAGCAGTTTGAGTTTGATGAGACCGTTATAAGGCTGGGTGTCCCTATCAAAAGCTAGTGATGTAAAACTACTTTGAAGACGTGTACTCTGAGCCACAAAGTGAGGCTACAGAAGGTGACAAGTGGTGGGCCCTCGGACATGTCCCTTCCAACTTGCTCTTCATATGACTCCAAATACTGAGGCTATGTGGGTGGAATTTGAGCATCAGGAGAACTACTTAATTACAGGGCTTCTTGCTCGCTCACTGCCTGGCTCATGCCCCATTGTCCACACAGATGGCATTAAAAAATAAGCAATTCCAGTAGATATCGCCTCTTAATCCATGATTTGAACCAAATTAGTTTTCAAAATAAAAACGAAAGTTTGTATTTTATTTTCCTTAATGCTTAAATTGTTTCAGGCATGACAAGCATTCCAAAACAAAAAACTGCCAACACCTTTTATAACCTTCAGAAGGCCGTTTCCTGCATCAATTTGGTTGCTTTGTTCCTTTGAGAAAGTCAAACATTTTTACTTTTGTTTTTGACTCCTCTAATTCAAACCATTTGTTCACTGTTGAAGACTTATGAGGTTGCCATCTGTCATTTTGCTTTGCTTTATTTTGTTACACACCACTGACAATAGGAGTAGCCATAAGACAGTGGAACTGGCAAGTCAGAGCCACCTCCTGTGAGCCCAATGGCCCTTTTTCCATTAGCAAAGGTTAACAAGAAAAGGTTAACATTTTTACTTGCTTTTCTACCACATCAATGGGTTCATTGATGATTTTACAATTACCATTTGGTATTGCAGGTAAACAAACACCAAACAAAACCAAAACCTGAATGTGGTAACAGTATTTTCAGCTATGTTCCTGACAATATCCCTTTAATGCTTCTCACGATATACTTGCTTTTGTATCTGAAAGTCATATTTCAGAGAAAGCAGTGCAAAAATATCCATTTTTATGAACCCACATAGTACTGGGTTTGACCATTTAATTCTCCTGGAGTAAGACCATAATGAGTCATTATTTTGCTTTGTGATTGTGAACAGAACCCTGGCTAGAACTTTGGGTAAGAATCTACAATGAGGATTTGGGTGATAACAGCAGAAAATTTGGGACTGAGTTTGGTTTATATACAACTTTCATATTCTCATGAGAAAATGTTCTTTCCATGTACTTATTTTCATGTAGCAACTTGGGGTGGGGGGACCTTCTTAAAGCATCTTGATAGTATCACCTTTCATTCTTTTTAAAATTGGTACATTACAATCATACATATCAGTGGAATTTGTTACAGCACATTCATACATGCATATAATTCAATCAATCTCATTATCTAGTTCCTTCCCTTTCTCTCCCCTCCTCTTCCTCCCTCCCCCGGGTCTCCTTGCTCTAATTGGTCTCCCTGTTGTTGTTATTTTTAAAATTAGCATTTTAATTGTATACAGAAGCAGGATTCTTTGTGGTGATTACATTTTGAGGCACACTGGGCAGAAATTATTTCATCAAATTTACAGTTGAAATGACTCGCCCGAGACCAGGTTGGACCAACCAAGACAGAGCTAAAAACCCACCTAAGGGCTGTGTGTCCTTTTGTAGTAACAGCTCCATAGTTCATGGAGATTATAAGTGCAAAATTATCAGCACAGCTGTGTCCAATGATCAGAGCATCCTGGTTCCCTGGTCCCACTAAGCCAACAATAACTCTCCACGGGCAGGCTCAATTGTGTATGTCCATCACCCAGTTGGCCACCTGGAGACAGGCCTCATATAACACCAACTATTTAGAGAGACGCTGAAGCTTTGCCTAAATGGCTGAAGGAAATGTCTGTTCCCAGGATATTGTCAGGCCTCACAACCAAACTGAGCCAAGTCAAACTTCATTTGGGACCATTCAAATGTGCTGCCCTCTAAGTAGACCAACTCTAAAAATTAAAAAAAGGAAAAAAAATAAAAAGGAGGACTCCTCATACTTCCGTTTGTGATAATTTGATGACATCTTACTTTGGAAAATATCATTATGCTACTTAGAGATGGCCCTAAAATAATTTTCTCAAATTTAATATTCATCATAAATACTACTTCCTTAATGAAGTTAACTCTCCCTTATGTTTGCATCATAAACCCAGATATATACCACTGGTTGCTAAGCAAAGCCACAGGATGTCATTTAATACATCCTAATTACATTTAGGTATACAGAACTTTCAAATGGCCCTATTAAGCCATGGTGCCAGGCCACGGTACATGTGTTCAAGAAGCAGACGGTTTGGCGAAAGGCCCTTTGGGCATTAGCTGGAAATCTTATTAGCAAAGATCTGTAAGTTCACAGCTGCCATCTCGGTTTCAATTTAATTCTTGAGTAACAAACCTACTGAATTAGCTCTGGGTACTGCCCAGCACATGGATCTAGATCTTTCTTGTATGCCTTCCTGGTCCCTTGAGATCAATGGCCAGAGATAGTAGATGATGTCAGAGTGCCTGGATTCTACACTTTCAAGAGTACTTTTTTCCATTGTCTTCCCAGCCATGCTGGGAATTGCTGAGGGATATACACAGTCCCTGCATTCACACAGGAAGCCTTTAGATCAGTGATTCTCAGCCTGGGTGATTCTTCTCCCAGGAAACGTTTAACAATGTCTGGAGTCATTTGGGGCTGTGGGTCAAGGTTCAGGTAGGCAGATGCTACTGGAATGTAGCAGGTAGAGACCAGAGATGATGCTGAACATCCTTCAAGGCTCAGGACAACCCCACAACAAAGACTGTCCAACTCCAAATGGCAATAGTGTTGAGTGTGCGAAAACTTGCTTTAGAGGAAAACTGATCAAAATGCTGTAACTCCGAGTGCTGCTGTGACTCAATGAGTTTACTGAGGACTCATGACACAATAAAACCTCAGTGAGGATTTACTGGTATTTTTTGCAGCTGTTTTCTCTCACTTCAAACTATCTGCCCACCAGCTATTCCTGGGTAGAAGGCCATTGGCAGTGCTGTGAGGGGCTCTGGGCTGGCTCCTGTGTGCTTCTCACCCCCTTTCAGATTCCCTCCCATTCTGTGGGTCACATAGCCCAGGCCTGAGAGGGACTCCTGGGCCATATGCTCCCAAGGCCTGCACCCTGCACTCAGGCTTCAGGGCTCATGTTCTGCACAATCTCCTGTGTGAGTTTGGCACCGACTGATGCTGGGACTCACTTAGTTCATTTTTAAGGTGAAGCACAGCGGTGTGTAGCTATAGGTGCTGTAGAACACCTACAGGGTGCCCAGTCCACAGTAAGAAACCCATGAAAGCCAGACTAGTGCTGTGTTTATTCCTATAGCCATCAGCATCGTTATTACTGTTATTATTCTTATATTCCTTTATGGATCAAAAGGGTGCTCAACTTACAATCCCTCAGACAGGGAAAAAGAGTAATTGGTTCATTCTTAAATCTGAGTAATTTATTATCTGAAACTTTCCCGGCCCAGGGAGAGCTGTATTTCAGGAAAAAAAAAAAAAAAAGGCAAAACTCAAAGAAATCACTCCCTTCTGATGGAATTTCAAGTTCTCCTGATGAGGAGGGGAAGGATCTTTAAAAGGAGAAATTGTTTTTTTCTTTTCATTGGGCTGGCTCTGGCTGTATGTGAAACCTCTCCATGTATGAACTGAAGCATTTGCAAGCTCTAAAGGACCTTGTAAAGTAAACAAGATGATCTGAGAGAGCCTATAACTTGCTTCTCTCCTCAATGAAAACCACTTCACACTTGGTTCATCCAAGTTTATGGAATGGTAGGCCACAGCCTTCTTCCTTACCAGTCTGGAGGACCCCAGAGTGAGGATGCCTCAGAGGCTGAGCCTGACCCTTCTAGCTTGCTGTGTGAACATCTCGGTCTCTGCCTGCTGTATCTAACTCATTCCTTTACCCCCTACCCTGCTCTGTAATGTGCCCACCTGGATATTCTGCCTGACTTCAGGGCTTAGGGCACAACTTCCTGTCCAGCCAGGAAGGAAATGCATTTTCCCTCTTGTACCTGTTCCATCTGCTTGAGGCCTCATATGCATTCCTAGGGCTTCCATAACAGTGTACCACAAACTAGGTGGCTTGACACAACTAAATTTATTCTCAAAGTACTAGAAGACCAAAATCAAGGACTAAGCAGTACTATACTCTCTGAAGCACAGCTGATTCTGGCCTCTTTTGCAGTTCTGTTGTTTGCCTAAAGTCCTTGGTATTCCTTGGCTTATGAACACACTGCTCTAATTTCTACCCCCATCATCACATGTGCACTCTCTCTTCAGATGGTATTCTTCTCTGTGTCAACATCCCTTTTCTTATAAGGACACCAGTCATCTGATTTAGGGCACATCCTAATCCTCTGGTCTCACCTTTACTTGATTATATCCCCAAGACCTATCTCCAAGGAAGGCCAGTCGTGTCCTCCAAAACTCATGCTCTCTCCTGTGAGAGCATGAATTCTGGAGGACACAACTGGACCCCACATAGGCCTCTTAGCAAGTTTTCTTCTGAAAACCTCTACTTTTCAAAGCACAAAGGCACACATGCCCCCCAGGGTCCAGACTGTGTGCCCATCGCTGCCTCTCAACCCAGGGCTGTGGGCAAGTCTGGCACTGTGGCCCAACCCTCCCTCACATTTTTGGCAAAGGCCGACTCTCCCTCTTTGGGGTCAGATTTCACTGGTTCCCTCCATGCTCAAATGAGACTGTGCATGAATGAACCCAATCATGGAGAGGCTTTAAAGGAGTCCAGAGCTTCTGGTCAATGGGAGGATGGGTTGGGTGTCACTCAATGTCACAAAGTAATGTTCCTAGAACCTCCCACTTTTGATGAAGTGGCTCCTAAGACTACAACACTCCTAAAGGGGACTCTGGGCTGGCCATTAGCTCCACCTGTCCTTTCATTATTAGAGTAAGAGATTTCACTTGCTACAAACTGGCACCGTGGTGAAGATGATGGCCTGGTGGAAGAACATGAACATTGGCACAGCAGGTGAACCATGGCTTCAGCTGGGCCACCTACCAGCCACAGACATGTCACCTAATCTCTCTCCATTTTTGACATTCAGATCAACAAGGGCTACAACCTCAACTGGTTTAGTTCTTCCAGTTATTTAACAAGACATCTCTCTGTATATCCCAACAAGTGCCAAGACAGGAAAAAGTCCTTTACACAGATGTGATCACATATTGAAAACCTTATCTTTGAAATTGTTTGCTAAACATATTTGGTGTAAAATGACATGAAAGAACCACCTAGCAGCCTCCTAAGGAGGTTCTGACAGTCTATTTCCATTTTGAGATAGGCAGAGCGTGTGTGATCAGAGGGAGGTCCTTATAAGAACTGCAGAAGGAGGGTCTTTTGAACTTCATAGGCAAATGAGGCTTGCCTCTCTGTGGAGTAAATATGAAAAAAATTTATTATTCACAATCTTCTTGAGGACAGAAAAAACGGCAAGCCAGCCTATGAGGAAAGTCACTTTGGATGAAATAATAAGTACATTTTATGCATGTGATAAATTTCAGAACAGAAACAATGTTTGACAGCTTCTCTTACCTCAATTCCTTCTTTGTTTAAGGCATATTCATCAAAATTCAAAATGGCTATCTTAATTGTTCTCGGAGGGGGCAGGACCGTAAGACCAATATTGATGGCATTGCTCCTCTTGGAATCTAGAACGATGATCTCCTGCCTTTTTCCATCTGCAGCAGTTTTCTTGGTGATAAAACAAGGAAAATCCAAGATTAATGCATCACCATGGGTCCTTTCTGTGTTTCAGTTTTAAAAGAAAACTCACCACTTACTCAGAAATGAAAACCAATGGCCCCAATTGCAGCTCAGGCGAGGACTGGCTACTGCTCAGTCCAGAAGAGAGAGATACCGCCAAACTTGGGTCAGCAACGGAACTTTGTGAGTCAGACACATTACAAAATAAAATATATTTTCCTTCAATTGGGAAGAAATGTGATATTTTGCAAGGAAAAAAAACACTTTTTTTTTTTCCAACTGTGGGACAGCTATAACCTGTTTTTGTTTTTTTTTTTTCCATAGAAGCAGTGAAAACAGTAAAATCTTTCAGAGTCCCTTTCCTGTGGGCTGTAAGGTGTCAACTTGTGTCTTGGTTGGCGTGTGCATGGAGAAGTGAGTGCACAGGCTGAGAGGACAGGACCCCCCTTCCCCAGATCTCTGGCTGCATTTCCTCAGGGTCCGTCTGCCCATTTCAAATATCCTGTGTCCTTTCTATCAGGTCACCTGTGCCTTTCTTGCCACACTTAGTCATTTGTGCAGCTGCCCACTGGGTGGATGAAGAGGGCCCACTACAGGCGAGAGATGGCAAGCCACGTGCTGATGAAGAAAGAAGTACAGGCAGGCTCAGGCTGGGGAAGAGAACAGGGAACTAGAAGTATCCTGACATCCTCATAGAACCCTATGTGTGGTATCCCCGCTGTCCTGGGTCCCCCTTGGAGGCAGGCCCTAGGCCCCTCTCATCCCTGTAGGCAGCCCAGGGCTAGCATACAGACTGAATGTCTGCATGCTCCCTCACCCAAAATTTATCTTGAAGCCCTAACTCCCCATGTGAGGGTACTTGGAAATGGGGCCTTTGGAAGTAATTAGGTTTAGGTGAAGTCACAAGGGTGGGGTCTACCTGATACGATTAGTATCCTCATAAGAAATTAAAAAACAACAAAAAACCAGGTAGCTCTCTTTATACCAAATGGCAAGAAAGTAGCCATCTGAAAGCCAGGAAGAGAACCTGCAGCAGGAACCAGCTTGGCCAGCACCTTGATTTTGGACTTGCCAGTGTCCAGAACTACAAGCAATAAATGCTTGTTTAAGCCCCAAAGTCTGTGGCATTTTATTATGGTAGCCCTATCAAATGAAGGTGTGCGAGGTGCTGAGCCAACATGTATCATGACCCAGAGTTGTGACCACAAACCATAACACTCCCTCCACCCCCAAAACTTTCCCCTGCAGTTCTAAGGAACCGTAGGTGACAAGGGAGTTGTTAAGTGAAAGGAGACCTGGCCCAGCACATCTGCTCTTGCCCATGTGTCCTTTGAGGCACACACAGCTGGGAGGATGAGCATTCTGATGCATGCCTAGGGTAACGGGAAATGAGTAAGCAGGTTCCCCTGAAGGAAGACACACAGCACAGTGACGAAATGTGTTCACTGCAAGGGGGCTCCACTGTGAGGCAGCTATAACTCACTTGGTGGTGGAGTGAGTCACTGGAGCTCCGCCCTAAAGAATACCTGGGATCTATCTATCCTGGGTCCAAAGGATAAGGTAATGAGATGGGCAGTATCTTTGCCTAGGTTGTTGGGACCTGCCAGGAATGAGGCTGGAGGTTGATGGGGCCATATCCCTAAAGACCTCAGGGGCCAGCCAAGGGACTCTGACTATACTCTACAGCCAGCCCTCGCTGGATGGCTCACGGTGCTTCCTAACCACTCTCACCCTTTCCTTTGAAGGAGAAAATGTAGCCTGGGAGCAGCTGAGCCATCTGGAGAAGCTGGCCTGAGGCAACACTAGACATGGAAGTCACCAAGGAGAACCAGATTGAAGCCCCACTAAAGTTCTCCTGGGCCCTCCAAACTTAATTGCTCACATTCTATTTTAGATCCTTAAATATGCATTTGGGAATAAACTCAAATTTCTTCATGAAGAAAACAACTGAAGATGTCCCAGCTGTTTGGGGGCCTGGTGGCCAGGAGGGGCAATTCCTGCGGGTGTGGTCACTGGCTTTGAACAGGGGCTCCCAGAGACATGTGGCATAGATGCTTCCCCCTTCTGCAAGGCAGGCTTTGTCTTTTATATATTTAGCCAAATAAACCAAAAATTCTGAATTTAGTCTTGAAATCTAATTTAAAATAGTATGTTGTATGTGGAACACTAAGAAGGAATGAGAAAGGTTTTGCAAAATGCAGAATATGGGAAGTGAGGAGGAGATGTTATAACCTGTGATAAAGCACTGGGGTGCTGGGGTGCCTGCCTCTCCAGGCTCTGCAGATCACTTACTCAGCATCTGTTCTTTCCTGCCTGATCACCACCAGGACTCTCGTTTCTTCTTTAGCTGGCAATACGACCATTTAAAAAAAAAAAAAAAAAAAAAAAAAAAAAAAAAAGCAACCCTCTTTGTACCTCAATCTGGCCCTGTCACTTAGTTTTGGTTTTTTTATTTCCTATTTGAAAATGGACAGATCCAACAAGCTAGGCCTTTAGCCTTTCCCTTCTTTCTGCTTAGAACGTCTTGTGAGCATATGGAACAAAGTAATGGTCATGCAGCAAGGATAATCTGGGAACTGTCAGTCCTCAGCCTCTCATCCATATTGTCCTTGTCACTCAAGGATCCTGGAGAGATGACTGTGCAAGCCCAGCTAGGCCAGCTGGAGCCTCTGTACAAATGAGGAAAGGATGCTTCCCTCTGGGGAGACACAGCCCCACCATGAACAGCTGCCCACAAACAGTTTGGAAAAGCACCACCACTCAGGTTTCAGCTTCCTGGTAGCTGATGCCCATTTATGTCAAACACAAAATCTCCATAGTGGCTCTGAAGCTGACATGACCTTGTTCCAATCTCAGTAGGATTCAGTTTACACAGATGGACATGTCCACACACTCCACTATTAACTACTGAATAAGCTGAGACAACAGGGAGAGCTGTCCCCACAGAGCACATCTACCAGGCATGAAGGAAAGGTAAGAAGGAACACCTGGAATTGAATTATTCAATTTCTGGATTTTAGCAAGAGATGTTTTAAATGCCACTCTTGATAATTAAAGCAAAGCTCTACTTGGTGCTGCTGAACACCAAGTGTGTCTTCTGTGTGTCTTCTGGTCAATTCTGCCCAAGATAAGGGGGCAGGTCAGATGGGACCATCTCTTCATCTCCTTTCCTCCCATAAGAACCAGAGTCACATCTGCAAGAGCAAGCCAAAGCTCTCAAAGCTTTGGAGCCCATGACCATGTCCAAGGATGATCAGTCATCAGTTCTGATTCATTTTGATTGTCCTTTTGGATCAAGCCCCAGATCTACAATCATGAGCTTCACTATATCCTCCACATGGTCTCACAACAGTGGAAGGACTGCCCACTCTTTTTCCACAAAACCTGCCATGCCCGTTCCTCCTCCTCCATACCTGCCACCTCCACCTGAGCCTGACTCCCAGCACTCAGTTTCACACCAGTCCATCATGCCCACTTCCAGACTCTTCTTCCCCACCCTCCATCCTACATTTACCAAGTCTTTCTCAGATACCCTTTTCCTTATTGTATTTCTTTGGTCAGAGAGTGGTGATTGTCCATAGTTTACATACAATTGGAAAATTAGGAAATTGGTCAAAGAAAGAAAGGGGATATAAAGCAGGAGTCGGAGAAGGCAGAGTGGTCCTAGTGAAGAGACACAAATACCCATCTCTGAAGGCATCTAGGAGGTGGTGGTGAAATGTGATGAGGAAGAGGTAACGGGTTGGAATGAAGTGGCAAGGTTTCTAGGCAGAAAAGTCATTTTACGTTTGATAGATGATACACATTCCAAAATAAGACCCAAACAAGGAAATGAAACTCCAAACTTCTTGAAATATCATTACAGGGCAAGTCTACAGCAAGAAAGTGATGAAATTTTCTTCAAAGTAATAAAAGACGAATAGGATAAATGAGAAACATCATGTTCCTAGATAGGAAAGTCAATTTTGTAAGTATAATTAGGTCTCTCTGATCTAATATATTTAAAATAATTCTATTCAAATTCCATAAGATTTGTTTTTGGAATCAGAAAAATTCTAAGTTTAATATTTTAAAAGTCAAAAATATTCTTAAAAAGGAGAGTTACATGTAATATCTACTCCGCCATCAAAGCTTACTGCAAAACTGACCAAATGTGTAGCACAGACACTTGAATGGCTGGAATGATAGAAGAGAACAGAATGACAGGGTAGAAGAACTCATATGGCCCAGGGGATTTCAACAGAGACACTAAGATTAGTGACCCAGAATCTACCATGAGAGGGATTCCTAATATGGGACCAAAAACGTCTAACAGAATAATATAGCGAGTGAACACTAACAGTAGACCCACTGACATCTTTCTCTTCAGGTAGGCAAAGGCCAGGGGAAAGCAGGAACATAGGCTGGTGTGGGAATGGCCAAGGGCCAGAATGGCTGGGGTGTACCATTCCTCAGGGCACCCTCTTGCTGCCTGGGGTACCTCTCCATCCCTACCAACTGCAACCTGAAGACATTTCAGACGATTCTTTCATGAAAAGTCAACCACCAAACCTCTGCTGCCTTCTTCAAGTTCCAAGAACAGGGAGAAAGGGACTTTGGAAGGAGGCACCAATGGGGACAGCTGAATGCTCAAACAGGAACAATTATCTCCAGGGTGGATCAGCAAAAGGGTCCACGGAAGGCAGTGTGGGGGACACCACTAAGGGGCTATCTCTGAACATGTTACTTTCCCAAATATGTCCAGAAGTACTCAAGGGAGAAGAGGAACTTGCTGCTTTAAGGAGGGAAGGGGTATGCTGGGAAAAAGTCAGGCTCTGTTTTAGTGCCAGAAAAACCCAGTTAAGCTCAACTCCTGGAGCAGCGCCCCTCCCACAAAGCTGCAACCCACTAGGGAGCCTCCGGCATGCCCCAGTAGCCCCTTCTCCTCCAGAGCGGAGCATTCTTGGGAGAAATGCTTGAGGCTTGGAGGCCATGTATGGATTTTGTTTTTGTTTTTGACTTGGCCAAGAACACTGTAGGGAGAAGGGGCAGGGAGACAGAGAATTACCCTCTGTGCCCAGAGGAGCAGAAAACTCTCAGAAGGGACGGGAAGGAGGTTATGGAGGCAACTTGGCTCCTTTCTCTCAAGCTGCCTGTGGGTGGGGGTAGGGGGTGTCAGGGTACAGTTTTCAGGAAGACAGGGGTGAGTCCCTTCAGAATGAGACTTCAGATGGGAAGCACCCGAGACCCAAAGACTCACAGGACTTCTGTCACACAGAGGAGGGAGCCAACCTACGTGGTAATTGCTAAATGCCAAGACTTAACAGAAGGCCTATGGCTATCTCTGCAGCCTTAGATTCACCTAGCAGTGAGCTACCTGTGTAGAGACCCACTCCCCAGAACCAGCAGCCCCAAGAACAGGACCTTGCAAGTTCAGCCTCTCCTAGAAGCCAAAAGTCACATAGGGTAATAGGAATATTTGCTAAAATAGTAAGCCAGTTACAGGGGTTCCTCTGAAATAAGCCACACAGAGTCAAGAGCCCACCCAGAGGGCTGGCTTAACACTAATACTTGATACACACAGGGATGACAAAATGCCTCACAGAAAGGAGATATGGAAGTCAGGTTTCTGGATAGAACAAGTTATTGCCTCCAAGAATTAATATTTTTAGAACCTGTAAATGAGGACCCAAACCTGATCCTCAGTGGTTGTTGGGGAAAAGGTAACCACCACACAAGAAAGACCACAACTTGATTTGGGTCAGCATCCTAGGGAGAAGAAAAGACCTCAACTTTCCCTCAGGAGTTATGCAAGTTTGGGGAAAGAGAAGCATGAGGATTCAGGCCACAGATTTCAAAAAGCTGGAGAGGCAAATTTAAATAGTACACAGTAGTCATTAAGCCTCAAGTTCCTGGAAATACCAACACAACGGATCAACCCCTTTGAATTTTTAACTGTTAATTTCACTAGGAATTGAAGATGCAGTATTTAAAAAGTAAACATTCAAAGCATAGAACTTGTCACCCCAGGAGGTCCTGAGACTGAAAATAGAAACAAAGCTAAGGACATGGTCTATTTAGAGAACTCTGAGTCTTGGAGAATAATGCAAAGTCCTAGAGTGCTTCCATGAAAGGCAACCCAGCTCTGAGCATGCTTCTCAACATCTCTGTCAGAGACCCCAGGTCAGGATCTGGCCCCAAAGCTCTAGAAATGGTCAATCATTCCTCCTCACTCCCTGACCACTGCCAAAGAGTGATGCCACAGGATTTTCTCCAAAGGGTCCATTGAGAAAGGGGCAGTTACAAGGATGCAATGATATAGATGTCCTGGCAATAAGGGAGATGGTGAGATACATAGCAAAAGGGTAAGGCAGAAAAATGAGAATAACAGAGTCTCAAAAAAAAAAAAACTGAAAAGCCTTTACTTAGGCATAAAATTTTCACCAGAATAGGCTTGCCTTCCTGTTAAGGGAAAAAAATATTAATGTCCAGTATTTGCCCTTTGGGTCTCTGGTAGCAGAGGCCAGTGGTTAAACAGACATTCTGTGGTCATGTATCTATTACCCTAACCAGGAGACATACATGAGGACCTGTCTCGAATTTCCAGATAGAATTCAGGTTGTCTGAGGTTGATATTAAATAAAATAATATATTCCCTTATGCCCTGACCTTGAATATAGTGTAGGGATGTTTTTCATATCAGGAAAATAGATCAGGGCCTCACTGTGGGAGGTGGTGATAGGGAGGCAATGCCCTTTTGGTGCCTCATTTGTCACTTTAAATCAGTAAGTCACAACCTTGGTTGTACTCAAAAGTCCCTGAGGTGCTTTATAAACAGCCCAGGCCGGGCTTATCCTCCAACCAATCAAATCACTACCCCCAAATTTGCTTTAAAAGTCACTGTTAGTAGTTTCTGATGTATTCTGAAATTTAGGGGTAAATGAAGTTAAACTAATCTCCAAATTCATCCAGGAGCCCCCCCACACACACCCCCATGAAAACCTAGTGAACCCAAGAAAGCAAGATACCATCAGGCCCCCAAAGGGAAACTAAGTCCTCATCTTTCTAGTCTCCTGTTCTAATTCCTTTCCTTTCTGGATTTGGTGATAACTTGTCCCTGATGAGGCACAAGAGCTGGGAGGCCACCTTTTGGGGCTCCTTGTATCAAACCCATAAGCTTTGCAGGAGCTTTTCACTTGGAGCTTTCCACCCTGACATCTTTCCAGGGGTTCATTTAATCTCCTATATGATTCGCCACATTTCAGACCAGCAGAAATACAACGTGCAGTTTAGCACAAGATTTCTGCCATTCTCCATAAAACACAACCAAAATCATCTTACCACAAAGCTGTATATATTTCCTGCTGAGAAAAGGGGATCCTGTTTCAGAAACTATTTTGAAAGGAAACCAAAAAGCACATCTTTTTGCCCGTTTCATGCTCATTAAATGGTCACTCCAGCCTTGGCTCTGGCTTGTAACTGTTTGGAAGTGACTTGGATGGTCACAGCCATGCCCTATAATTCAGATCTGGTGTTAGTTTTCCAATGGAAACTAAAACCCATTTCCTTTGTTTTCTGCCGTCTTGTGAAGTCTATTTCATTTTTGTTTCAGTCTATTGTGTTTAATGAAAAACTTCTCATGAGCCAGAATTCGGAAGTGGCTATTTACAGCTGTTTTTTATGAAAATCAATGATTAGAAACAGAAGTGAAATTGGTTATGTCTGAATTGAGACTATACACAAAATGGATACACCTCTCCAAAGTGATGTGTTTTAGTCCTAATTTGAATTTTTTTCGGTCACCTTTTAAAATAAGCTCCTGCTCACATTTTCTATTCCAAAAACAACAACAACCACCCAAAGGTACAGGCTCCTGTGTCTCATTGTAGAATCAATTTGGTAAACTTCTCAATATACTTGTTCCTCAGTATCCATGGTAGATTGGTGACAAAACCATTCAAGGACACCATAATCCTCAGAGGCTCAGGTCTGTGCTATATAAAGTAGCACAGTATCTGCATATAACCTGTACACATCATCCAATATACTTTTATCTCTAGGTTACTTATATTTCCTAATACAACATAAATGCTATGTATATACATAGTTGTTAAACTATTGTTCAGAGAACAATCACAAGAAAGTCTGTACATGCTCAGTACAGACAAAAGTTTTTGAATATTTTCCTTTGGATATGGAGGGCTGATTGTATATTACTTTCCTCTTATGTCCACACTGGACAAAAACTAGGCAAACATTTATCCATCAGCTAGTCATTACAGTATTTTAAGAGGTAACTACATAGTTCAGGTAAAAATGAAACCTCCAGGTACAGAGAGGACAGAAACCCCAGTCTCATCAACCAATCCAGCCACATGGAACCAAGCAGAGGAGGGAGCAGGTGAATCACTCATTTTGGGTCTTCTCAGGGCAACTTAGTCTTGCTATTTCCATTGTAAAAAAAATTAAGTTAGAAGTGCCTATGCTGTCAAACCATTACTCTTTTTCATTCTTCAACCATGAGTCAAGGGATAGCCTCTAGCCAGCAAACTCCAAGGGTGATGAACACAACCTGCCAAAAGAGCACACAAAGAGAGGGGGGGAGGAGGAGGGAGGGGGAGGAGGAGGGAGGAGGAGGAAGAGGAGGGAGGAAGAGGAGGGAGGAAGAGGAGGAGGAAGAGGAAGAGGAGGGAGGAAGAGGAGGAGGAAGAGGAGGGAGGAAGAGGAGGGAGGGAGGAAGAGAGGGAGGAAGAGAGGGAGGAAGAGGAAGAGGAGGGAGGAAGAGGAGGAGGAGGAAGAGGAGGAGGAGGAAGAGGAAGAGGAGGAAGAGGAAGAGGAAGAGGAGGAAGAGGAAGAGGGAGGAGGAGGAGGATGAGGAGGCTGGCTAACTGGATCAGTGGGTCAGGGGTGGTGCCAGAAAAGCAGGTTGTGGGTGACTTCTGGCAGCCAGGGACTGCTGTCTTAACCCCAGCTGTTTTCCCAAATGCCAGTCTGAATGTAACAATCAGAAAGGGGCATGTGGGTTGCTCAACACTAGGTGGAACCAGTATGGACATAAGCACACCAAGAGTAAGGGTCCAGCACTACCTTCCTGGATGTTATTTTCTTAAGAGGGCAAAAGCTAGACCCACTTTTAACTGAAATGCAGGAGTAACATGATTTTTTTAATGTTAGACCTCAGCAGTTTGGGTTTACAAACGAGAAAGCTTTAATTTTTATTTGAGGGGATTCCTAAGGCTGGAAACAATTTAGAATCACATCCTCACTCAGACTGGGCAGAAAGAGACACTGGGGCAAATGCCAACCAGCAAAGAGTGGCAAGTAGTTTAAGAGCCTCAACATGGGTTTCAAGAGGAAATTCATCAATGACAGCTCTCCTAACTGGCCTTTTGGCATCGCACAGCAAGGACAGGCACTACCTTGTTTGTAGGGTACTCTTGTCCTGCAGAGTTTGGATTCAGAATTGGTGCTTAACTCTTCAACTTCTAGAATCAATTTCACAAGTTTCTCAATATACTTGTTCCTCAGTACCCATGGGAGATTGGTGACAAAACCATTCAAGGACACCATAATCCTCAGAGGCTCAGGTCTGCTATATAAAGTAGCACAGCATCTGCATATAACCTATGCACATCATCCCATATACTTTTATCTCTAGGTTGTTTATGTTACCTAATACTACATAAATGCTATGTACATAGTTGTTAAACTATTGTTCAGGAAACAATGACAAGAAAGTCTGTACATGTTCAGTACAGATAAAAGTTTTTGAATATTTTTCCCATGGACATGGAGGGCTGATTGTATATTACTCTTCAGTCAGTTCTGAAGGCCCGACTCAGGCAGCTTTATTCACCCCAAAAGATGATTCAAGAACAGGGCAGCAATATAGAGTTCTAATTGACTCATGATAACAAACACTTGCAATGTTTACTCTACATTATACTTTAAAGTGCTTTTTCAAACCCCAAGTTCCTAAGGAGAGCAGATGGTTTCAAGCCTGTTTTAAAACTGGAATATACCCTGAGTCACAAGTTTTTTTTTTTGTTGTTGTTGTTTTTGGTTGTTTTCTTAGTTCTTTAAAATGTGTGAAGGAGACATTATTGAATTGAACTGGTGAGACACGCATTCTGTGATCTGGTATATTGCATCACTAACCATGATTTCATGGGCAGTGTTTCCCATCTATAAAAGTGGACCCAACATCTCCTTCAACAGTACCACAGCAGGAAGGTTTATAGGTTACCAAACATTTTCGAACAATAAGAAATTTAGGACTGGGGTTGTGACTCAGGTTGCCTAGCATGTGTGAGGCACTGGGTTTGATTCTCAGCACCTCATACAAATAAATAAAAAAGGTCCATCAACAACTAAGAAATACTTTTTAAAAAATGAAATTTAGAAGCATATGTAATATTTATAGGATGAATATGTGGCCATTGGGAAATATCCAATAGTTGTACTATGGTGTCTCCATTAGGGGATTATCCAAAGAAATGTCACTGAATTATTGTCTTTGTAAAAACATTGAGGAGCCACAGCTGAAGTTCATGATACTACTATCAACCATAATCCCTGAAGGTAAACACATTGACTGAGTCTACTAAATCAGCAAGGCCACTTTCATCTAGTTAATACTAATATCTGCTACTGGACTGTGCTCTGTGTAGCTAACCTTCTTGGGCTTTTTTTTTTTTTTTTTTTTTTTTAAGGTTATCCGAGTCACCGAAAGCTGTTTTGCATGATGGAAGTGATGTTCCACTCACATAACTTACATCAAGCATGTGCCACAGGATTACTATCCTAAAGGTCAGTTTTTTTTTTTTAATATACCAGGGTTTGTTTGTTTGTTTTAACCAAATAGCCAAAATTACATTAGAGAGGGGGTCTTTATTTCTTCAGCCCTACCCCAATGCAAATCAAGAAACATGCTAGAGCCCAGACCTACCTTTGTGACAGACAGTTCCTTGGATTTAGACTCAAACAGGTGCTCCAGTTTGGAAGTGTCCACCTTAATGGGTTCCAGTTTCGACCATAGGAATTCTCTGCAGCGGCGGTTGTTCTTACATGGCCAATCAAAAGGCCTGACTTCATTCCAGAACAGACGGATGGTCTTCTTTTTCTTCGTGAATGCGGGCTGACCCCTGGGTACCTGGGACCACCCTAAGCCCTGAGGAGAGTTAAACACTGGAGGAGGAGGAGCCAATAAATTACCAGGGACTGGAGGGGGTGGGACGCTGTCCAACAGGGGCGGTGGGGGCGGGGGTGGCAGACCCAGAAAGGTGGGCGGGGGTGGAGGTGGTGGTCCTGGGGCTTCCCTGTGACCCAGGTCCACGTCCAGGACATCAATGTCGTCCTCCTCTCCCAGATCGGTGAAATCCATGTCTTGAATTTTGAGCTCCCGGGGGTTGGCCATGAGCTGGTCCCAGATGTAATCGGACTCTGTTTTCAGCTGCGCAGGCGCTGTCTCGGGGACCTTGTCATTGGACCCATCCTCAGAGATGGGGCCTCGCCCCAGGTCCCCGCTGTTGAATTTCTCAGCAAATGCTTTCACGCTTCCCCGGTTGTCCAAACATTCGACGTCCACCCTCCTGACGCTCTCGTCCTGGGCCTGAGAGTTGGCCTGCAGGGTGGATATCCTGGAGGCGAGGCTGGCCACCGCCTCCGCCTCCGGCTCCTTGCTCCTGGGCTCTCTCTCATCCTTCTCCTCATCATCCGTGGACTTTCTGTTATGGGCATACAGCATGTCCAGCATGAACCGTTTGTTGGTGAGGATATCGCCACACTGTCCATTTACACCTCCATCCTGAAGGCCTGTGGACCACACACCTGAAGGCACACAGAAGAAAATGACAATGAGAAGGTGGCAAGGGGGCTTTACGTCCATGAGAAAACCAATGAGGGGACACAGGGACAGGACACATAGAGTGACTTCAGAAAAAGACACTGAAATAAAGCAATTAAAGCAGAAAGGGCTGAGACTGACCGCTTGCTCAGGGACCAGGACCCCTTCCATGTATCATAGTGCTCCTGGCTCCCACCTGGGTTCACGGAGAAATTTTCCTCACCTTCTCTGCCCTCCTGTGGCAGCTGGTCAGGACCCACCAGGTCACAGGCAAGGGGCCTCTTTTCTAACTATATAAAAAAGGGAAGGAAGCAGTTCCCTGGCCCAGAGCAGACACTGGAGGAGCTATAAGGTTACTTTTGTGTCTCCCCAAACTCCAACTCCGTATCCACTCAAACCATGCCATCGGCTTCATTTGAAGTTCATGATGGCTTACCACCACCAGAACTTTCCACACCCCTCCCCTCCCTTCCCATCTCATCTTCACCTAATTATCTCACCTAATTTACCAACTTAACAGATGAAGTCAGAAGATCTTCCAGAGCCTCCATTCCATCTCTACCCTCCCACCTGCACCTAAAATCAGGAAGAAGCCTCCCTCCTGTGACTAAACACAAATTGTCCTTTAGCAGGGTTCAACTGTTACATTAGGAGCCCATGCCAGTGATTCTGTCCTGCATCTCCCAGGTTTCTCCTACTGGAAGAATATGAATAATCTCTCTTTAAAAAATTCTTCGTTGTTTAATGGGCCTTTACTACTTATATGTGGTGCTGGGAATTGAACCCAGTGCTTCACACATGCTAGGCAAGTGCTGTATCATTGAGCTACAACCCCAGCCTGAGTAATTTAATTTCTTCCATAAAAAAAAAAACAAGTAGACTTTCTTGACCCCATTTCTGTCTTCACCAGTCACCCAACTTTTCTCCTTTAAGGTCACACCATTTACAAGAGTATAAGAGTTGTTTTGCTCACCATCTCCAATTTTTCTTTTATTTTCTCTAGAACTCAAACAGAGCTTTTGTTCCCAATGGTCTTCAAAGCTGCTCCTTTCCAAGTAACCATGACCTTCACTAGACAAAGCTGATCTCCCCCTTCTTCTCCATCCCCTGCCAGGATGCAACATTCACCTTCCTTCTTTCTGCTGCTCCTTCCCCGACTTCTCCTTGTTTTTCCTTTAAATGTCCATTGCTCTCTTTTCATCTACCCCACTCTTACAGTCATCAGTTCATCTAGTCTCAGGGCTTTCACATTCCCGGGTTCTCTGCCCTCACCATAGCATCTTCTGCAGTGGTTTGCTTTCTCAGCTGGGGTGGCTTCATGCACCTTGCTGCCAATTCCAAAGACACCGAGATTGCCCTCAACTCCTATTTTTTCATCTTCTACATAACAAGGAGCCTCCTGTGCTGACTAAATCCTCATGTTACAGCCAGAATCCAGCCACTTTCCTCATCACACTCTACTGCCAAGACTCTGGGCCCAGCCTGCACAAGTTGTCCTACTACTCATTGCCACAGTAGGTGAGTGGCCGAGTTTCAACAGACAGGCTGATTCTTTCTCCATTTGATGGGAAATGTTGGCCTTTCATTTTCTGGCAACAGGGAAAAGTGTATTTCTTGATAGTTTTTGTACCTGGCTAGTTTCCTGCCTTTTCTTTTTATGTCTTTTAAAAATTATTAGCAGATTATTATACAAAATAATAGATTTCTGCGTGACATTTTCATATACACATAAAACATACTTTGATCCTATCATTTATCTACTTTAATCATTTTATGGTGTCCCTTTTTGTCTTTAGTAATTTCCTTTGCTCTACTTTATCTGATATTAACATAATTACTTCTACTTTTCTTTGATCAATGTTTGCTTGATATCCCTTTTCCCAACTTTTAACATTCAATCTTTGGGTCATCATGCTTGAAAACAGTTCCATACAGACAGCATATAACAGCCTGTAATTAAGCTTTTTAAAAAAATCCACTGTCAATCTCTTTTAATGTAAAGTAACTATTGAAATGTCAGGGCTTAAGTCTGCCATTTTGGTCCCCCCGCCCCCCCCCCCCCGTGTTTCTCCTTTCTTGGCTATTGTGCATTACTTGAATATTTTTTAGAAATTATTTTTATAGTGTTTTTGTGTACATTAAAGCATTTTTCTCAGTGGTTGTTGTGGGTATTATTACACACTAACCTGCCGTGATCTACAAGTGTTGAGGTTTAACCACTTTAAGTGCAATGAAGAAAACTTGACTTCTGTGTAGTTCCTTTTACCATCTATGCTTTCAAAATTATCTGAAATATTTCTTCTATACACAGAGAAATACTATACACCAAATGATATTAAGACTTTTGCTTCAACTTCCAAATATTATTTCAGAAACCTCGGAGGAGAAAGTATTTTCTTTACCCTATTTCCACCCATTCTGTTCTTCCCTTCCTGAAATTCTAAGCCTTCCATTATCATTTCATTTCTTTTCAGAGAACATCCTTCCACCATTCTTGAAGGGAAAGTCTGCCGGTGATGGATTCTCCTAGTTTGTATTCATCTGAGAAAGCCTTATGTACCCTTTAAAGTATACTTTTGCTGGATACAGAACTTATGGTTGACAGTTGTTTCTGGCACTAATAAAATGCTGTGCCCTTCCCTCTAGCTTCTGTGTGTGTAGATGAGCTCTCCCAGAAATCTGTGTTCCCCTATGGGTCACATATTTCTTTCCAGCCTCCTTTGAAACTTTGTTTTAGCTCTTTAGTTTTCAGAAGTTTATTATTTATCTTGGTGTGGATGTCTTTGGACCAAATTCGAGTTGTCTCAGCTTCATAAACCTGGATGTTTATGCCTTTTGACAGACTTGGGACATTTTTGGACAGAATTTCTTCAAACATGTTTTCAACCCTGTGCTCTTAGACTCCAGTGACAAGGATGTCAGACCTATTATTATTAGTTCCACTCGTTTCTGAGGAACTGTAGTGTCTATCAATTGTTTTGCTATTTCTTCTGTTAAGATTGGTTTATTTCTACTGACCTTGTTTTTGAGTTGACTGTTTCCTTTGTTGTCTCTAATCTACTATTAATTAAATCCACCCCACTTAGTTATTTTGGTTATTAGCCCTTTTATTTCTGTAATTTACCCCTGGTTCTTTTTCATACATATTCTACTTCATTTTCTTCATGTACATCCTGAGTTATTGAAGATTTATTATGGTGGCTGCTTCAACATTCTTGTCACATAATTCCAATGTGAAACTCATCTGTGTTGGCATCTGTTGGCTCTCTTTTTCAAGTTGTACTTGCTCTGGTTCTTGATAGGATGGATAGTTTTCAATCATATCCTAGCAAATTCGCGTCTTATTTGCATCCTGTTGAATCTTCTCTCTTAGCAGGCAGTCACCCTTTCCTGGTATAGCATTCAGATCTTGGTGGAAATAGGTGTTTAGCTCCCTGGCAAGGGTGCTGACTCACACTGTCTCAGCACAGATGAGTATGACAAAATTTCAGTTCCTCCCACCTCCTTGGTCCTAGAGCCATCCTCCCAGGGAAAGCAGACCACTGATTTATATTGCATCGTTGTCTCTAGGTAGAGGTGGAGGCTACATTCCCTATCAGTCCTCTTTGACTCTGGGTTGGGGAGATCACTGCAGACTAGTGCTTCCTCCAAATGCAGTATTTCCCGCTGTATATGAGGATGAAGGCTCAGCTCTCTTCTGGGCTCCACTGACATCAAGAACAAGGGGACCAGACGCCTCTTCATTCATTTACCCACTGATGACTTTGTGAGACACTACTGTGCTCTAGGCACAGAGTGAGGACTTGAGGGCTCACAGTGAACCTGATTGACATCTCATCCTCACAAAGCTGACATTTAAGTGTAAACAACAGACAATTACACAAGTCATTTTAACTAAGGGCAACGAATGCTATGCCAAAGCTTCTCATACTTGGGCCATAGAGCAGAACATGTGAAAGAAAAATAGCACCACCTGACTGGAATAAGATGAGTCTCTTTCAGGCTGACCACTCATTTGTCAATAATAGACACAATGATTAGAAATTATATTGGTAATAATTTCAATTACCTCTAAAGTTTATAATTTAACAGAACATTTTGAAAGCAAAAGCTACTATGACAGAACTGCCCTGACTCTGTGGCTATAGGTGCCTAGGAGCAGTGGGAGTTTTTAAAAACCAATAAGCTAGTGCAAATAAACATGATCAAATCTCTTCACAGCACTGGAGAGAAATCACTGTGAAATCCTGATTCCTGAGTCTACACAACTTGGACACCATCCACTTTTAGTAGAAAGTCAATGGTTCTTCACTGGTAGCAGTCTCCATTTCTGGAAAGTTGTCCTTATTTGGTAAAAATACTGTACAACCTGATCCAAGAAAGTTCTGTTCCCCATCTTATTTTTACTAATCCAACTTGTTGATGTTTTTTGGGCATGCTAAACCCAGATATGATGAATAACACTTAAAGCTACTCATAATACATAAAATATGATTTAAGGCCAAAATGATCAAGAAGACTCGCCATACACCCTGTGCTATGAGCTATGATCAAAATTTCAATGGACAAATAGTACAAGTAGAATTTGTGATACTAACTACAATCTGACTTTGAAGGAAATTTGTAAATATCAATTTGTGTAATGCTTTTTGGCACATACATCTTCAACTAAACACACAAGATTTTTGAGGGCAATTTCTAGGATATAAATTAATAAATTTTCTCAGTTTTTAATTTTAATATCATGATTAGAAAAAAAAAACAAGTGGCACATCCTAACTGGAAAATATTTTAAAAGGAACTATTTTAGACTATACTACTGATTGACAGGTATTTTAGAAGACTAATTTTATTCACTCATTCCTTTTTCTTTCATTCTTCTGTGCTTCAGAGCCAAGTATATTTTCAGTCTGGGAACTAACAAGTACAAGCAGTAGCTGATTAGTCCCTGTACAGCTTTGGGACTTGAGAGCGTGTCCCTTGTATGTAGCTTTACAGGGGGAAGCCTGTAAGATTAGGCTTCACTATTGAGGGGTTGGTGAGGAAGGCAGCACACCCTGATAGCACACACATCAGGAAATCAACCTGGTGGTGTCACAGATATCGTGAATGGTTACAACATCTATAACCTTCTGAAATGCCTTGTTAATTTCTATAAAATTAACATCTATAACCTTCTGGGGTATCTCCTTAATCTCAGGTGAGGTCCTTAGGGGCCAAATCTATAATCTAGCATTCCGTTTGATCCTTAACTACAAAGTCCCCATACTCAGGTGAACTGAATTAATAACAGGGGTAATACTTAAAATTTCATAAAGAAATGCATGTACATCTATGAAAAACAGGAGTCCTGAGTACAATGGAGAAAACCACCTAAACTTGGTATATTCCAGTTTAGCATATCAAATTGACCTCAATACACTGTGAACCACAAAGTTTCAGAAACACTCATTTAATAAATCTATTTCCTTCTGAAAGTCCAGACTTCCCATACTTCACTTTAAAAAAACTTTTAAGGGAATAGATAACAATATGACATGTTTCTAAACTGAAATCAGAACCCAAAAAAGGCACCCATACTATTATCAACAACTAAGCAAATAGTGAAATGTGTTTCTCCTCCAAGGCTCATTCTTCAGGAAAAGCACTCATTGCCTGGGCCCTTTTTGTTCCCTGTGAAAGTGAGAAATGCAACAGCAGGGCAGAGGATTTGGGGGAGAAGCATGCTGTTAGTGTGACCATACTCCTCCTGTCCAGATGCTGGGTGATACAGCTCGGGGAGTGAGCTGTCCCAGGAGTTCACCTTGGAGGCCAGCCTATGGACAGGCTCTGTAGCAAACCAGGTCCTCTATCTGGGGTTCCCTGCAGAAAGGGGTTTCATTTACCAGTTGCCCTGTCCCTGGAGAGCTTGTCCTCCTTCTCTTCCCTTTCCAAGGTGCTGCTGGAGGATGAGATGCTGGAGGCGGAGCAGTTGTCCCTCTCGTTCACCTCCTCGTTCTGCCTCTCTTTTTCACTGAGGGAGGCTCGCTCTTCGGGCTCTTGCTCCAGGGCCCGCTCCCCTTCACTGTCCGCTTCCCCTTGGGAAGAGGCTATGTCCTGGCTGGCTTCATTGGCAACTTGCCTTGCCTCTGCCTCCAATTCAGGCTCAGGATCCCCAGCACTCACTGGTGAAGATAAGAGTGGAGAGTACATTGACAACAGGGATTTCTTGGCAGAGGGGAAGGTCACCTAAGATGGGAGAACGGATGTGAGGTCGATTCCTCTGTGCTGCTCTGTGATGAACACAAGTCTCAAGATGGCTCCCAAGATTCCTGTTCCCGGGTGATCCAGACAGATACTAAGGGGGGAGGGGGTACCGCATGCAAGGATCGTGGATCCTGAGATAAAAGTCCCAAATCGGTTGACTTTAAAATATGGAGATTAATTAGGCCCAAGTCCATCAGGTGTACCTTTTAAAATCAAGAATTTTCCAATTAGCAACAGAAAAGAAAGCCAGAGAGGTGAAAAACAGGAGGATCTTCTTTCACATACTGCTGGCTTTCAAGTTGGAGGGCCATGTGACAGGAATGTAGATGGCCTTTAGAAGAGAATAAAAAGGAACAGGCACCCCAGTTCAACAAGTGCAAGGAACTGGGTGGGTTCTGCCTATGTGCTGAATGGGCCTGAAGGTGGACCCTTTCCAGTGCTTCCGAATCAGAACCCAGCTGGCCACCAGCTTAATTTTCACCTCATGACAGGCAAGGCCAAGAATTCAGTTGAGCCAAGCTGGACTTCTGACCCAGGGAAACTGGGAGACAATAATCAAATGCCATTTTCAATCACTGTGTGCGCAGTATTTTGCTACACAGCAATAGAAAACACATGCTCTTTTAACTTCTTCTGGTGAAAAGTGACAAAATCCACAGAGAATCGATCTGACAAGCAGCAGCATCCTGATGTTTTCTGAAACATTGGCTAAACCAACGAGGCATATCACCCATTGCTTGGATGATGTTTGTTCATAATGTAAAGTTAGTCCATGATTTTGAAAAACATTTAAAAGAATCACTCATGGGCATTAAAGACTATTTGTAAACCCATCAAGACTGGTGATTGAATGCTCACACCAAGATGAAATGCTTACATTCTCACTTGTGCACTAGGGAGCAGGGAAATGGCAGTCAGGCGTATACATGTTTTTGCTGAGCAAAGCCATCAGCTGTGAACTGTGAATGGGCTGCAAAATGACTGATAGTACAAAAACCTCTGAGCCAATTGCCACATGCACAACCCAGAGGAGGATGGGTCCTTCCTGAGGATAGGACCCTGGGGCTGGGCAAGGCCACATTGCTGGAATCCTGGCAGGGCATCCAAGGGCAGTGCTCAGGTCCTAGGCACACACTACTAGTCATGATAAAGAAATCCAGGCAGGATGTACCAGTAGCAGGAAATACATCTGCCTGGATCCCAGAGGAATAAGCAGATCAGGCAGCTCCCTATGGAGAAATTCTGCAGGCTCAAGTGACAACTGGTGATGGGGCATGTAGAGCATTCTCAACCCTTCAGTGGGGAAGGAAAATCTAGGCCTTATTGGGCAGGGGTGCCCAGCTGCTCAGCAAGAACTCATTCTGCCAGGACTTACCTGGGACAGTACCCCTGACCTCTTCCTCTGAGAACAAGGGAGCTAAGTTGGGCACGGAGGGAAGCAGTATGAAATGCCAGTTGTCTGCTGTGTTCCTGGGTGATTTCCAAACACAGGGAAGCAAACCTCCTCCACGGGAATCTCCTCAATTCCCTTCAGATAGGATATGGGGGTGGAGGAACGGGCCCTCCCCATCTGCCTATTTGGGGTTTAATTATGCCTTGTGCATGTTCAGCTGAGGACTCCAGCCCAGCCCAGCAATCTGCTTCCCTCTAAGAGCCTGGTGGGAGGAAACAGGGGAAACAAAGGCCCTCTGCCACCTGGGGGCTGTCCCTAAAGGGAAGGTTTTAGGAATAGTCAGTGTTAGAGCAGTTCCTAGACAAAATGCCCAGGCTGGCAGTACCAGGAAGAAGCCAAAGGGCAGAACACTGTGAGCCTGTGTGCTAGAGAATGGGCACATTGTACAGTTTTGCAAGAAGGGGACGGCAGAATGGAAAAGAGTGAATATGATTTTCAAAAATATCCCCTTTGGTGTGGACAGACTTTTATGGTAATTTCTTTTTATTTGATAATATAGTATTTAGCCAAGAGATACAAAACCCTATTAGTTTTACAAGCATGGCAAAGGCAGAGCTTCAGCAATGGCAGCGTCATCATTTGGTTGACAGAAAGCATGTGTGTTTGTGCACACTTAACTTCAGAATAGCCACATCAAAACAGTAACGCACTTCCAGCAGTCTAGCATGTGGCATGCATTTGAGTTTTCAATGGCGAGCATCTGGGAAACACGGGTTGGGGGCCTCTTGGTGGCTCCGTCACCGGCAGGGACAGCCAGATCTACTCACCATCCCCAGGAGGTTGGGCAGGAGTAGAGAAGATCCATGATTGATGGCTGTTTGACTTCAGCACACATAAACCCACTGTCTTATTCCACTTGACACATGAGACTCATGCAGCAATGTGGCCCCTGAATGGCTAGGGGCTGAATGGACTGGTGTGGTAATGGACATACAAGCAGTGGCAAAGCCACACCCTCATGGGAAGAAACAGACCCATTTCATTCCAAGCGTAACTGCATGGACTCAGACCTTCAAATCAGTGATTCCAATCACCCAAGTGACTATTTTTTTTAATAAAAAGGGAGTTAATCATTTCTGAAGCTGCCTCTTGCCCAGAACACATGACTGTGTCCAAAAAGTCTGACTGCAAATCTGTGGCATGTGAGGCTGCCCTGATGATGAACAAATTAAATGATCACACACAAGTCAACTAAAATAAGCAAAGATTTATGAGAAAAGATGATCGTCAAGAGCAAGCAGACAAGCTGTGCACCACGGTAGCACCCATGTCCTCAACCCCACACACCTCTGCCTTCAAAGACGTTCACTATGTGGCTAGGGACACAGGAACCTATCCACAGTGGTCACAGTGTACACTAGATACAGTGACAAGGAGGCCTGGAGGGAGCAGCCAGTTTCCGTGGTATAGCCCTTTCCTAGCTGTTTTAATCAAACACAGGTACAACAAGGGCAAAATGTCCCCAGGAGCCATTACCTCATCTTCTCATGTTGGAAGGTCCTCAGATGTTCACAAAGCCAGTACTGGCTCACAAATTTCTTGTCCGTTCTGGTCAATAGGAAGCACCAGGATGACCTCTAAGACCCTATGCCAATTCCAAAATGTTCTTCCTCCTCTTTCCTATTCTTTCATCAAGACCTCAACACCCCCATTCACATATGCACAACCATTCCTATTGAGTCACTGTCCCTAAGCCAGGCCTGCTGCTCCATGGACAGATACAGAGAAAGTTGTCATCTACAAATAGAGTCCTCAGGAAGCAGGAGGAACTATGTAAATCTGTGGTCTATAGGGAACTAAGATCTTTCAAAGCACAGGGTTTACATTCCTAACTGCTACTAATCCCAGTAGTTAGCGAGCCTTTCTCTGACCCAGCAATGGTGTTTGTGGAGACACACATTGATCCAGATAGACCCAGCTCTGTCAGCACAGAGATTGTAGAAGGGCAGAGAGAGAAGATCCCGCCATGTACAATGACACATTGCCTGAATCTCAGTGGCTTGGGAGGCTGAGCTAAGAGGATCTCAAGTTCAAAGCCAGCCTCAGCAACTTAGTGATACCCTATCTCGAAAAAGTAAAAGGGGGGTAGGCATGGGGCTCAGTGGTTAAGCACCTCTGGGTTCAATCCCTAGTGTGTACGTATGTACACACACACACACATCCTAAATGTCCTGCTACCAATGAGCATGGGAAAATTCTAGTCTCTCAGCTCCCATCAGACAATAAAAAACACTTATCAATGTTATATATGTTCTAAGATTAAAAGCATGGCTCCCTGAAAGTATGGTAAGGGTCTCTTGCAAGGTCTGGAGGGGAGCTGTATCTCTGTGCCGAAAGGACATTTAAGCAGGGAGTTAAAGGGGGAAAGCATTCTGGGCAGAGGGAAGAGCCACACGCAGCCCTGGAGCACACAGCATTCAGAGGACGTAAAAGATGTCCTGTACGGTTGGAGCTCAGAGAGCAAGGAGAGGCGGACAGCAATTGACCTGACAATGGGCCTAATGTGCCCGAGAGAAGGACCTAGGACTTTACCCTAAGGGCAGTGACAGCTGCTTCAGGTAGAGAAAGGTCACATTTCATTTGTCCAGAGGCCTCCCAATCTATGCGTGTGTCATGGGCAAAGCATGCTTCCTACTGGGAATAATTCAGGTGTTCCTATGAGCTATGGGGGAGCTCTGGTCAAGGCTGCACAAACAGTTGAGGGAGCACACCCTGTGGTGAAGAGCCGGAGGCGAGAAGACAGCTCCAGAGAAGACAACAAAGGAGGACCCAGCACCCTGCAGGTAAGGGGAGGGGGGAGGAACACTGGTTTATGAACTGGGGGAGGAGCTGTGTCATGCTCACATTTGAGGGAAGCAGCAGGCTGGCCAGGGCTGCTGGTTTCCTCTGAGGAATGACTACAGGGCATTTCACCTGAACTGTCTGCTGAAGTCCCCATGACCCCTCTAGGCGGGGAGGGCTCTGTCATGACCCCCAGAAAGCTGAGGCTGAAAAGCAGAACAGAGCATCTTGCCAAGGGGGCTATAGAAAACGGGCAGGGTGTCTCCTCCTCAGTAAGGACCCCACGGCACTATCTTCGAGGCAGGCTCAGGAATGACTGTGATTAAGCAAACGCTTCAGGGCAAGAGCCGCCAGGGCTTCACACAGGGGTCTGTAGCCTCAGATGGAAGGACACAGAGATCTGCCAGCATCTCTGGAGCTGTGCCAGGAAGGAGGACAGCAAGGAGGACTTGGGCTGGTGCCCAGGCAGCCCTTCTCCTGGCAGGGGGGAGAGTTTGGAAGTGAAAGGAGGACATGGCAAGGATGGCCTGGCAACATTCACAGAGTCCAAAACTGGGATCTGTCTCCCTGGACCGCAGCCTGAGAGCAGCCTGACGGAGCTCAGCATCGCCAGAATGCACTTAGCAAAGAGCAGAAGAATGCACTTGGCCAGAACTGCGCTGATCTGATTCAGAGGGCTTTAAACTAGATTTTAAGGTTGGGGTGAGAGGAATATGAGGAGGAGGAAAAAAAAAAAGCTAATTAAAAGAATATGGGAATGGATCATTTATAAGAAATATGAAGAAGAGGCTCACTGTATCACAAAGGGATCCACAGAGAATTGCGCTGTCACCGTCCTGTGGGGGAAGGACCTAGAGTTAGCACAGCCACTGCAAGGAATTCTTTATCCCAGGAAATGGACATTACTGGAGTAAAAGCGGCTGGAGAGGATGGGATTCCACCGACACAAGGAGCCAAGGGCAAGACAGAGCATCTTGGTGTTTTTCCTGGGGATAAAAAAGCCTGCCCAGGAGGGTGGAGAATCGGGTGGTGCACCCTCATGCAGATCACAGAACTGGGGAGAAGTGACAAAGGACCTGAAGATGTCCGCTGGGGCAGATATTCGTTCCTACCTACCATCACTCTGGGTCCCTCCAAATGCCCAACACTACCTCCTCATCTAGTTCCCAAACCTCATTGCAGGTCAGACCCTGGTTTTAAGTGAGGAAAACATCAAAGTTAATATATATCGAGTGCCTTCTTCACTCTGCTAGGAACCATACTACATCATCCTATTCAGTTCCCACTCTCACACCATGAAGTAAAAGTTAATGTCTCTTTGGGAGAAATGCGAAAGCACATTCAGAGAGATTAAGTAACTTGCCCAGGACCACACAGCTGGTTGGATACCTTCAGATTGCTCCCGCAGACTGCTTTCTGTCCTGCTCTGTGCCCTGGGAGCTGTCCTCTATGAGAACACTGCCCACTTTGACTCCTTTCACTTTCAGACAGGCGACTCTTAGGAAGGACCAGCAAAAAAGTTGGAGCAAAGAGGCTCTAGTCATAAATCCATGGTCCCTTCACAGGGGTAACAAGTGTGGCAGAGGTTTTCAAACCACTAATTCCATCCCATGGTCTCTGTCCCCTGGCTATAACTTACAAAATCCCAGTCATGTACCAAATTCCTTCGTATCTAAAGGTGGAAAAATGTTTCCAGCTGCTTTCTCTGGGTGCCTGACCACCTTCTGACAGCCCCCTTGACCTCCCAGAACCTCTGCCAGTTCCACGTAGAATGCCTTCAGCAACCTCTGAGTATATGCCACCTGTTTTCAGCAGAGCCTCACTTACAAGCAGAGCCCATGACACACACCTAGGACTGGAACCCAGGTTGAAAAGCCCTGCTTATTAAAAAAAAAAAAAAAAACCTACAGTGGACACGAACATTCCAACTCTGCTCTCATCAATGTCCAACAGCCGAGTCCAGAGTATCCGTTTGGAATCTGTCAGGCAACTTTTCTTTGAAAAGATGAGTTGCTGGTTGAAAGAGCGAAACTTAATAAATCTTTGGGAGGCTTCAATCAGTTTCAGTCTGTGGTAGTGTCTAGATGACTCTGCCAGGACTTGGCTTTCTGGCAGGTATTATGAAACCAAAGGCTGGGCCCGCCAGTTCTATAATAGTTGCCCAAACTATGTAGATTCCAGAGACCTCCCCGGTTCAGAGCTAATAGCTAACACCATCAACTTTAAACTCATGGTTTAATCATATAAATCTGAAAAAGGTCCCAAGAGAAAAAACTCACAACTTTGAAAATTCTTTAGACTTTGTCTTTGGTACGGGGCCAGGTCTTGCTAAGCTGTTCACTAAGACTCATCTAAAGTGGGCTTTCTCAGCCTCAGTCCCATGGCACTTGGGATGAATAATTCCTTGTTGCGGGAATGATAGCATCCCTGGCTTCTACTTACAAGAGGCTTTTAGCATCTACCACCCATTTCTCTCCCTCTATTATGATGACCAACGATGTTCTGGAGAGCAAAATCACCCTGTTTAAGAATTTCTACTCACAGAATAGCTTTATTCGGATGCATACTAGCTTGGCTATTCAAACTTTATAAAAGAACCATATGATCACCTGCAAAATACCGATTTAATGGTTCATTTGTTCTCAAAACAAAGTCCAGCTTTTTTCTCAAATTTTTGAGCTAGACTATCTAAACAGGTTCACGTGTAAGCCAATTTTTAAGCTTCCTTTAAAGGTGTTAGTTTATAGGTCCCATAGCCCTCTCCGATCAAGGTTTTCATTCAGCTTTAGTGGCACTCTAAGAAAATCTGTGTTTGCCCTCGCAGGCCATGTTACCCCAAGGTCAAATACTTAAATTGTAAAATCATATTTGATGCAGCACATAATTTATGCTACAAGAGACACATGGCAATCAAGAATGGCTCCTGTCAAAAAAAAAAAAAAAAAAAAAAAAAACGGATCTACATCCCTCGTGTCATGTTACTCAGGGACTTGGACTTGAGTTGCATACTGGAAAGGATTACAAGGACTATTTAACTTATAAATTCCATTACCCCCTCTTGCCCCTCACATTATGTTTCTGATTGAATTTGCTTGGTCAAACATGTGTATGATGTAATTCTAGCATAGCTTCCCATATACAATAAAAAAGCAGTGGCCGGTTCCAGGTCCAAGTATTATGCTCTTAATATACAGAGTGAATATTCTATTTATCAGTATGAATAGAAACTGAAAAAGCAGTTTAAGGATTATTGGATTATCTATTGCTACATATTTCATTATCTTGCAATCAAACCAAAATACCAACCCTAGGTCATGAAGACATCCTCTGAGCTTGTTTGGTTCTCCTAAGTCAGACAGACAGGTCTTATTTTGGATCACATGTATCAAACAGGATCCATTCCAGTGTTACCTTTGTTCTTGTATGCCCAGTAAGACTGGTAGAGCACCTGGGTTAACCAGACACCCATTTTCTCACAAGGACAAAGAGGAGCCTGTCCTCAAGAATGAGGACACCGATTCCAAACTGGCAGTGCTTTCCAATACCCCTCTAACTCTCCTCAAGTCTCAGAAACATCAGTTCATTAAAAGGGCACTCTAACATTAAAATGGACAGTCCTGAAATAAAAGTGCCTTATAAATAAATGGTTAGCTTTTTGGGGGGTGGGGAGCCAGTACAAGGCATTGAACCTAGAGGCACTTGGCCACTGAGCTACATCCCCAGCCCTATTTTGTATTTTATTTAGACACAGAGTCTGAGTTGCTTAGGGCCTCATCATTGCCAAGGCTGGCTTTGAAATTGAGATCCTCCCGTCTCAGCACCCGAGCTTCTGGGATTACAGGAGTGCACTACCCACGCCTGCATGAGCTTGAGTTTTTTGGTTAATTCAGTTATTCAAGCTTAAAAGATGTGGTTATTCTTAAATAGGTGCTCTGATGCACCTATTTAAGGCAAAATTCATTAATTCAGTAAATATTTGAGACCTATCATATGCCAGGCATGGGGCTAGATCACAAACTCAGAGAAAAACTTATTTTCTCCAGAGTATTTTCTAGCTAAACTTCTCTATTAAATCACAGTGAAGAGATATTATAAGGTTCAAACTAATAGCTTAATAGCTCTTCCTGCTGTGTGTGTGTGTGTGTACTGGAAATTGAACCTAGAGCCCTGCTCATGCTAGGTAAGTGCTGTGTCACTGAGCTACATCCCAAGACCCTGCCTGTAGACCATGACTAAGCAGAACCAGCCAGCCTGAGATTGAGGCATGGCTAGAAATCACTTCTGAATTCTCAAAAAAGCCCTTCCTGACCAACTGATATGGCTTTCCTCTTAACAACCCAGTGTATGTGCACTTAATTCACAAAGAAAAGGAGATGTGGAATTGAAATAAAATTCACTTTAAAATAAGGGAAGCAATGGACTAGCTGCTTATGTCCCCCTGCACCCCACCCCCCTGCATTATGTTGTTGTTCTTCTCCCAAGGTAGTAGTATCAGAAAGCAGGGCCTTTAGGTTACTGGGGCAGAGCCAATGTGAAAAAGGCGAGTACCTTTACTAAAGAGCCCTCAGACAGCGTCCATCATGGTAGAACATGGTGAGAAGGCACCATTTATAGACCAGAAAGAGGGCCCTTATATTAGGCACTACAAATGATAGTGCCTTGGTCTTGGATTTCCCAGCCTCAAGAACTGAGAAATACTGTTTATAAGTCATACAATTTGTATTATGTTGTTATAGCAGCCTAATGAATTTGGGGAGCACTTTAATTTTTATTGTTAATATTCATTATAAAGAATGCTAGGTTTCATTGTGGCATATATGGACATACATAATACCATAATTTGATCAATTTCACTTCCCAATGCCTTTCCACCTTCTTTTCCTCCCTCTAACCTATTATACTCCCTTCTAATTTCATACAGTCTTTCCCCTCCCCCATAGGTTCTCACATGAGAGAAATAATACTTTTCTGAGTCTGACTTATTTCACTCAAAATTATGGTGTCCAGCTCCATCCATTTACCTGCAAATGACAATTTCACACTTCTTTATGCTGAATAAAACTATATACATTTTCTTTATTCATTCACCTGTTGACAGACACCTAGACTGATTCTATGACTTGGGTATTGTGAATTTTGTTGTAATAAGCATAGGTATGCATGTATCTCTAATATATATATGAACACTTCAGTTCTTTTGGGTAAATCCCAAGGAGTGGTATAGGTGGTCATACATATTCTATTTTTAGCTTTAAGGAACCTCTATACTGATTTCCATAGTGACCATACTGATTTATATTTATAAGACAGCATTTTAAAAGACAACTATTTAACTATCAAAATTTTAAGAAACATCAGAATTTTCTCCCATATTATCTTTTCAGATATAAATGGCCCAGGTATATGATGTCAGATCTTTCTAAAAGTTCCCTCTCAATTAGGCCAACATTATATATTCTGCCCTCATAATATAGACTATACAGTCAAATCTATGTCCTCTATCCATGGCCCATGTAATAAATTTCTTTCTGGGTAAAAGGTATACAACCGTCTTGGCAGATGGAAGTGTCTACTTCTCCCTGTTCATTCGCCAACTCATAATGCATTTACTGAATGCCTATTCTAATTCTAGCACCAGGAGGTGGCAGACGTAAGTGCAGGTGTGAGCCCTCTCCTGAGGAGAAGCATGCAGATAAGTGGGAGGGCCACTTATCATACAGTGAGAGAAGCCCTGTATCCCAAATGAGTGCAAGATAAAAGGTAAACACAAGAGGAATCAAAGGAGGATTTTGAGAAGAGAAAAATGCTTCAATTAGATGAGTAAGGGTCCAATGGGCACCAAGGGAGCAGACTCTGCTCAGATGCACACCTAAGATAACATGGCTCTCTTCAGGTACTGATAGTAGTTCTGTGTGGATGGAGCATAACATATGAGGGTGTTGTACTGATAAAGGCTGGTAGGGACCGACAAAAAAAACCCAAACAAAAGAAAAGGTAATTAAATGCCATGTAAGATATGAACTTACGTTGTAGACTATGGAGAACCACCATAGGATGTTACAATCTAAGTATAGATGTGATTTGGGGGAGGGGGGTCTGGATTACTGCAACAACCTGGAAGTAGTGACAACTATTATAAGCAATTGATATGGTTCATATGGGTGATAGTTAAGGTCATGTCCATCACAGTGATGGGAAGGAGGGAAGAGGGCCTATTTGAGAGAAAGCAGAACACTTTGTGATTGACCCGATCTGGGGTGAGCATTGAAGGAGAGGCCAAAAATTATCTATAATCTTTCAGTTTAAATGACTGGTCCAACAGAGATGGACTTTTCCAGATGAGAACTAGAAGGTATAAGCTGGTTTGAGAACAGGCAGCAGTTTATGCATGAAGATGGGAGACACCTCCCATCTGAATGTTCCTCACACTGGCAGCTGGCAAGCCTGAGGTGTCTGAGGGGCATTTAGATGGAGAGATCCGAAAAGGTGAAACACACTCCCCTAAGCTCAAGAGGGGCAGTACTGAGAAAGAGACATTGGCAGGTTTCAGTATCTAAAAAGTAGCTAAAAATCACAACCGGGAAAATGAGGGCGTGGTGAGAGGGTGTGCATGAAAACTAGAGAGAAAGTCAGGAAAACCCACCAACCACTTCAGGGGCAGGCAGAAAAGGAGTGATAAGATTACAACAAAACAATGGGAAACATTAAGAGAAAGCAATGGGAAATGTAGATGATACAAAGTCAAATAACACATTCATTCTGGAGATTGTCTAGAGGATGCAGAAGGATCTAGAAAGATTGGATCCAAAAAGTCAACAAAAAGCTACTGGAACTTCCCAAAGCATCTGCCAGAGGCAGCTTTCTCAGAGAAATTCCATCTTCAAAAGACTGAAAAGGCATGCCACATCCAGAGGTAGATAAAATGCACTGTAGGGTCTCTGAACCCAGGGGTTTTCTTGAAAACTTATGAAAGCATAATTTTAGGGGCTGGAAAAATCAATGTGCACCTACCTGGCTACACTGAAGGTACTGTGTCATTTTGAACAAATGCTTTACCAGGTGGATGGGGGAAGGGCAAGAGGGTACTGGAGGGAGAGGAGGAGTGGCAGAGATGAAAAATGATTAAGTGAGGCTGGGGTTATGGCTCAGCAATAGAGCACTCGCCTCGCATGTGCAAGGCCCTGGGTTCGATCCTCAGCACCACATAAAAATTAAAAGTTACTGTGTACAAATACAAAAAAAATTTTTAAAAAGATTAAGTTCCTGAGCTCAGATAAGGATGCTAGAAGGAGCCCGAGAGTTGTTACCCTTTGGCTAATTCCCAGTTTTCAGTTATTAACTGGAAACCCAAAGTTCCAAACACTGAAGAATTCTCATTGCACCATACTTGGTACCTCCTGAGGGTACCTGGAAGCACTGACCTAAGGCCCGGACCTTGACTGAAAGGCATTGTTGCCTTACCCAGTCAATAAGCCAGGTTCTTGTGAACACCTCCAGATGCAGGTGACAACCCCCAATATTCCTTTTTGTTAAGTGAGGACAAATAAGTTAATTGCTGTTCAAAAATTGTTTATTAAACAGACTTAAGACAAACTTAATAGTAAACTTTGTTTAAAAATCATAATTTAGGGGTGGAAACAATTGTCTACACATCTCCCATATTTCTGTAGTCTTGCAAACAAAGGCACCACTAACTTTTTTTGATCTGGAATATCTTTCTCAAGAAGAGAACAAAGCACTATTTCCTTTATTACCCACTATAATTGCCTACCCAGGAATGAAGGGGAGACATGCTTATTGCCCATTATAAATGATCTGAGGGCTGGGGGTTGTGGCTCAGTAATGGAGAGCCTGCCTAGCATGTGTGAGACACTGGGTTTGATCCTCAATATCTTATTTAAAAAAATAATAAAGGTATTGTGTTCATCTACAACTTTAAAAAAAGTGATCAGAGTTTCTCTCTCCTTAGGTTCTTCACACTGTATAGACTGGTATCATTGGACCTTACCCACTTCACTATGGAAAATGAAGCTAGGAAAAATGACTGGTTACACAAGTAACAGAGTCCTTTGTCTATGACCTCGGTATCTTGCGACTTCTGCCATTTTCCATGAGACTGTGGCAGGCCTACTTAATACCTTATAAGTAGGTATAAGTTTCATGTAAGTTAGAAGTAGATTAAGTCTCAGAACGTTCAAATTCTTGACACCCAACGATGCCTATGAAATTACCATGTTTGACAGTTAATGTCCTTTTACCAAGTTTTCCAGTGCCATCCTGTGCTCTGTCTTAAGGTTTATACTTTGTCTACTTCAAAAATACGAAAGACTACGTAATGTGTCAAAATACCATGCAAGAAAACACTTCAGGAAACTGTCAATCTCCGTAGTGGAAAAAAAAAATGAAAAATTTGTTGTCTTTTTACATTTTTAGAGACTGAGAAATAGCAAGAGAAAAAAAAATCCAATGACTGGCAAAGCCTCTTAGTAAGGCCCCGCAGCAGGTGTAGCAGGTAGACCCTTGGCCTTGGATACAGCTCCCGAGAGATTCTAACTGAATGAATGGTATCAAGAAGCAGCAGGTGAGGTCCAGGGGAAACAGGGCAGACCTGAGTCACAGACCCACAAAGAATCAAGTTTCCTGCCAGTTCATGAAGCACTAGACTGGAGGGGTCCAAAAGCTTTATGCTAGTGAACCAGCAAGCATGAAGCTAATGACTAATGATATTCCATTGCCAGGTGGAAATAGGATTCCAGATGTTTCATGACTTATGCTGTGTAGATTAGGTAACTTAGGAGAATGCCTACATCTGAACAAGAGTCAAACATATTAAACAGAATGAAGGTGACAAAGATGTTCAGTTGATGCTAACAATGACCCCAGCCAGGATGAGGAATGGGTGCTTCCCTGAAAAATGACTATCCATTTTAGCAGACATCAGGAGGCTGGAGGAATTGTCATATTCGCTACTATTTTAAATGCTTGAGAGAAAAATATCAGTACGCTGTTGTCAGTAATTTCGGTAAAAGCTTGACTCGATAGGACATATATCTCCAGAGTCATACCAGGGAGACGTGGAAATATCCAAGAATATAAAAATAAGGAGAAAAAGAAACTACTGTTGAATGTTATGTTTCCTGACACAAAATTAACATATTGTGGCAAAAAATTTCAAAGTGTCATTTCTGTGTGCAATATGGGGGCTGTCAAGCTAACAACAAAAATAACCTGGCCAGTATGCATGCTTCCATGAAGCAGCTAGTGGACAAAAGTCACTTATCAAATCTTGCTAGCAGCCTTCTCCCACTGGGAAAATTCATTTCTCTCCACCTGACCGCAGGAGACACTCGTGTGAGGGACAGAGCAAGGTGGAGACATAGTTCTAGCTCTCTAGGGAAGGCAATTCAGTCCTAGGACACACTACAGGGACCTCTGTCAAAACCTGGTTTTCAGGTGAATGGTTTTTCTCTACCTAGTTTCCAGGAAAGAAGTTACTTAGCTCTGATACCTACGGGGATGATAGGTCACTTGGCTATATTGGCTGTTTATGGACACATGCATTATTATTTTTTAATCCTTAGTGCAATTTTCTGAAGAATCATACTAAAGAACTTTATCCCAATATGAACACATTATTTTCTCTAATCAGTAACAATGACTTTTTTTGCTTTCAGAATCATCTATGACTTTCCTAATAATAGGACATAAACTTATTAGATATTCTGATGCAAATCTCCAGGGCTTTGTAAAAAGTAAGGTAAGGATTTCACAGCAATGAATGCAAAGAGATACCCTACCATTTATACCTGAACTTTCAGATAATGGTCTGCACTGATTTCTGAACAGTACAAATGAGAACATCCTCACTTGTGCCTAGTAGTTTTACACAGAGGAAAAATACTTAGACCATCACCACTAAGTCTAGGCAGTATTGGGACACACATCTGCTGTGAGCCACAAGAGGACCAGATGGAAAAGTTATTCAAACACATTTTGACTTGATGGTGGGGGTTAGTGGCATCATTTATACAAGAGTTACAGCAGATTTAGCTGGGAAGAATTTTGGCTGACATATCTCACTAGATGGCACATAATGCTATTGGTATTTAACCATTAGCCCTTCTCTTTCTAAAAACATTTTAGAGAAGAATTTCTTTTTAAAAAATGCTGTATTTTCTGCTTTTAAAAGCTCTTCAGAATCTGTGTAAAGATCTGTAGTAAAAGACTCCATAAAGTGAACAATCATCTGGAAGTTTATGTAAGTCAATCATAAATATTAGTTTTTCCTTTTCTTATATATACAATTCTGAAATATAGGCCACAATTTCTGTAGATGTGATGCAAGAAAGCACATCTCGGGCAACTATTTTTCTCTGTGGTAAGAAATGGGAAGTTTGCGGGAAGAAGGTAGGCTTAAGGATGTGGCAGTATAGATTTGTACACCACCATGAATTCTGTGGAACCATGATAAATGGTTGTGATGGGGTCAGAACACTTGGTTCTCCTCCCAGCACTGTGCCAGGAAATCTGAAGCAAATCTTCCAACCCATTTGAGCCTCAGGAAAATAAGGATAACATCTCCCTAATTATCCAAATGCACAACATGATATTAAATTATAGCATTTGGGAGGAAGGGACAGATTGCTACAAAAAATGTGAAGTGTATTTTGATCCTATGACTCCATAAGGGTCAAGAGCAAAAAAGGGAGTAAATCCCTGGCAAAACTGGACCACATAATGCCAGGTGTTTGATGCAAGACAAACATCTTCATGTGTGATTATACTTTTTATTCTTCCTCCAGATGTTGGGATGTAATAAATGTTAGGGATAAGCAAAAAGTTCTTTTAAAAAATTTGAAAATGAGACTTGGACTAGATATGGTGGTATATGCTTGTGATCTCAGTTACTCAGGAGGCTGAGACAGGAGGATTGCAGGTTTGAGGGTAGCCTCAGCAACCTAGTGAGGCCCTGTCTCAGAATAAAAGCTAAAAAAGGTTGGGAGTGTAGCTCAGTGGTATAGCACCCCTGGTTTAATCCCCAATACAAGAGGAAGGAAGAAAAAAAAAAAGAGGATCCAGTCAAAATAGCCCAGCAATGAGATGCTACCAGGATGTTTCAAAGAATAACAAAATAGACTGAGAAAAAGCTTTCTGGCACCCCAACACTATTTCTGTCATAAAGGCAAAAGTCTTCAAATCAGAAGTAAACCTCAAGTCTTCCGAGATCAGTCTCTTACAGAGTTTTTATATACTTATCCTTTCCAATTTTATTCATCAGTTACACATTAGGACAAGGAAGCTAGATTTCTTTGCTGGTTCCGATTTGAACTATTAAACATGATGGATAGCTCTTCTAGATACTAAAAGAATTTTTTTTCTTTTTTTTTACCCCAGGGGGGAAAAAAAAACAACATCACCATATGATGCTTACTAATTTGTAATTATGTATGAATTCAAGCCCTGTATTCCATATTCAGATACAGGTATCAGCTGTGTGATTTTACTTAATCATTTTCTCCATATCTACCCTTTCACCGAAAAGGAAAATGACATTTGCTATTTATATTCCTGAAAATATCCTGACATAACTAGTGTTTCCCAAATGCATGCTATGTATATGTACAAAACACTTATTTTCTGTGTTGCTCTTGAAGTTTAACATATTCTGTTTTAAAAGATAGGATGGCCTCAACTTCAGCTGTGATTGAACAAAATACCTGAGGAGCCATTTTCTGCCACAAATATTAAGCTTAAAATTTTAAGGAAAAACACCAGGAATAGATACCAACAGGTCCCTCTCAGCTTGGGGCTGTTCTGTATCTCCCGGATTACATAATCATTCAGAAAAAGACTGAAGGTGCAACTCTGAGTGCAAAGTCCCAAGGTTAAGTGCTGAGCTACAACTTTGCAGGGAATTTTTTTTTTTTTTTTAATATTGCCTCTGGAAGTACCACAACGTAAACACAGCGGTAGAAGGCAGCATTTGGAAAGCACTGGCTGTCACGGACCAGTCTGTTTTCCTGATCCTCAGAGTCTCAATATTTTCAGACTGACATTACTCATCCATGACTGACCCATCTGCCTGGGACAATCTTCTATGGCTTAAGGACCAGGAGTAACTAGACATGATTGAAAGCTGTGGTGGAGCCAGCCTGCTCCTGCAGAATGAGCTCTGAGGTTCGAGAGCCAGCAAAAAATTGGATAGACAATGTCGTTCCATTACATCCAGTTCTGCTGAGGTCATGGAGTACTGTCTTGCTTAAGTTAAACTTTATGCCATATTTAGTCAACCATCCTAGAGTTAAAAGTTTAGTGTCTCTGCTGTGTTTGGTTGGCTAAGTCTACATCAGGCTGTAAGCCATAACACTAAATAAGACCAAACAGTGCTCACGGCAGTGTTAACCAGCATGCATTGTGCAAGCACCTATGCCTGAGAACCATGCTGCAGGTTAATGTGAAAGAAAACAAACCCATAGTGCATAGAGCAATCTGGGAAACAGCTGATGCGCAAGGCTGCAGTGAACAACATTATTGCTTTCCTCCAAATGAAACTAAGATGACAGAATTTCTCCAGGAGAGCCTGCCAGTCTGCACATAGCCGGTATACACAACATGTGCCAGTAATTTTAACTTTTTTCTTTAGTATTTAACTTCTATCTTAATTAGGGCTACATTTTCTTTGCTTTCATTAATTTTGTTATTCATCAGTTTAATTTAAACCTAACAGCTCCCAGGGTAAGAAAATTCAAAATTGCTCGCTTTATTGAGCAGACCCATCTATCCAAATTATAAAGTATTAAGACCCTGATGTCTGGGATTAGGTGTGTCTTATTTTTTATACTCTCCCTTTTCAATGGCCACTTTTAGAAATGATTTTGCTCTACTATTAGTGGCTCTGAAGATGTCTACTGACAATGCAGGTTGCAGCCATTCTCCAAACTCACCTGTCACGACTGTCTTCACATTAATTTGCATGTTGGAATCCTTAAGGCTGCACAGAAGAACCTGTCTGATGTTAACTCATCTGTTTTTCCCTCTACTCTCCCTGAACTCACCTTGGGGATGCAGAGGTGTTCCTAGGGAGGAGGGTAACACGTGGAGAGCCTCTTTCGAGTTTAAGGATGAAGAGTTCTGGCTCAGAGGGGCAGGCAAAGCAGGGGCTGCCGGTGAGGTCAGGTCCAAGGAGAGGTCAGTTCTGCCGTGGCTTGCACTCCGGCTTCTCAGCTCCTTCTCGTGTGCCTCAGCTGCCAACTGTTCCAAGTATTTGTATCTGAAAGTTAAATTCCAAAGGGTTTCCGTAAAAAGAAAGAGGAGCCCGTGGCTGATGCTTGTTTATGGATGAAACACCTGCAGGGTGAGCTGGTTTCCTGGTGCACAGAGCACAGCGCAAAGCTGACTGGAGGGTCAGTCTGCCAGAAACACCCAGCGGAGCCAAGATGCTAATGATTAAAAACCCTGCATCATTCATAACCAAACAAATTGCGGGAAGCGGCCACATCGCAGAGTCCCAGATCCTGCATCACTGCAGCAGCATTCCGTTTTGCTTTTAGGAACCATTTGCACCAATAAGCAAAATAGCAATAACGACCATTTAGAAGCTTTAACAGTGACAGCTGAGGACCAAACCCCCTCAGAGCGCGCAGCTGCGAAATAGGAGGACATGCCTGGACTCGGTGTGATGGAGAGAAACAATGGTCCCAAAATAACAAAAGGGTCTGCTTGGATGAAGGCCTCTCGGAATTTCTGAACCTGCTTCAACACTAACAGCAATGCAACTGGAATTTACTTTGTTCTTTCAGCATCAACCATGGAAACTTTTTTTTAATATTCTAAAATATTTCTGAGTAGGACTCAGAGACATCCAATAGCTTGGACCTGACGTCACATATAGTTTATTCATCAAAGTCAGTTTAAAAGAACAAAGATACATCTGTTTTGCATTTCAGGCAGGCAAAACCCACTGTTTATTAAGACCAGCTACCAATCATATTCCTCAGTGTGCTTTATAGATCAGACCAAAATAACTCTGAAATATGTGCCTCTTCCAGATGTCTGCTAATTTTACCCACCATTATTTGTGCAGAATTCAGCTGCAGCAGGTCTCTGAGGATCTTACCGCTGAACTGTGAAATAGCTTACTTGGGACCCTCACTCCACACCCATCTGGATGCACTGCTTCAGCCCCTCCCAACCCACCAGGGACCCACCCAGGCATTGGACATGATGCTCCTAATTCACCAGGATGAGAAAGGCAAAGCACATATTTAGAATCTTTACAAAGGATGCATTTAGAAAGCAGGCACCTCTCCATCCCATCCTTGAGTGGGCGTGGCTCCTTGTCACCAGTACCCATTCTCCCGGCCAGCACAAAGGCAGACTGTCCTTCACCCATTCTTGCACTCGCTTCCCGCTCTGTGAAGCCTGCCTTGACCACCACAGCTGGAAGCGATCTCGGTCCTGCCTCTGAACTCATGTCGGATATGTAGCCCATTCAACTCGGATGGCATTTTACATTTATGGCCTGGCATAGTCATCTTTTCACATGTGTACGTCTGTTTTCAACAAGCAGCTAATATGATTTTTCAGAACAAGGAAGATTACTATCCTTTGTTCTCTCCCTCAGTGCCTTGCATTTGTCAGCTGATGGAGAGCAGGCAAAGTGCACAGGGAGAAACCTGCACAGCAGCCTCCACCTGCACAGGCCCACCTGCGGCCCAGGGTACCGAGGAGCAAAGGCGCACCATTTCATCTTCCTGGGCAGTGAGACTGCTTTCCTGGTGAGTCTGATAAAAGATATGTGATGGGTTGTGCATACAAACATCTGAGACTTGGTGCCAGAGCAGATGCCTCATAGGGGATGAAGCTGTACCAAGAATCACACTCTGGACTTCTTTGCCAAAAGCATCACCTCTTCAAAAGGTGTCATGGTTTAGATCTGGAATCTCCCCAAGTTCTTGTGTTCAGAAGCGGGACTTCTGGGAAGTGAGGGCTCTGACCTCAACAGTGGATGATGAAATGGACTACTAGGAGGTGAGACCTAGTTGGAGGAAGGAGGTTAGTGGGGTCGTGTCCTGGGTGGATTTATCTTCTCTCCAGCCCCTCCCATTCTTCCTGTTTCTCTGCTTCCTGGTTACTTGGGGATGAGCAGCTTTCCTCTAACACACCCCTCCACCATGATGCTCTGCCTCACCTCAGGCCTAGAACAATGGAGCCAACCAATCATGAACTGAAACCTCTGAAATAATGAGCCAAAATTAAACCTTTCCTCTAAGTTGTTGACTAACACAAAAGGTAAAAGAGGTAACAAAGAACATGTTTCTAAACTCAGTTAAGATGAGCAAGGAAACCTCCATCCCCTGCCAGGCTGGGAAATAAAAGGATTTTCATGGCAGCATGTTGAGACCCCTGGAAGCTTTTCAGATAGTTTACTCAAGGCCATGAATGCTGTCAGGCCAGGAGGAGGGAGCCCAGGAATTCTCACACTGAGTCCATGTCTAGGACAGGAGAAAGGGGCAGGCAAGAAAGGAAGTACAAATAAGACTATCCACAGAGGTCTAGAAGGTCAGAATCCAAGAACAGGAAACCAGGAAGTGTGGTAATGAGGCCTTGCACAAAAAACTTCCAATCAGGATGATGACCTTTTCCGGGGTTCGTGTTAGCTGGTCCAGCCTTGGTCCTGGCTTTCCATATCCCTCCCTATCCTTCCCTGTGGGCAGCCATTCTGGCAGGCATGGGCTGGCAAACAAAGGGTTCACACTACATTCTGGGGGACTCTCATCCCAGCTGCTGATCCCAGAACCAGAATAGATAAAATACAAAGACTACTCCTATGCATCCCTCGGTCTCACGGATGCCATCCTGGGGAAGAGTCAATGGTTTAACCAGAATCATCCCAAGGAATGAGGATGTAGACAAAAATGGCTGGGGTGGGGTATGGTGTTTAATGGGTACAGAGTTTCCGTTTAAAAAGACAAGGGATATGGAGACTGGTAACCCAACAACGTGAATATACCTGATAGTACTAAACTCTTGAACTATACACTTAAAATGGTTAAAATGTCCAAGTGTGTCCTATGTGCTTCATCTGTTTATATATATATATATATATATATATATATTTATATATTTTAAATGGCAGCGGCAGAGTGTCAGGGAGGACAAGAGTGAGGGACAGGGTTACCTGTCTTCCCACTCTAAACGATCCTGTCAACATAACTCTCATGACCTGGCCCGACCCCCTGACCCCCAAAGGAGCCCTGCCAAAAGTGACTGACTCTGCCCATGGCCTAGCTCTGCTAAGATTGTATATAAAGCCCAGAACCTGGCGGCCAGCAGCCATTTTATCCCTGAAAACGAGCCACAGCAGGTGTTTGTCCGATTGACCCCGCTGCTGAATAAAGAGAAGCTTGCTGATCTGAGATCTGCTCCCTGACTCCATCATTTGTGCGCTCACAATAGCACTGAACTTTTCTGGAAGAGGAGCAGCAGTGTTTGTCGATAGCAATCAGGGGTGAGGGTGGTGGGCTGGTACTCATGGAAAGAGGCACAGTAGCCAGCAGTGAGAAGTTACAGCTGAGCGACCCTCCTGCCCACAGGTCCTCTGGAGCCCTGGAGAGAAAGTTGGACCCATATCATGGCCTTCCCTTAGATAGTGACTAAAAGCCCCAGCATTCAGGGGCCCAAACACACTTGATCTGGGGAGCCCATCAGCCCATGCAGTGGCTGTCATGTGTCTACTGCCTCATGAAGCAACAGCAATGAACAGAGCATGAGGGAACCTCCTGTGCAAAGCCGGAGGTGTGGCTTCCAGGCTACAGAGCATGGCCCCAGGCACAGACCTTCCACCTTTGCTGCCTTCATCTAAACATTCCCATTTCTCCTCATTGTGCCTCATCCTGTTTGCTCATTCATCTTTTCACTTATTGACTGGACATTGGCTGAGTCCCTTTCATGTGCTAAAAACTCTAGTAACAGAATTAATAATAAACAAGAAAGGTAAATAAACTGCTGGAATAAACCCAGCATCCACCAGGGTCTGATGGCAGGGCTGGAGCTGTGGCTCAGGTTTTTTGCACAGGACTCTGTAGAAACCCAACCTGAGGTTATCCTAAATCTAGTCACCGACAATGTTTCCTGCTTCCTTCCTCCTGGAAACTCTCCCAAGATTGGCTCCTCTAACTTCTATTCTCAGTCCTTTTAAGCAATGCTCGGAATCCTTTCTCACTGCTTCATTGTTGACTTTTGTGTATAAGTTCCAAACTCCCAAACCAGCCCCTAAATCTTGCCTGTGCTTGGTTTCTGAAAGCCATGCTCACCAGGTGGCATTTCCTCTTTGGATCCGGCTACCCAGCTCCCCCCTCAGACTAAAAAAAAACCTAGGCTGAACTGATGTACCAACTACCCCACCTCCACCGCAATATGTCCCCAGACTGGATCTCATTATACTCCACTCCACTCTCTGAAAAATTCATGCACTTCCCTTAAAATGGATCATATCATATAAAAACTTTTCTATTTTTAAAAAATTAGAAGCAGCAACTCCATAGAAACATTCCTGGTCTATCACTGTCAATAAAATTTGTCTGAAATCATGGAAAGATAAATTTTATTTTAACTGGATGGTCACTGGACCTCAACATAGCAAAACAATGATTATCTTCTTCAACTAACATGACACAAACCCCAAAACCATTGGTCATGACTCAGGCCATCATTCTCTGAGACTTTTCATTAAGAGTCGTTGAATCCTGGAAACGCCCCTCTTCAAGATAGAGTTAATAGGTGGAGTTCCTTTCTTATTTCTGAACCTCTTTCTACCTCTGATCTCCACTTAGTTGCTCCATTTATTTCCAAATTCCATTATATTTGGAGATCTTATTTCCTGGATTACCAGGAACACTCAAAACTTTCCAAATAGGGATTAGAGTATCTCTCCCTCACTCTTATTATCACCAGGTAATTCAAGAAACAAACTACCCAAAAAAGTGTTTGATCCAAACCAAAGGAAAATTATTGCCTGCTTTTTATCAAACTTCTGTGAAACCCCAATGTGGGCTGAGGGAAGGAGCCCTCATGGGGCCATGGGGAGTCTGCTCCTGCACCTGCTAAGGCAACCCAGGCAGATGGGCAGCTTGTGGTTGAGGACCAAAGGCAGAGAAAAATAGGGGAGGAGAGGATTGACAACTCCTCTACACAAGTCTGCCAGGCATAAGCCCTTATTGGAAAAAAGAGCAGCAAATAACCACCCCTGGATTTTCAATGGTTTGGAAAAATTCTGAAGTCAGTCTGAACCACAAAGCACCTTGACATTTCCCCAGGAGCTGTCAAGCTTTGCCTATATAATCTGATGGTCAAGTTGTAGGAAGCTCAAAGTATAGACTCTGGAGGAAAAACTTAAAAAAAAATTCCTTAAGCCTGGGCAGAAAGTCAACAATATTTTCAGTAAGAGGGAGTATAATTTATACACCTCCACCCCATGTTATAAACAGACACTGGTTAGAGAAACAGAAGTTTCTTATTTCCTTACCAGCATCTTTCATTCTGAATTTACTAGCCACAACTGGTAGTTAGGATGACAATAATCTAATAGAATGTTGAAAATAAAGCATTGCTGTAGTTTTATTTATGAGGCTGACTTAAGCACCTAATTTTTTAATTGAGCACAGACAGTCTCCACTCTGCTCAGACTGTCTTGATCTATTTAGCTGATGTGTCTAAAAAATTAGCATGATTCCACATCTTATTGGCACAGTCCAGAAATTGTTAGGTTCCCAGCTGGCTCCAATACAAAAGGTGTAAAATGAGCCTTTCCGTCTCTCCATGCTGTAACACCATCTGGTGGCAGAGGTGACAACTGCAGTCTGTACAGTGTAGAGGGTAAAAACTTGTCTAAAACCAGTTTTTTTTGTTTACCTACATTTATCAAACACTGAGTACGCTAACTATTTTTATTGGGGTTCAAGCCCTGCTTCCACTGAAATTAATAAGCTAGCTTACAGCTTGAATATCTTAAAATAAAGCTGCTGGTTCATTTGCTCATTTGTTTATTCTACATAACATTCCTAAGTGCCTACTACATGCCACGCACTGTGGTGGGCACTGGGGGAAGTAAGGTAAACCAGGCATAATTCCTGACACTCAGAAGCTGGGTGCAACTCAGGAGACGGGGGTATGATCAGGCACAACCAGCAAGAGTCTCTGGTGTGTCTATCACCCCTTACTATGTGTGTGCTCAAATATTTGTTGAAGGAATGGCAATGAAGTGATATGGAAGCACATGCTAAAGGTATCTAACCTGGGCTGAGCAGTGGTGGTCCATGCCATGTCAAACAGTCATACACTGTACAATGGTGTTTTGGTCATTGATGGATGATATATACAACAATGGTCCCATAGAAGTAATTTCAAGGACAGATCCCAGCAGTTAAGTGACAAGTGACAATACATGTACTATGTGTCAGTAAGGTAATAGTAATGTGCTCATTTGGAGAGGAGCACACATGCATTCCACCATAACACTAAATGATAAAACTTTACCTGGAAAAACTTACACAACTATGGCACCCTTTCCCGTCCCCCCCCCCCCCAATGCCAGTTACACGATGCTTTAGGTGCCTTAGAAGAAGTTAATATATTTTAATGAACACAGTCTCCTCTGCATGCTTGGGTAACAATGCAAAGTCACATACCATTTGGTTAGAATGGGAAAGAAGAGATACCAACCTTCCTTCTCTTGCTTGTCTTTGCTCTTCTCTTTTGTCTAAATACTCTCGGCTAATAGAAATATGCAGAACAAACGGGGAAGGAAAATAATAAAATTAGATGCTTATAAAATTACAAAGTTATTATTAACAGGATATCATGAAAGCCTGCTATTTAGAAGTGAAAAAACATGTTCAATTTTTTAAAGTTTAAAGGCTGTACTTTAAAGTTCTAAACACAATGCATTTTCAATGAAATCACAAAGACATCAAAAAACAAAAATATAGGATTCACTCAGCAACACTATTACTCTGTGGGGAAAAAAGGTAAGTAGTGAGGGAGGAAAAGAAGTTTTAAAATATACATTTAAAAATATGGTGACTATGAGTAAGCAGTAGTTATTGGAGGTAATTAATATTTGACTGAGCTCCAGTAGTTCCATCATATCCATCTCATGAAATAAACTTCTTCCAGGCATGGTGGTGCTCACATGTGATTACAACACCCTGGGAGACTGAAGCAGGAGGATCACCGAGTTCAAGGCCAGCCTCAGCAACCGAGACCCTCTCTCAAAAATATTAAAGGGATGGGGATGTAGCTCAGAGGTAAAGCACTCTTGGGTTCAATTCCCCCCACCCCATACACACAAAAATCAATCAATGTGTGCCCAAAGGTTGTAGCCATTTGTGTTATACTCTGCAGTTTGGACACTCCTTCCATAGTCCAGGGTTCTTTCTCCCCATCATCACACTCTCAGTTTCTAGGTCGGGAATGTTAGGAGCTCTGACTTCATGCATTCTTTGTAGCCATATGATGCCCATCTTTGTTCAACTTTTTGTTTTTCTCTTGATCAAGTTCCAACTCGAATCTGATTTTAAGACTATTTGGTTAGTCACCTCTCAGTGGACTATTTTCCTGGAGAATCAAGACATGGCTTTCTACAGTGACCCTCATGATGGAGCTTAGTATTCTATTCCTAACTGAATAGAGTCCCTAACTGGATTAAAAGGGACAGTACTTCATGAAGACTGAAGTAGGTTGGGGGTGGGCTGCAACTAGGACTCAGATTGGTCATCACTTATAAACATTATCCTTTTCCACACAAGAAATAAAATTTCTCATAACCTTGAAAACTTAAAACCACATTCAACAAAAACAACTGATAAGGAACAACAATAACAAAAAAACCCAAAGAAAGGTTAACAATTTAAGTTAATGAAACCAGTGAGAGGTGGCCTTTCTGATAACACTAGAGACCACCATGTAAAGCTCTTCCTATATCCTTTTTCAGGTCTCATTTCATTCATTCGCAGAATATGGAATTGCCGCTACTATAATTGAGTTGCCTATGCTCTGCCCTGATGTTAGCTTCCTTTCCGGAAAAAAAAAGTCATTCTGCTGGGTATCTCTGCTCTCTTAAATGAGAAGTGAAAATCATTTGGAACCAAGAGCAAATGGCAGACAGCTATGAACAATCTCCTATGGCAGGGTATCCAAGTCTAATCCTCAACTCTGTGTGCATGTGTCACACATAAGGGGCTCAATATATATTACAATACATTCTTTTCCTATTCTCTTATACCCCGGGGAATCTACACATGAATTCTAGACATTTTGGTGTTTTCCATGGGTCTCAAAAACTGTTCATACTTTAAAAAAATTTTTTTGTAGTTACAGATGGACAGAATGCCTTTATTTCACTTATTTGTATGTGGTGCTGAGGATTGAACCCAGTGTCTCACGCATGCTAGGCAAGCCACTGTACCACTGAGCCACAACTTCGGCCCTTATTCATATTTTTAAATTTCTGTTTTCAGATTAGATAATTCCTACTGTACCACCTTCAGGTTCACCGACTCCTTTCTTTTCTGTTGCTCAGCTAATGTAATTTTTTCATTTTGATTTAAAACATTTTTAAGTTCTATATGTATGTATACAGCTTTTTTTTTTTTTTTTTCTTCGCAGAGATATCTCTATTTGTTTCAAGTACATTTGTCTCCTACTGTTTTTTGTTGTTGTTGGGGGAGGGTACTGTGGATTGAGCACAGGGGTGCTTTACCATAGAGCCACATCCCCTGCCCATTTTATTTTTTGGGACAGGGTCTCACCAAGTTACTTAAAGCCTTAAAGTTGAAGCTGGTCTTGAACTTTCAATCCTCCTGCCTCAGCTTCTCAAGTTGCTGAGATTACAGGCATTGCCACCATGCCCAACTGTCCTTACTTCTTGAAGCACATTCACAGTAGCTACTTTAAAGTATTTTGTAATAATTATGACATCTTCTTCATTTTGTGGTTATCTTTTGATTATCTTTTCTCTTCGAGTTAAAATTTTCCTTGGGTTGTGGCTCAGTGGTAGAGAGTTGCCTAGCACAAGTGAGGCACTGGGTTTGACCTTCAGCATCACATAAAAATAAATAAGGTATTATTGACCATCTACAATAAAAATATTGTTTAAAAATGCTTTTTTCCTGTTCTTTGCAGGACAAGTTATTTTGAATTGTATTCTATAAATTTTAAATATCCTATAGTGAGTTTCTGGGCATTTCTACCCAAAACAATCTTGATTTTTGTTTTGTTTTAGCAGACAATCAGGATAGGTTCAGCCTGTGAGTTCTGGCCTGCCTTCTGATGTTGTTTCCAATATTAGCTCAGTTTGCATCTACTTTTAGTGTTACTAATATCAGGCCCTGTGTGCACCACCCATTGGCTAGTCAGGGACCTGGGTGATGGTCCTCTATTTAGTTTTTAAAAGCTGTGGTATGTGGTTCATGTTCAGAGCCTTCACTTGCACACATCAGAGATGGGCTCAGGAGTGCTCACTCGATCTCCCTGCTCTTTGCGACTAACACTTTCAGGCTTCCTTGGTTTCCTTGCTGGTCCTTCAGTCAAAGCTTGTGGCTTTAGTTGCCCTGCTCTGTTGCATACTTTGCTGACTGCACTTTTATCCAGCCAAACAGCAGCAGAAGGCTAGACAGGAAAATGATTTGCCTAGTGTCACCAGGCCACTGCTCTGCTGGACAGGGGATGGGCTCTCCTCTCAGAGTGTAGGCTCCTGCCTGGGTGTTACTGCTATCCTGTGCCTTTGAAACAATACTGCTTGGAAGCTGGGCCAGGAGAAATAGAAAAAAGTAAAAACGGAGAATTTCTCTACTCTGACCCTTAGGAACTACTTTGTGCCTCAGTCCAGGAAAAGAGGGCTTCTTTTGGAGTTCTTTTGGTCCACATTGATTTGCAATTCTAAGTTTTGGGTTGCTACTGAGGTCATGTCATGTGATACTGGAGAAAAATAATGAACTCTCCCTGGTGGAATTTTAAATGCTCGTCTCCTCCCTCGATTCACCTGCTCTTTCAGAGCTTTCTGCTCTGGATTCTGTCCATGATTTATGAGTGCACTCAGTGATTCAATAGGAGTGACAGGAAACAATGTGCCAATTTCATTTGTCTCAACATTGACGGCATTTTAAGATAGGGTACCAATCAAAAATTTGGGGTATGTAGGCTAATCTCTGAATTTTCCACATCTTTCAGTCAAATTCCCTGTTGCTATTTGGTGGCAAAGTAGGCAGATTTTTCAGAAAGCCATAAATCAGGAAACATTTAACTAGTTCCAGGAGTTTTAATGATAAGTTGTTACAGAAAAGACCAGTTTTTCAAACTACTTCATGAGAAATGTGAATACAGGGATGACGTTTCCAATATCTTTCAGTAGAAGTATGACAGCTCAGGGTGTGCCACTTAAGTATGGTAAAGCAGCAATGCTTTACTTCACGTGACTCATACACCCACTCTTATAAAAGCCAGGATTAGCATTTCGCCCATGAACTTGGGGTATCTGTTTCCAAGAAATAGTGAGTTATCGCTTAACAACTTCACAATCATTTTTTTCTTCTTGGTACCGGGGATTGAACCCAGAAGTGCCTCAACACTGAGCCACATTACATTTCCAGCCCTTTTTATATATTATTTTGAGACAGGGTCTTGCTAAGTTGCTTAGGGCCTCCTTAAATTGTTGAGACTGGCTTTGAACTTGTGATCCTCTTGCCTCAGTCTCCAGAGCTGCTGGGATTATAGGTATGAACCACCACACCCAGCAATTTTTATCATTTCTACAATTACACATACTCTTGCTGGCTTCTGGAGAAAAACTAAGTTGTTCAATTTGTTAAGTCCTCACTGACAATGCCTTATATCACTTATTGATCCAACTGAGAATGATCAATGGAAATAATTACCAGAGGAACTGAAGGAAGGAAACAGGATGCAGAGATAGTGAGAGGTTGCAACGAAGAGATCATGTAGATGTTCTAGGAGAGACGTCTAGGAAGATGAAGGGGAGAGAGTACAGAAGTAGGAGAAATGGGGAAAAGTAGAAATGGAAAGCAGGTAAGCTGATAGGGAAAGGAAGAAAATGTGTTTAAGGAAAGATTCAGCAAGTGGATTGCATTCCATGAAGACCAGGGAAGGGGGTGGAAGGAGGTGGTCCTAGATGAGAGGGAACAGGTGAACTAGCAGAGGAAGAAGTGGAAGGACACTGGATTTGGTGGGGGAAGACAACCCAAGACATGAAATCTATAACAGGCCACCATCCAGGGAAATATGCTTGAAGCTGGACAGAGACCAGGAAATCAAGGGGCAATGGGTTGGGGGTAATCAACAGAATGAATTTTCCTCCATCATGAAGTGGGATTATTGTTGCTATATACATATACACACACATAAATAATATATATTATATATAGTATGTATATATATAATACATATGTAACAATAATATATATAAAATATTAAAGATTGCTACAGTAAGAAAAACATTTTCTTCCAGGCATCCAATATGAATATGAATAAAACATGAGGGCCTTTAGAGAGAAACAGCAAATCAGATTAAGACAATTAGCCTCTGTGTCCTCAGGAAGGCCTGGATAGAACCATTTTGGATAATGGAGAACCCAGGAACACACAAATCCCTAATTGTATTTGGCTCTTCCTATGGTTAGAGAAAGGTCAGAACAAATCAGTTCCAGCCTACTGTAGGTAAGTCTTGTTTCCTTAAATATATACACAGAATTAAAAACAAATAGATTATTTTGTACAGTTTGGCACTGTATTGATACACAGCTATCAAGTCAGATGGTTTGAGCTGCAATCCATTATTAAAAGAATCTTAAAATCCTTCTTACTTGAATTTGTTTCTCTCTTCCCGTTCTATTCTCTGCAACCTTTCTTCTCTCTCCTGTCGCCGCCTCTCTCTCTCTGCCGCCAGTGACTCTTGGTGCTGCCTAAAGGATGATGTGAGAAGACCACTCAGTGATGACCTGAAGGTACAATGAGTTCATGTTTTAGTTGCTTGGACTGTTAAAAGTACTGAAGCAGGAATCAGTCGCAGCTTGGTTAGAACTGAGGGGCTGCCAGTATCTAGGCACTGCTTGGGGAAAATTATCGAGTGTCTCAGGTTGATTTCAGGAATTTTGTCCGTCAATGGTGATATGCAATCTGCTTCAAGCACTGCTAGGATAAAAAGGTGGTTACATAAAATACCAAGCAACATGGTATATGCTTGGCATATAGTAGTCAGTCAATCACAAGGTATTGTTATAAATAGAAAGTATTTCAGTAAAATGCATAAAATAAAAAATATATATATCTTTAAAATCTATGTTAAGACATTGATAACCTGGAATCACCTTTCCAACTAAAAATGTTTTCTATTATGTACTAAAGATATTTTACCATATACCAGTTTTTTAATATGGAACCTCAAAACAATGGTGTCATCTTAAAACAAGATGTTGAGAAGACAGATGAGGATAACAGCAATGGTCTAAAAGGCAAATAAAGTAAATTTCCCCTGTATCAAGAATTTCCCATGATTTCCCATGTTCAAAGAATGATCCCTGGCTCTTGGTAACACCAGACACTCTGGTCTATTCACTAAGGATGACATTGTGGGTATGTCAGCTATGTAGGTGCTTTGGTGGGGAATCACAGGGGTAAAGATCATAAGAAATGTCAGCAGAGAATGGGTGGGAAAGGGAAAAATCAGGTAACTCCATGGACAAATAAAGGGGTTATCTGGGGAATCTGTTGTGCCTCTGAAGGTTGTTGCTTTCATTTATGAAACAACAAAACTTCCAAAGCCAAGATATAAACATTTATGAAATGTATTTTTTTCATTTTATTTATTGAAGGATATAGCTGGGATAAAATAATACTTGAATTCAAATATGCCTGCAGAGTGGGGAACACAAGGCCTCTAGTGCAGGAGAAAAGGTGAGTCACCTGTGGCTGTCAATTGGGGTGGAGAAGGAAGTGGAGGGGGAAAAAAAAAAACAAAACAAAACACTGGCCCTGTAACCAAGTCCTATATTCCAGGCTCACAGTGGAGCTTCTACATCAACCCTGGACACTTGGGCATAGACAGATTTATCTTTCATGTAAAATAAGTTCAGACCTTGCCCTATCTGACCTCTGTCTTCTGTGAATTACTGTTAGTTTTTAAATGCTATATGAAACCAATGTAATCCACAGTTAAAGTGAAGGGGTTTATTATCTCTTGTACACTGATATAAATTGTTAAAGACATAACAGGGTTAATAAGTTTTATCTGATAGATGCACCCAGCACCCCAAATTTGAGAAAATACATTAGATCCACAGACTTTTGAAAAACTGACCATCTTGAATGAATGCCAAGAACTGGTTCCCTCATGACCATAACGCAATCAAGTTGAAAAAAAACTAAATTTGAAAAGAAATTTACATAGTTGGAAAATTTAGTTTACTTCTAAATAACTCAGGTCAAAAAAGAAAAATACAGAAAGCTAAAAAATACAAAGGGTACCATAATGAAAAAGCTGTACGTCAGGGTTTGTAGGATGCTTCTAACATATTTAGAAATAAATCTATTGCCTAAGTATTTATATTAAAAAAGAGCAAAAGTTAATGAATAGTCAACCCAACAATTATAAAACTGAATAAAATCAAAGATAAAGGGAAAGAAAGAACAAAAACTTTAAATTGTACACCTATTTATAAGAACTTTTATCAAACTTAAAAATAGAAGAAAACTTTCTTAATCTGATGGATGTTCAGCAGAGACGTTGTTAAAAATTGTGGTGAGCATTATTCTTAAAGCTGAAACACCAAGTAATTGCATGTTAGAAATGATATGTATATGCTCCTATCACTGCTCATATTTGACATTGTTCTGATGGCCCTAGCCAATACATGAAGAATAGATAAACATAAGAAATTCAATGCCATCATTTGCAGATAACTTGATCTCTCTACACAGCTGATAAAAGTTATTAAAATTAACAATTCCAGTAAGTCTCTACATGCAAAATATACAAAAATCAACTGCATTTTCATATACACCTTACTAAGTTAGCCATAAGTTAACTATGAACTATGTAACTCATAATTCATGACCATAAAAAAAGATTTTTATAAAACATTTTAAAACTCAAATATGGTCTGGGAGTATTTCTCATTGGTAAAGTACTTGCCTAGTATGTATGAAAGACTCAAGTCCATGGTAATTGTATATTCATGAATAGAAAGATACAGTCAAGATACCAATTCTTCTTTTCCTCAATTAATACAATTTCTGCATACCTCTAACTCAACTTCCCCAAAGGACTTTTCATGAAACTTTACATGCTGAGGTCCAAGAATAATCAACACAATTTTGAACAAGAACAAAACAGCATTGGTCCCACTAGATATCAAATTTATTCTATAACCACAATGATCAAGTGCATGAATTGAAATATGGAATAATGAAATGAGTAGAGCCAGGACATAGATGCTCAAGATATACAAGATACATACTCTCTCTCTCTCTCTCTCTCTCTATATATATATATATATACACACACACACACACACACACACACACATATATACATACACACACACATATATATCATACATTATAAAATTAAAATGTATATTTTACTTGGATTTGCATATTAAAATTTATATTAAGTTATAAGTTATGTATAACATGTACAAATATATATTTCATATAGATGGAATAAAGAATCATGACAGATATGTCAGTACATGTCTTCAAGGAAAGTACAAGACTATTTAACAAATGCTGCTGGGACTACTGTTAGCTATAAGAGTAAAATATAACTAGCTCTGCCTCACACCCAAACAAAAAAATTCTAGCTAATTTAAGTGAAAAAAGCAAATCTTTACAACTTTTATATCCCAGGATAGAAAAAAAATTTAGATGAAAAAGGAAACTGGATAAACACGTATAAATTTTAAAATTTGTATACATTGAAAACCACATAAAGAAAATCAATGGCCTAGAAGCAGCTACTTATGACATGTATAAACCAGAGGATTTGAATACATTGTACAAATATAATACCCTAAAATCAGTATGAAAAAGATAAACTACCCTATAGAAAAAAACCAGGCAGAGAATAATAGGTATTTCACTGAATAACAGAGTTAAACATCCAATAAACATGTGAACGATGCTCATTTTCACTAGAAAATCAGGAGAAGGAAATGCAGGCTAAACCCAACAGTAAAATTCCAGATCCATTCTCTTCATGCCCTAACTGATCCCTATAACATAAGATTAAAGGACTCCGATATCGCCTGTCCTGGATATATATAAACCATTTTAGTCATACTAGAAACAACAGTTACAAATACAATATTCAAAAGTTAAGTTTCTCTAGGTCTCCTGCTACCCAGATAAGCTCAGCACGTGGCAGTATCAACCTGGTCCTACAAATCCTATTTCTGGAAGTTTCTCAAGGTATAATACAAATGCCACATTGCAGCATACAAAGGGAATAGCCCAAATTGTCACTACAAGAAGATCTCCCAAATTCAAGCTAGCATGGTAAATGCTTTTTAACGGTATCTTTTATATTTTATCTTTCATAGTAAGTTCTCTAGAAACACCTACAGTGTTTGGAAGTTGTTGCAGTGTTTCTCAGCTAGTTTGGGGACAAAGTGGTGTAAAGGAATGAGCAGAGCTTAGAATGAGAAAATTTTAGTGGGGATAGTCACTTAACCTTTTCAAGCCACTGTTTACTTCTTTGTAAAATGGGGATAGTCATACATACAACTCATGAGATACCATATAGTTTATTTTTTTTATTTATTTTTTTTTAAGAGTGAGAGGAGAGAGCGGGGGGGAGAGAGAGAATTTTTTTTTAATATTTATTTTTTAGTTCTCGGAGGACACAACATCTTTGTTGGTATGTGGTGCTGAGGATTGAACCCGGGCCGCACGCATGCAAGGTGAGCGCGCTACCGCTTGAGCCACATCCCCAGCCCCCCATATAGTTTAAATGAGAATGTCTGCATGAATTTCCTTCAAGTAGCATCTGGGCCATGGTAGGCCCTCAAAAGATACCATTTCATGTTGGAATGTAAAATCTGTAGGTGGCGACGGAGAGGGATGCACAGTGCAATTCAAAAACCATGTCTGGAGAATCACCCTGGCACTTCCCAGCCAGAGAGGTGCCAGCAGGCAGGGGTTCCACATGAACCTTCCCATCATGGCTACCAGCTGGATCAGTGGTCAGGACTGTGTAGCACCCGAAAATACACCTGGAAAGCTGAAGTCATCGGAAGTCACATCCAAGGCAGCTGTGACCAAGTGAAGCCATAGGAAAGCAGATGGCAAGAGGCCAGAGGGGGAGAGTTTGCAAGAGACTGGATGATATACTCTGAGCAACAGAAGCTGCAATATTTAATCCCAGAATTGGCCCTCAGCCTTCACCTGGCTAAAGCCTCCCTCACTGGAACATTTGGAACAGGGCCTTTGAGTACAAAATGACTGGTAGTAGCAGCTCCCATTTATGCAGATAGAACCAGCTGTTTTAATCCATACAACCTCTTATACCAAGTTTTCTCATTGTCCCCTTTAGAAAATGAGGAGACTGAGGCACAAAGAAGTTACATCGAGGATGTAGAAGAGTGGGGCCAGAGTCCACATTGACCAGCATCCCTTCTCGTATACCTCTAGTACGGAGAGTACCATGGGCACAGCACCTGTCACAGTACACTATCAGCATAATTACTTTTTTTCATTTCTTCTCTAGAGATGATCACTACCATAAATTTTGTCTTTATCATTGCCCCCCATATGTTCTTATATTTTCTATTGACAACTTAGGTTTTGGAATCAGATCCTATTTTGTGGCTCATCTCTCTGGCCTGGCATGTGGAAGAACCATACTGCCTGAAGAATCGATTAACTATTGAGTAAGAAGCATGAAGTGAGAACAACTTGTAGGTCCCAGTCTCAGTGCTGCCTCCAACCCCTAGCCCATTCTCTATAGGAAAACACATGATGATGATCTATGGAGAAGGAGCTGCTTGCACAAGGCCCTGTCCTCTGGCAACAGCTGAGTGAAAGCAGAGTAGGTTCCTGCCTTGAAGCAGCCATCCAAAGGCAGGCTGTGCAGTGTCACCAGAGGCTTCCAGTGCAGAAGGCTGAGCTAATTGCAGATCCACACTCAGACTCTGAACTGAGAGCTGGGGAGAAACAGAAGTCATAGATCTGCAGGTAGGAGGCTCTTAGTGGCCCAGTGTGAGACCCAATTAAGATGCCAAACTATGGAAAACAAACCCAAGTCTTATGAGCATAAAAATTGACAGTGAATGTGTACGAGACAGAGGTGGTAGAAACAGTAAGCAAAGGGACAGACTCAGGAGAGAACCACATGGGAAGGGACGAAGACATATTAAACAACAGACCACAAAGCTAAGAAATCTGCCAGGGACACCTGATGGCTCTGATCTTTGGTGCAGAAGATGGCCATGAAAGATGGTGTATGTTTGGCCCTTCAACCTTCCCTGGATACACAGGAGGTCTTTACCATGTCCAACAACTCATGGTGCCGATAGTCCTGGGAGTTCTTACCTAGCCTCCCGTCTCTGGGAGTACCCCAAGCTCAAAGGAGCTTAACTACTAATAAAAGAGAAAGAGAATACAAAAAAATTATACCAGCATGAAATAGCCCTGCAAATAACAGTAAATTTTAGATTTAACTTTTTAGATAAAATTATACTGACAGAGCCAAATCCAAAATCAGTGAGTATTATCAAAGCTGCCTTCTCTCTGCACCAGAGTTCATGTGATATCTTAACCCAGAATTCACCATCAGGGGTACGTGCTTACATGACATGGTTGTCTCCACATGAAGGCTCACAGCAGCACTGAGGTGCTCCCCTCAGTTAATGTTACTTGTATTCTCGTTCTCCTGACCACATGACAGGGCTTTCTGGAACTCCAACTTTGCTTCAATTTTTTGCTTTCTGGGAGTGTTCACTATTGCCAAAAAGCCTATCACATGGTAATTAGCATTTAGGAGCATTTACCTTAGCCTAGTCCCTTTCCTATACCATCCCCCATTTTTTGAAGGGAAGAGGGAAAGTCCAAAGACTTACATTGTTTTTTTCATAAGTTCAGCATTACCTCCATTATGCTAACTTGAGTAGCCAAAAGACTGGTGCCAGGAAGAACCAAAAATTATATACGTGATAAGCAGAATTCATAAAGTTAGATTAGATTCATAGTTACATGTGTTCTATAGCACAAGGGAATTTCATATAAACAGTAACTTTTCCTTTTCCCAAGATTTCCTTGCCTTTCCAGTGGTAAAGTGACCTTCCAGAACAACTCAAGACAACAAACCAGTCCGATCTGGACCTGGAGTTGTTTGGAATGTCTCTTGGCTCTTCAGAGTGAACCCACTGCCTAAACTGTGCGAACACAACCGACAGAGATAACTTGATCACAAGTGGAGGGAGAGTTTTTTTTGTTTGTTTTTTGGTCAACAACGTCTTTCTTTTTAGATGGGTTGGCATTTGTTGACCTAATAATCTGCAAATAGACTAAACATAAAAATGAGAACTCTTTATAAAGATAAAGCTAAGGCAAATGGGAGAGACGAAAATATATTAGTGAAACAAACACTTGAGAATCATGCAAAATATAATTTTAAGTCTGCCAGCTAGTCTGTAAATTACTTTTTGATCGAAGTGATATAACTTTAAACTCAACAGTCAGCAGACCGATCCTCTTCATTTATTACACAATATTTAATGGGTGTACAAAACAGACAAAATGTTGTGGCAGCTTCTTTCAAAAAATGGTCTTTTGGGCTGGGATTATGACTCAGCATATGTGAGGTTTTGGGTTTGATCCTCAGCACCATATAAAAATATATGGGAGGGGGGAAAAAAAGCAGTCTCTCTACTCACCCTGAATATGGGCTCAATGTGGAACTTGCTTTGGCCAATGCAGCAATCAGAGACATGATATGATAAAAGCAAAGGCTTGAACCATTTTCCCAAAGGTTACTCCCATGTTGCCCATGAGAGCCCAGCAAGTGCCACCACATAAACAAGATGGGACCAGGCAACTGGATGACAAGCCCACTGCCCAACAGCCCTGTCAGCACAAATGGTAGTGGGCCAATCATTAGATACAGATAACCAGGAAGGCCAACATCTGGCTGCTAACCCCTGAACACACCCAGCTGAGTCAACTCAAGGTGAGCCTGGCCAAAATAGAAAATAAGCAGAATCACTTGGTGAATCCTTGTTGTTTTAAGCCACAGTTGTCATTAGTGTTTTCTTACATAGTAAGAAACAGGATGGGTTTTTAGAATATTTTCTTTGTCAGAAGAAGCTGGTGCATTTTTGTTGACTTTCAATAAAATCTGAATGTAGGCACAATTAAAGTCATCTTGCAATCTAACCAATCAACTAAACTCATCTCACTGTCCTCCAGCTACTCAAGCTATTTACCTTGCTTCCCAAAGAGTCCAGTCTCCTTTGCTTACCAGCCTGTTGCTTCCTGAAACACTCTCCCCTTTTATCTTCCCCAAGTTCTTCAAGATACCTCACTTAATGATCACAGAGGACATGTTATTTCCCTGAACCCTTAGTTGTATCCGTGTGGCACATCATTACAAATGATTGGAGAATGAACACCATTTTTAATGAGGCTGTAAACTCAGAGCATGGTCCTCATCTCCTCATCCCTTCCTCCCCACACCTATCCCGTTATATCTCAAGCTGAGTGTCAATACGCACCAGTTCAATTATATCAGTGATTCCAGAAACTGGATAGATGTACAGACCGCAACCCCATTATGTCCATGCTTTTTCCTTTTCTATCTCTAGAGAAATTAGCTTTACCAATACAAGTTACCACAAAATAAATCTTGGCACACTGAACACAATAGATTTTCTACATATAATTCAAGGTCTATTTCGGTGGTTTAAAAAAAAAAAAGCTAGCTTTGGGATTTCTACTTTCAGGAAACATGGAGTAACAAGAGCCAGATCTGCCTGCACCTGAAGTAACTGAAAACCAGACAAAATGTACAGAACAATGGCACACCAAAGACTGGACATCAGATGGTGCAAGTCATGACAACTGAGAGAAGCAACAGAGGCGATTTCCCGGTATTGCCCTCATGTACTGCTTGGAGAAAGTTTTCAGGCTGTGACAGGAAGAGAAGTCTGAGTAGAGGAGATGCAGCTGGAGTCTGGAGATGCCAATGTGGCCAAGTTGGCAGGGCAATGTACCAGAAAGGAGTGACACAGACAGACTTCATTGCATGTGCAGTTTCAATCAACTATTCAGTTGAGGACTGATCAGCACCTGTGTGAAGAAATTACCTGAGGCCAAGAAGAGAATGACTCAAAAGAACTAGAGCAAACAGTGTCTGGAGATTACAGAGAGCAGGCCTGTTCCCATCAGAGGGAAAAACCTGGTAATCTAGGGGGCAATGGTTCAAGTTCTAACAAGTGTTTTCCTTCAGAACTAGAAAAATGTTGGACTTTAGAAAGCTCTGGTTCAATCTAACAAAGCTAAGAACGGAAGACCCAGAAGGACCAAACTTTCTGAATTAATTACATCAAAACCAAGCTCAAGAATATTTGTAGCACCCAACAAGGTAAAATTTGTTAAGATGTGGTATCCAATAAAGAAATGACTATGTATACAAAGTAGTTTAATAACACAGCCATAATGAGGGGGAAAATAAATCATTTGAAACTAATCCAGAAATGACAGAGAATAGAATTGGTTGATAGAACATGAAAACAGTTACTGTAACTATAGCCCACAGTCAAGAAGCTAAAGACTTAGCATGTTACACCATAAGTTATAAAAAAGAACCCAGCTGAAAGATTGTCACTGCAGAAAAACATGGTTAGTTACATGGCAATGTAACTATTCAAAATGAAACAGAAATAAGAAAAAAAAAATCAACAGAGTGCCAATAAACCAGGAGAATTTCAAGTTGCCCAGTATACATGTAATTAGAGTTATAAAAGAAATGAAACAACGTTTAAGAAATAAGTACTGAAAAATACAACTGTAAACCCAGATTCAAGAATTTCAACAAGTCTCAAGCACAAGAAACAGAGAGAAAACGACACCAAGACATATCAACCAAATTGCTAGAAACCTATAATAAAGAGGAAGTCTTAAGAGAAGCCAGAAGAAAAAAGATACACTATATACAGAGGTACAAAAGTGAAGGGGCTGAAGACATTGTCAGAAGCAATATACGGTAGAAGAAAACAGCAACATCAAGGAAGGAAGGGAGACCTATGGACCTGTAATTCTTTATCCACCAGAAGCTATCTTTCAAAAAGTTGCAGGGAAGAGATTTTTTTTTTTTTTTTTAGGCACAAATACAGAAATAAAATTCATCATCTAGCTCTGCCCTACAAAACATTTGAATGTTGACAGAAGGCAAATGGTACCACCTGGCCAAGTTGATCTGTGCAAAGGAATAAAGAGAATCAGAAAATAGATATAAATAGATATAAAGATAGATATAAAGCCTTATTTTTTTAATATACCTTTATTTCATTTATTTTTATATGGAGCATAGGATCGAACCCAGGGTCTCTAATGTGCTAGGCGAGCACTCTACCACTGAGCTACAACCCTAGCCCCATAAAGCCTTATTATTTTATCAGCATATTTAAAAGATAATATACTGTGTAGAATGAACAACAATGTATCACGAGGTTCAATACACATTTAAAAGTAAAACACAATAATGACCTTAGTAGAAGAAACACAAGTCTACTATTGCAGGACTATTGTACTGTGCATGAATATAGTCTATTTAAAGGTAGACTACAGTGAGTTGAAATGCACAGTATTTACACCAAAGCAACCGCAAAATAGCATGAGGTACTGCAGAAAGGACAACAAGGGACAAAAATAAAATATGAATACACCATTCAAAAGACAGAAAAAGATAAAAAGACATGGAAAAAATACAAAGGTACATAGATTTAAATTCAACTAAATTAATAATTACATTAAAAATAACTGGTCCAAACACCCTAATGAAAAGGCAGAGATCATCAGTTGTTTTTTTTTAAATCCAACAATACGTTGCTTGCAAAAACGCACTTTAAATATAAAATCTAATTTATATTCAAACAAAAGGATGTGAAATGGAAGAATTAAATATGTTTTCAGGGATAAAGTAATTTTAAATGATAAAGGGTCAGTCACCTGGAGGGCAAAAGAGTTATAAACATTTATCCATCTAATAAAAGAACTCTAAATAAATGAGGGAAAACCAATGGAACTGCAAGAAATAAGCAAATCCAAAATTATAGTAATAATATTTCTTCCTATCTTCTCAGTAATTGATAGAATGTGTACACACACAATCACTAAGGACATAGAATATTGAAACAATATTAGCAAACAGATGACATTTACAGAACATTCCACCTAACCTCATCAGGTACATATTCTTTCAAGTACACACAGGATATTTGTGATGATAAATCTGGCATGATACATCAATAAATGTAAAAAATTCAAGCCGTATATAGTATGCTCTTTGAATACAATTTTATTAAACTAGCAAACAGTAACATACTTTGGAAATCCACAAATATTTATAATCTAAGGCAGGAGGACCACGAGTTCAAAGCTAGCTTCAGCAAAAGCAAGGTGCTTAGCAACTCAGTGAGACCTTGTCTCTAAATAAGATGCAAAATAGGGCTGGGGATGTGGCTCAGTGTTCAAGTGCCCGAGTTCAATCCCTGGTACCCAAATAAACACTTCAAAATAATATACAAAGTAAAGGAAAATCTGAGAAATATTTTTGAACAGAGTAAAAATAAAACAAAATTAGAGTATGCAGCTTAAGCAATACTTACATAAAAACTTATAATACTAATGCCTACACCAAAAAAAAAAAAACCAGAACCAAAAAAACAGCCTCAAATCAATGACCTTCTTTCCCAAGATAGAAAAAAAAAATGGGACAAGTTTCACCCAAAGTAAGAAGGAAATAAGAATATAAAAAAATCAATAAAATAGAAAATACACAGTCAAATGAAATTTAAAAATCTGATTCTTCAGGATCAGTAAAATTGATAAGCTTCTGGCCAGAATGATCAGGAAAAAGACACCTATTACCAATATTAAGAGTGAGAAATGACACCACTAGTTTCTATAAATTCTGAATCAACATTAAGGGACTACCCTGAACAAATGTATATCAATAAATCTGACATCTTACATGAAATAGAAAAATTCCTTGAAAGACCAAACAAACAACAACAAAAAACAACAAAAGCTCACTGAAGAAGAGATAGATGATCTAATATGGATTCCTATCAAATAATAAATTGAATTTATAGTTTAAAATTTTCCCCTAAGAAAGCTATAGTACCACATGGCTTTACTGTTGAATTCTAAAAACTATTTAAGGAACAAGTAATACTAACCTAAATAACTTTCTTGAAAGTTGAAGAGGCTTCAGGCTGGTATAGTGTCACTCTGGAAGACAGTCTGGCAATTTCTTAAAAAGCTAAACATGCAACCCCCATGTATGACACAACCATTCCTTTGCTAAGCATTTATGTAAGAAAAATGAAGACATGAAAATTCAAAGATTTTTGTATATAAGATGTTTATACTAGGGGCTGGGGATGTGGCTCAGTGGCAGAGTGTCTGCCTGGCATGGACAAGGCCCTGGGTTTGATCCCCAGCACACACAAAGGAATAACTTATTTAAAAAAAATTCATAGTAAAAAAATCTGAAATAACCCAAGTACCTACCAACAGGTAAGCAAAGAAATTGTGGTTTCTTCATATAATGACTACTACTCAGCACTAAAAGAGATGAACTATTGAAACTAAGTAAAATAAATCAATCTCAAAAATTTAGCTAATTAAGTCGACACTCCCTAAAGAGTTCATCATTACATTAATAGAAAACACAAATGAAAATTTGACAGAAAACCCATCAGCAGTTACTCAGGGAGAGTGAAGGACAGCAGGAATCACAAAGAGGGTTGAGAAAATTCTTGAGGGTGATGGATATGGGCTTTACCTTGATTGTGGTAATGCACAGGCCCAAATTTAAGTACAGTTTTTCATAATTTTATTGCAAAAACTGCTTTAAAATATTGTTTGTTGAATTACATAAGCTCTTACTAGTAGAAGAATTAAATGCTGAAATATTTAACATTATCTATTTTAAAAACTGTCTGGTGAAATATTAACCAACGTCAAACTAAGTTCACAAAGTGTCTGGTATTTGAAATTATTAATTCTCAAGCAGAAAATTTAGTATGAAAGCTTAAAGGTCAAAAAGTCATCATAAAATGGGAATGAAATGATGTTGAACAGTGAGATGGTTCCACAACCTGTGAAATTGGGCATCACCTTGATCTAAACACCACAGGATAAGAGGTAACTCTTATGCTTAGTTGTAAAAGTCATTCACCTACCCTGTGTTAGTCACCCTTCCCTCATGATGAAATACCTGAGAAGATTAACTTATAAAGGGTTTATTTTTCACAGTCTTGGGAAGTTCCCGTCCATGAACAGTTGCCCTGTTGCTCTTGGGTCTGTGGCAAGGTAGCGTATCACAGCAGAGCAAAACCACTTGCCTTATGGCCAGGAAGCAAAGAGGAAAGTGTCAAGGTTTCGCATCCCCATGGAGGGCAATTCACACCTCCCTTGTAAAGTTTCCACCAATAGTGTTATTGGGGACCAAGCCTTTAACACACGGGCCTTTGAGAAACATTCAACATCCCAATTACAGCACCCTAAAACAAGGAAACACAAGAATCTTTCACATCTTTGGAGCTGCATCCGAACAATCATGATGAAATGAGTGAACCCCAGAGGTAACTCCAAGAAACACCTAACTACTGCCTGTCTTCAGTGCTACAATCCTGAATATGCCCACCGTCCAAGACAGGGATGTGAATTGAAGTCTTGCTCTTGCTTTCTCTTCTCCAGCTGGTTGCACTCATGTCTGAGTGCAGATCTGAGCTTCCTGGACGTGGGAGGGAATGGCAGGGTGCACGCAGTGCGCTGAGGAGGTTGGTCCCATGAGGGGTCTCAGGTTACTGTGCTGGCTCATGAGCAGAGCACGCCGCCAGTCCTCCAGGCCTTGGTTGTTGTCACGCTTCAGCCCATCTTCTGGCCTCTGCTGTAGGCCCTGACCTTGGCATTCAGCAGTTCTTGCCCATTCCCTCATTCCCTTTTAATTTCCATCCTTCTGTCCAAGACTGAGCAAGTCCTCCGGCAGCAAGGAGGCCAGTTTTCTCCTCCTCTCACAGCTCCAGGCCCAGGTCCACCCCTGCTTGGCTTATGCAACTCAATCATTCTCTTGGCAGCTTCCAGAAGCACCGATTGCCACTAGCTCCGTGGCTTCCAGGTTTTGCTGGCCTGGACTGACATCCATCAGTTTGAACTCTAACCCCTGAACTTACTCTAGTCTCAGCTCATACACAGTTTTTCAGGATTGCATTTTAAAGATGTGGACTCACTCCATTTCTTGGTCTCCCTCCTGCCCTCCAATCTCCCTGGATCCCCAACAGGTCGGTCTCAGGTCAAACCGCTATTTAATCTTATGGTGACTCGGTTTCCAAGACCCTTTGCCAGAGTAAAGCGCCTGTGCCAGGCCCCCACAGGCCTTTCTAGCTCTTTACGAAGATTCATTTTCTTCAGTTTTTATGACAACGGAAACTCCATTTGCTGACAGTTTGCTTATCATCTGTTTTTGCCACTGATGTGTAAACCCTATGCAGTGAGGGACTGGGTCTGATTCAATCTGTGTTGGGTTACCATGCCAAGCACAGGGAACATTAGGGGTAGCAATAAATATTTTCTGAATGAAATTCGTGAGTGTACAGGTCTTGTGCATCCTATGTACAAGATTTCCAAAAATCAACCCAGAAACAGTCTCCTTCCATTAAAACTGTAAAGCTTAATGAATCCTCATTGCTGGGCTTTGAGAGGAGGAGTGGGGCAATGGGATCAGGGAACAAACATCGAAGACCTGGGAGGACATCTTCAGTGGAAATCTCAATACACACACACTCCCTTTTGCTCTGTGATCTTTGTACAACAACGCAAAACCACTGTAGCCAGTGGCAGCTGGAAGCCCATCACACTGAGAGGGGACATAGAAAGTGGTGGTGGCACATAGGGCTCTGTTTATAGCACTGACTAGCTTTGTCTACATCTGTGGGGAGGGGGTAGTGACACTTCACCTTATAGGGTTTTCATTGAGGTATATTTACCCTCCTTGCTACAGACCTCATCTGATCTGCAACTATTGAGCAAGATATTCTCATTTGCAAAAGGAATTACAGTATCAGTCCTTAAGGCTGCTATGCACACACTTCCTGCAGAGAAGGAGAGAAATTATTAAAAAAAAAAATCCCACTTTCCAAAGGGGATAAAAACAATTCAGGAAGGTTAAAAAACTCCCCGTGCATTTGTTATTTAACAAAGCAGCAGAGGAGCTGGCTGTGAGGGACCCTGAAGATGTGAAGGCACAGTTGCTTCTCAAGTGTCTCCTAGCCTCAACAGGAGAGACACGAAAATACACAAATGGGTGCTGTACAAGAGGGAAGAAACCCTAAAGGCAGAACACTGAGAATACCAGAACAGCACAATATACCCCCTGCAAACACAAAGACCTCTATCTTTCAAATCCATGTGAACACTGGATTCCCCAGGGCATATGCCTGCTTCTCTTAATATCTTCTCTGAATCTTTTAATATTGCAAGGTCAGAAAGGCAAACCATTGCATTCAGTGACTTTGTAGGACCTAAGTACCATCACAGGCCAAAGGGTGAGACTCAATTTAGAAACATGCATATAAACAGAATGACTCCAAGGACTGAGCCAGAACCGAGGTGTATGAATCAAAGTGTACAATAACTCTGTCTGGGCCATCAGTTACTCAGGACAGATGTCATCTATTTGGGTCTTGGGAGGACAAAGAGGAACCAAATGAAGAAAGCAAAGAGGACAGACAGAGAGCAAATATAAAGGAGGGCACTCAGGCCAGGCTGGTATGTCCATGGCTTGGGAGAGTGTGTGTGGAGTTTGCATACAGTTAGGGCACACTAGTGAAGCTGAATGGTGCATGCAGGGGACACACAAGAACTCCTACATATGACCTTTATCAGTTTCTAAGCAGGAAAAGTCACTGTCTCAGATCTGTAGTTCAGTAAGGACCTGTGACACGCATCACCACAAACGTATAGTCCAGGCATGACATAGATCTTGAACTAAACCTAGGCTGGTAGAAATGATAAGGTGTCAGATCCCTAACAGATGTGGGACAAAGAATCTCTCGCATCTATTGAGGACCCAAAGTCCTTAGGCAGGGCAGGGAGCCGACTCAAAGCCCAGGTCCTCCAGTGCCCAGAGTTGCAACAGGAAGCTGCCAGCAGGAGCCAGACCTTACATAAACTTTCTCAGACAATGGGGGACCTTCATTCCTCCTCTTGTGCACTTTGGATGTAACACCATCAATTAATTAGGACCACATTTTGCCTTACAGGGACTTTTATTGTTTTTAACAAGATTGCTATCAGGAGCCAGCAGCAGGCAAGTGGGAAGCCTGCAGCTGCACCAAACAGGGCGCACATGGCTTCTTTGTTTGAATGGCAGGGAGTCGGGCTGTGCTGGTACCTTTTCTTTCCTATTGACAATGATAGGGTGCCACTAACTGCCATGGGGTAGAAAGGTCATCTCTCTTATCCTGCTTTGTGTTATTTTGGGGATTTCTTCAAATTTCAGTGATGTTTAGTTTGTTTTTTGGATCTACTGTGATCAAATTAAAAATTTTAAATGTGTTCCTTTGGACAGTGGGACTTTCGACTCCACTGGAACAACTTCTTAAAAGAAATGGACAGATCAAGTGATGAAACGCAGCCCTCAAGTATTTGGGTTCCAGAAAAGTACACAGATCACTTATTTGCCAAAAGCACAATACTCCAAAAACTAGACTTTCAGGACAACGTTAAGGTACATGGAGATACAGCAAGGTCAGAACCAGAAATCACCAAAGCCAAAGCACACAACAAGCAAAAGATGCAGCATCCAGGTCCACATAGAACAGATGGTCCACTGGGAGGCGGCCATTAGGAGAGGAAGACACAAGGAGCAGTGAGTTCCATGCGGGGCAATTATCAAAGGCAAGTTCAGCAGGTAAACTCCAGAAGAGCAGGGAGGAAACATTTTAGAGAGGAATCATCACCCAAGTGGTGGAGGCAGGTGTCCAAGCAAGTCATAAGGAAGATTCCAATAAAGGGAAGCCTGAGCTGGTAGGAGGTGCTACTGCTTAGCACAGCAGGCTCCCACTGCTGGGTCCCAGCATCCCAATATGTGCTCTTTATCCCAGAACCGGCAATCACTGTACAAAACCTCAAAACAGCGGACAACAAGAACGACGACAGGCCTGTTTCAAGATAGTATGATACGGCCATGTTGCAATGACTACCAAGGAAATGGTAAACCCTGAGAGGAAGGTTAGTAGTTCCTGTTAGCCCAGGATGGTTGATCAGGGAAGACACACAATGGAAGAGACAGACAATGTTCTTAAGGGAACAGATGGAACACTCAGACAAACAGGCCGCATTCCTGCTGGTATATGACCAATCAGTAGGGAAATGGTGGGCTACTCAATAAAAGGTATTAGAATGAGTGAAGATGTGGAAGTTGGGCCCCTTCCTCACACCAAAATAATTTGGTTTGCCAATTTCCAAGTAGAAAAAAATTTAGATGTGAAAAGCAGAGCTCTAGAAGTGCTACAAGAAACCACAGGATTAAAGGCTTTCTTCAGTCAACACAAAACCTGAAAGACAGGAAAAATGAACAGATTTGGAAAACTGACAGTTTTCTCTACATTAAAAACTCCACAAATATGAACACCAATGGCTGATGCAAACAAGTGCTACTCCTTTCCCATGTTATAAATTGCTACAATTCAATAAGGGGAAAAAACCCTCTCAACTATGAACCCAATGTAGGAAATATAAAAGCATCCTGAAAGCATGTTCAATCACATTCAGGATAGAAATGCTAATTAAAATTTCACTGACATACAACTTTTCATTACTACCACACAAAAACTTAAAGTTTAATACCTCTTGGCAAAGGTGTCAGGAAGTAAGTTCTCTCATGCATGACTGAGAATCAAAATTGGTATGATCTTTGCAAAAACCAATTTGGAAAAAAAAAAATCAAAATTTAAAAATGTGTAATCATTTTGATTTACAGAATCCATAACCACACCTGTACAAAATGACACATGGGTAAGTATTACAAGGCAACATCATTCATAGCAGCAAAAGGCTGGGGCCCAGCATCATGGACCAGTCTAGGTATGTAGAATAGCATGCAGGTAAAGAAGCACACCATGGCCATTAAAATTGAACAAACGCAACAGCTGCAAGTACTGCTATGGAAGGAGAATCAAGACAGGATTTTTATGTAAAAAAAAAAGATGCAGAATAGTTTGTGTAGTGATTATTTGAGTAAAACTATTAAACATTTACAAGCTTATATAAACATGACCCTGGAAGTAGACATGAGAAGTTTCTAGGAACTCTTGCTTCTGCAAGGATAAGAGGGAGTTCCCCTTTCACCTTACTTTCCTTCACATCTTTCTAATTTTATTCTTATACATGTAAAATTCATAAAACAATAAAGTTTAAAATTGTAGTGAACCAGTCACAGAAGGATAAATACTGCATGATTCCTCTCATAGGAGGCATCTAAAATGTCAAAAACGGACAATAGAATGGTGGTTTCCAGGGGATGTAAAAAGGGGGATGTGGGGAATCACTGTTCAGTGGGTACACAGTTGGTTATATACAATGAGAAAGTAAGTGATCTGTTGCATAACACAGTGCTTGTAGTTAACCAGATACTGTACTTAAATTTGTTAGTAGAGCACACCTCATGTTAGGTGTTCCAACCACAGTATATACACTCAGCACAAAATGTCACATCCTTTATTTACCCCTTCTTAGCCATTGTTACTCCCCAGAGGAATGTCATTACTGGGCTTATAATCTGGGAAGAAGGGAAAAACTGTTGTGGCACTATATGGGCCAGGCCATTTTCTACCTCTTTCGAGAGCTCTGGGCATTAATCTGTAAAACAGACAGTAACTGTGGTTTATAGTAAACAATAATATCCTAAGTGGAAATAACAGAATGAATGATTGAGGTCCATTCTAATCTTTTAAGTTTTAGCTTAACATGCTCACAGGGAAGTCTCCCTGCAATCTTGGCCCACAGGTCTTCCATCCTCACACTGAGCCCTTCAGAACACACCTCATTCTTAGTACTGACTCCCCAGTCCCAGCACAAGGACAGACTGCCTCAATGCACCATCATCCCAGGCCCTGGAATTATCACTCCCTTGCAGGCCCTCGCAAATTTAAAGTCATCACCACTGAGCAAGCCTCCAGCCGCCATTTCTGAAAATGCCCACAAGATGGAGATATCACTGCGCGGATGAGAAAAGCCCTCTGCCTTCCCCAAGGCTGCAAACTCGCTTGTGGTGTAATTATTGCTCATTTGTTCATCTGAATATTTGGAACGAATGGTTCACATATTCCAGTAATTTTGTTGTCCTTCAAAAAGAATTTTTAGAACTTCTTTGCTTAAAAAGTACATTTTCAAAGTTGAAGCATTTGTAAAGTCTGCTTTCATGAAACAGTTGCATATTATATCCCCAGGGGTCTGTGTGAATAGTTCTGGATTTTTGTTGTATTTTGGCAGTTTCATGAAAATTAATGCTACACTGTTTCTAAAAGAGCACTTTTAAATAAAGCTGTAAGAGGACTAGAGGATGGATTCATTTTAATACTCCTGCCTTGCCTTAATTGTCTGCATTTTTTTTCTTCAGCAGTTTCTTTCTCGTCAATTTATCATTCCAAGTTTTATTAGCATCCAACATATTAACACATTTGGAATAAATGGAAAACTCTAAGCTCCTGATGATGCCCAGTTGCATTTCCAAGTGGCCCCAAGGGCCTGAAGGGGTTGTTTAGTTAGCCCGATTGTCTAGGATTTAAGAAAATTGAGCCTGTTTCTAAATTAAGGCAATGGAGTTATAAATTTCTAGTACTCTACAGGATTCTGGTGCTATGTTCATTAGTTAGGGGTATGCTGATGGCGGGGGTGGGTTCTTTTTGCAAAAATATGTGACTATTGTCTAATATTTCAATCTCTTTCCGGAGAGTTTTCCTTTGGGTTTCAATAACATATGTGTATATAAAACATTTCATCAACAACAACAAATCTTACAAGTTCTACTGAGTTTACACCTCAGTAAAAATAGTCACTTATCTTAAAGAATTAAGTTGTCAAAATGAAAAAAAATAAACTGCAAAAATAACTGTTTTCACAAGTGCAACTAACATAATATACTTGGACAATGGTGTGAATTGAGCAGCCCTTACGTTTCTTTACTTTTACAGTCACAGAGTACAGGCTAGCATGATGTGAGAAAGCAGCGGTGGTGCAGCCAGGAGCTTCCTGGTATTAATGAAACTGGGCATGATATTTCAAATGACTCTGCATGATTTTTCAAAACCGCACAGTGATGGTCAAAAGACATGCAAATGTAAAGTAATAAATTCTTAGGAAACCAAATTCCTATAGCAATAGTGCAACTTTAAAGGGAAGAGGAGCTGTTCCTGCCATTGCTGTTCCCTAGTGACCTGGTCTCAGGGTGTGCACTCTCCTGGAGGACTTAATCACCATCCCTGCTTTAAGATGAGGACTGGACCTCTCACCACACTGGAGCCTCCAGTACATCTCCCTTGGCGTCACACTTTGCATACCCCAGGCCAACATTTCTACACCCACTTTGCTTTTCTTCCACCAGGTCTTAGTTCCCTATTTCTAGCATGCACTTGTACAAGCCTGGACCCTCACTCATTCTGCTTCCCCTGCTGGCTCAGTCTCTAAACTGCTGAAAAATTAGAGTTGGCTTCTTCTCCCACTTCCAAACATGAACAGCTCCCATGATCTCAGGATAAAGTCTAGCCTCCTCCCAGAGTATATTCAAGGCACCCAGGACCCAGCCCAACCCTTTGTGGTTTAACTTCACCACCACCCCAGCAAAGGCACAGCAAGGAGTCCAAGCAGGGAAGGAAATCAGACAAGAATCCTTCAGGATCTGGTCCCGGACCTGCCAGCTAAAACCTGGCCTACTCTCCAGGAGTTGGGAAGTAGGTAGAGCCTGGGGCTTCCTTTTACCTGGGAAGCATATCCCCAAACCCAGATCTTCAATAAGCCTGGGGACAATTTAGATCTGTCATTACAGCTTCTTAATATAATGGACTTCTAAACCATTCCCAACCAGTGAGTGGTGAATTCACTAGTTCCTTCAACCAGTGCTTACCCCAGTTCTACAATGGCCAGGCCTCAGGTACTGAAGGGGACACAGTAGTGAACATAGCCTTGTTCTAGTCCAAAAGAATTGGTAATTCAACTGATGTGAGCGACTCATCAAGTATCCTGAGTCCAACTTCAATCTTCCTCTTTTGGCCCCAAATCTTGCATCTTATGACAAGTGTCATCTCTAAGGTGATCTCTTCAAGTAGATTTCCTAACAGAAAGTGACCTAGGCTGAAGGACAGAGCCACTGACAGGTAAGGGTACCTTCAGTGTCATCAGCTGGTTTCCTTATTACCGAGACTCAACTTTGCCCAAGAACACCAGACCCAGGGCCATGCTGGGCTGTGGCAACTGAGAATCTGACACCACAGGACTGATAAGTCATTTTAGGCTAATGGTGACATGCAGCTAGGCAAACCCCACTAGACACCCCTTCTTCCTGGAACTGTGAAGTCTGGTCTGCTCTACAACCTGACAAAAGCACCTATCACCAGCAGAACTGAGCAAAACACACTTCACAATACACAGAAAAGGACTTGCATGTAAAATCTAGTCCCGCTTGCTTTAAATTTGGAATTTACTCATACCTAGATTTGGGTTGCACATACCTAGATTCCTAATGAATCAGGAGCTGCTGGAAGTTATGTGCCATCACCCTCTACACCCAGGGGACTTCACACAGTATATGGACATTTTTTCTTGCTCACCAAAATCACCCTCTAAGGTAAGGGTTAGCATAATTGGTATTTTACCCTCAGGGATTAAATGACTTCCAAGGGAGTGAGTTGGAACCCTAGCAGTCAGCACTCTTGCCATGTAAGGGTAACTGCTTTTAATTGTTCTAAAATTACAGGTCTTACCTTTCCCTTGTAAACACATCCTTGTGCAACTGCTGGCTTCTAGGAGGAATAATCAGTGATAATTTCTGGTGGTCTAATATTCTTGCCAAGTTAAATTCCTTCCATGTACCTTTATAATTTCTCTCTCTTCTGGTAGGTCCTGGATTAATTATAGCACCTTACCTTCTTATTAATTACACAGTACCACTACCTTCCGACTTACATAGATTTAAACATTCGAAGGTAAAAACTAATGTGCCTAAGACAAATTGTAGAGCTTACATAGTTTCGGAGCCATTTTTAAGGGGTGAGTTAAAACATTCAGATATCTTAGAAGACATTTCTATATTTTCTCTGGGAAGCATGTTGAGGGGGTGATATGAAAATAGCAACAAATCCCCTCTAACAAAATATTTGCAGTGTGAAAGATGGAGCAACCTTCTTGCCTCTGGAGCTGCTTCTGTCAAGAAACGCTTCCGACTCTGCCTTTTATCTGTCCCTTCCCTTCCACTGCGCTTCATCAGATAGCTTCCCTTCACTTGAAGACAGTGAGCTGTCAGCAATCCTCATAGACTCACCTCTCCAACCTGCCCTCCTGGGGGTGAGAGATGATAAAGGTATGGGGGGGGGGCACACTGGGTCCAGATGAGAATTTTGAGGAGTAGAAAGAGCTGTTACCAAAGTTGCTGTATCTAAAAACTGCAGAAGTTTCACTTGGGGAGAAAAGACTGGAGGAACAGGAACAAGTCAGTCAAACACCAAGTTTGAGCAAATCATCTTAATTTTTGCAAAACAAACAGCTCACTAAATACTGTCACTATTAGTGATTATGTAGCCTACAGGGATTTACTAACTGCTTTGTTCTGATAATAGCTCATTAGAGAAGTTTCTCAAAGTCCCAAACCATTAGGCAGCAGGATTTATGAAAAAGGGTTTAAAGAAAACCCTCACATTTCCTGTCTGTTTAAATGTACATTGAAATTAATTGCTAACATAAATTAAGAATCCAAGTTATTTTCATTTGAACCATAACATAATTTCTTGCCTCTCAGGATGGTACCATGAGTGTTACTTTTATCAATGTACTGTAGAAAACATCATACACTTGGCCAAGGAAACATTAATCATTCCGATTTAGATACTTCTGAATCAATTTCATTCACCATCATATGCCCTGTGATAAAGAGGAAACTCTGCCCAGGCCTTCTGGACCAGCTTACTATTTACAGATACATCCAGACTTTCATCCGACAGTTCTCCTGAACCAAAGTTACAGCCATTATGCTTACATGGGCTTTGATCTTTCCATGTCATCTGTGACAAGTGGAATTTCAGCATTTATAAAATTCTGCAGCCGTCTTCAGAACAGATGCCCTTCGGCAGTTTTTATTTTGCTGTCATTATTCAGAGAATTAGCAGAAAACAAATCATTATTTGGAGCCCTTTTATGGGACCAGACGCCCATGATTCGTTATGGGAAAATAAACAAGGAGAGAAATGAATTACAGTAGATGGGGTAGACAGAGAAGATGTGAGGGAAGGGGAGGGGGGATAGTAGGGGATAGGAAAGGTAGCAGAATACAACAGTCACTAATATGGCAGTATGTAAAAATGTGGATGTGTAACCGACGTGATTCTGCAATCTGCATTTGGGGTAAAATTGGGAGTTCATAACCCACTTCAATCTAATGTATGAAATATGATATGTCAAGAGCTTTGTAATGTTGTGAACAACCAATAAAAAAATTAAAAAAAAAAAAGATTTGAGAGCTTTGTCTCTCAGCCTACCTGGGCACAGGGCAAGGTCAGCTCCTTACTCTCAACTGTTTAGGGGCACTGTGTTAGGGTGTATGAAACTCTAAAGGTCACTATGATAAATGTGCAACTGAAATTAGTATTAACCCTTCTGAAAAGCAATTTGACTTCAAAGTATATATATCCTTGAAGAGCATAATTCTACTTTGGGGACCTAAAGTAATGAAATGGCATCATGGTTATTTATACACTAAAAGTGACATGCAGGAAACTATTCACTGGAAACATTATTTAGATCATGGTTAACTAATCCATCAGGTTCAATGCAGGAATGGCTAAGGAAACCCAATATTATTTACTGATAGATAATCATTTTAATGGTTCTGTAATATTCTATCTTGTGATAATGTGGAAAATGTTGATATATAGGCTGAATGAAAATATCAGGATATGAAACTGTAGTGTCTGATCACAACTGTATAAAAATACTCTCAAAAGTGAAAAGCTATGAGTTGACAAAGAATGTAAACATAGGACCTCTATTTTATAAAGTAGAACAGAGATGAAATTTCAGTTTCCAAAAAGAATGAACATTATCATAATAAAAATGAGAATATTTCTATTCCTCAAATCCTGTGCTGACGACTCGGGTCAGCTTGGCTATAGCCCTTTCTTTATTTGGTGTCACATGTTGGGCATGTGCTCCGTGTCAGACACGCTGCCAGGTAAGTGGAGACTTGCCACACAGTTTCACCCCGTTGTCCTACTGTGTTGACACATCACTTTCGTGGACCTGGTTTCTGGGCATTTTTCTTTTCCCCTCTTTAAAAGCCCAACATTCCACAGGTCCAACAGATTAACTGCTTCTCCAAGTGAGCATTAATTTGATTTTTCATGAGGCCACGGAGAAGCCAGAACAATGAAAGGACCATAAAAAGGAGAGAAGGAAGGGGAAAGCTCATAAGAAAAAAAAAAAGAAAAAAGAAAAAGGCAGAGAACAGAGCTGCCGTGAGGAAGGGAACGAGGAGCCTGGGCCCCAGGGACGAGGCTGAGCTGCCTCCACTGTGCACCAACTGCAGCCTGGACAAGCGCCAGCTGTCTGGACGCTCAGTTTGTTGTCCCTCCCCAGCAGCTGAAACAATCCCCTCCGACCACAAGTGTTCATCCTGCAGAATGTTTTAACAGGATCGCGTTGCTAAAATTGCTTCAATGACATGATGGAAATAAAACAAGCATAATGTGTTTTTCCCTCCTTTGGTTTTTCTAATGACTAAGCAATTAATTCAAATGCGTTATCGTCTGCCCAAGTTTGCTTCTCAATTTCAGCCAATTTAACTGGATCAGACAACTCCACTGTTCAGCGTTTTTACGTGTAAGTCCGGGAGGGTTCCTTTTCATGACTAACGGGTGGGTCTCTTACACAACCCATTCAACTGCAGTCAACTACTGAGCAGTCAAATCTGTGGCCACACAGGCCTATGAAAAGCACAGCAAGTGAACATCAGAAAATTCAATAAGCGCAATATTTATACAGTCTTGAAATTCTCAGCAGATCAATTGTAAAGTTTGCTCAGTTAAACCAACATTGTTCTTCATTCACAAGGAAGGACGGAGCTGCCTTTCAGGGTACAAGCATACTCCACTGGGTAACTCATGTCCCTACTGTTCTCCTTCCCCGTGTCTGTACATAGTGGTGAAGACTGGAGACCATAGGAGAAAGGACCTGGGGCCCAGGTAAGCCCCATCAGAGGCAGAGACCATCACCAGAAAGTCCAGGATCACCAATGTGGTTTATACCCTGCCAGGAAAGAGGAGGTTGCCAAAGTTATCTTTTCCTGGTCAAAGGAACAGCTCCTAAAGTGCACATAGGTTCTGTTCTGATGAGCACCAGGAGTCATTTTGGATTCATTCCATAAAACTGTGGATGATCACCACAATCCCAGGATTTGGGGGTGGGAGGTTGGGGTACCAGGGATTGAACTCAGGGACACTTAATCACTGAGCCACATTCCCAACCCTTTTTACATTTTATTTAGAGACAATATCTTGCCAAGTTGCTTAGTGCCTTGCTAAGTTGCTGAGTCTGGCTTTGGACTCGTGATCCTCCTGCTTCAGCCTCCCAAGCTGCTGCGATTACAGGTGTGCATCACTGTGCCTGGCCAATCCCAGGATTTTGAACTTGGAATAGACCAATAACCAGTAGTTTTGAGGTATTTCAAACTAAAAGCAGTATGGAGCTTTGGAAAACTTGGAATGGAACCACCATTTAATCCAGCTATCCCTCTCCTTAGTCTATACCCAAAGGACTTAAAAACAGCTTACTACAGGGACACAGCCACATCAATGTTTATAGCAGCACAATTCACAATAGCTAAACTGTGAAACCAACCTAGATGCCCTTCAGTAGATGAATGGATTAGAAAATGGGGTATATATACACAATGAAATATTATTCAACAATAAAAGAGAATAAAATCATGGCATTTGCAGGTAAATGGATTGAGTTGGAGAAGATAATGTTAAGTGAAGTTAGACAATCCCCCAAAAACAAATGGCGAATGTTTTCTGGTAAAAGGTGACTGACTCATAGTAGGGAGGGGGAGCATGGGAGGAATAGACAAATTCTAGTTAGGGCAGAGGGGTGGAAGGGGAAGGGAGGAGAAGGGAGGGGGCAGGGGCTTAGCAATGATGGTGGATTGTGATGGACATTATTATCCAAAGTACACGTATGAAGACATGAATTGGTGTGAACATACTTTATATACAGTCATGTTCTACATGTGTAATAAGAAATGTGATGCATTCTGCTGTCATGTATTTAAAAAATAAAAGCAATTTAAAAAAAAACTTACCTTATGAGAAGCAGGAGAAAAGCTCTGCTGTAACCCCCAGAGGAATACAAAGCCATCATGTAAACAAGGGGAAATGGATCTTCAGATTCACTAGCTCCAGCGCTACTCTTCCTACTGTGGATCTGCTTGAGCCACCCCAAAGGACTTCCCCAACATTTGCTTTCCACTTTTAGAAAGAAGAAACCTCAAGGGGACGGAGGCCAAATGGGACACTGCCTTGTAGACTCCAGGAGGCCAAGCAGAGGTAGAACCTGGTAAACCAACTAGTTCCACAGGAATTCTTAGAGGGAGACAATGGTGCTATATCTATCCAGGGACAAATTCAGAGAAAGGCTTCATGCCTGACCTCCATCTACCTGCCCACATACCTGAGCCCCTGGAGCGAGATGGCTATCACAGGGACACAGATGACCTGGTTTGTTTGAATTGAAACATGAAGCCAGGCTACTTTTGATGGAAATTAGATATCATTTGACGGAGGACTGGTTCTGCCAATTAGGTGTACATAGATGTTTTAATAACTGAATAAGTGACATCTGAAGGTTTTGACAAAAATCAACCCATACCCCATAGACAAATTACACCCTTTACAACGATTGATACTTATGGTTAAAAATGGTTTAGACGGGCTACTTAAAACTTCAAGATTCAAAAATCTTTTAGATTATAGGTAAGCAAGTGACCACAGATTACTCCTTCTATTTATTAGATGGAAGGTCTGATAACCCTGGAGATTGGTCATTTTCATGGTGTGAAACAGCCGCCCTCCAGGTTCAGGTTTTATAAGGCTTCATTCAAAATGAGGTACAGCTTCTTGCCAGGCACCCAGGCTCAGGGCCCCCCAAACACAGGCCTCTGTCAAAAGTTCTCACTGATAAGGATCTGCCCAAAGACCCCTGGCAGAGGTATGGCAAGCCCAGAGCAGATAGCAACAGATTGCTAGAGACAGCCAGTGATTCAAGGCTCGGGTGAGGATACCAGTTGTGGAACAGGCTGTCTATTCTCCCACTCACTAGCTGAGTGACTCAGGATAAGCTGCTCAGCCTCTCTGTGCCCCAGTTTCCTCTCCACAAATAAGGGCTTATCATAGAACCTACTTAAGAGTTAAGTGGTACTTGAAAGTACTAATTTCATGGAAAACACAGGGCCTGGCTTATAATAAATGTTAATTATTGTTCTTCTAACGTGAGGTGGCCAATCAGAATGATTAACTATCGATTGCGGGCAACTGTTTGAAATATACAATCTCATTGTTCCCCAGTTCTGTACCCCAGCAGAGAGCTCCTAATTCAGGCAATAATGAAGGGCATTCATACGGCAAACATCAGTTAAACTTACCAGTCAGTGATTGGACTTGCGCATCTCCATCACTATTGCCAGTAAGATTTCTTATTATATAACTTATTTTAATGATCATGGTTAAGTAGTGTAATTACATCAAGGCCCCATGAAGTGGCTCAGACTGTAATTGTGTGTCATCAACTAGCAATCTTTGAGAAGAAAAATGCATGTATTAGAAAACAGCTACAGAATAGGGAAAGGAGGAAATAGTAAGACACCCACCTATTAGAAGAGAAAGACCGGAAGTTGTAAGGCTCCGAAGCAGAGTGTGTGTTCCAAGAAGAGGAGTCAGGGGAACTGCTAAAGGAAGGAAAACCCACTCACCAAGCTATATGGAGGGGGAAGCACTTCCCCTGCCTGCTGCTGTTCAAAAGCTCTCCATGCTGATGGATGGGTGGGTGGGAGTTGGATAGATTCAGACAGACTGTTTAAAAATCTATTATTTGCAAGTTATATTAAAAGATCTCTTTAGTTCAAACACATGACAGTTTTCCTCTGCATTTTAGGTACAGTGATTTTATTTTTTGGTGGTTCAGGGAGTTGAACCTTGCTCCTGATACACGCAAGGCACATACTATGCCACTGAGCTACACCCCCAAGTCCTCTGCCTCTTATCTAAATACTTGTCATTGATTAGTCAGTGGTCAGGGAGTTAGTTTAGGCTACATCTGTCTGCTCTGACTTCACCCCACAAGCTGGGCAGAAGACATGTCACAGAATGCAATTAAGGTGCTGTGTTCTCCCCCAGGTTAACCTCAAAAGGGCCCCACACGGACAAATCTACCTGTTCTCTTTCTGCAGTTCCGCTTCCTTCTCCTTGGTGGCTAAGGGAGAATCCTCAAAGTCATAGGAGAAGAGGTGGAAGGGGCTGTGGGGCACGTAGGGCAGCTTGTCTGTGGTTGGCGACGCCTTCAGTGTGGTGGAGGGAGGCCGAGAAGCTGAGGCAGGATTAGGGGGTGGCAGGAGGGCAGGCCGGGTGGCCTCAGGCCCAGAGGATGCTCTGTGCAGGAGATTGCCTGCTGCTGTGCTGGTTGGGATCCGTTTTTCCTGTAAGGTGTCACTTGAGGTGTCTGGGAGTGCCGAACTCTGGGGAGCAGTACCCTTCTCAGTGGTGCCCTGCTCTAAGGCAGGACTGGTATCTCTGTTGGCCCGGGAGGAAAGGGAGGCAGGAGAGGGAGAAAGAAGAGGGAGGAAGGAAAGGGAAGAAATTTGGGAAAAAAGAACCAAAGTTAGAGAGAGACAGAGACATATGTAAAACCCACTCTGTGGTAGCCATTGACTCCAGTTCCAGCTGTGTTTCTTGAGCACAGAATCAACACCCATCACCAGAAACTTCAGATTGTCACTCTTGGCCCCTGGATTGCTCAGTTGGTTGGCTGGGGATCAGAGGTGCAGGGAAGCATCTCCCAGACCAATTCTGGGCTCTGGGAGGGATTTGTGGGAATCTTGAAGGCTCTCCTGCATCACTCCCTGCTGCTTGTGTTGGCACCTGAATTTCCACAGTTTGAACTTCATCTATTTGTCTTGGTCAAATAGAGGATCTGTCCTCCTGCTAAAAAGACCAACCTTGAAGTATCCAAAAGGCCTATCTACAACTGCTTTCAGAGCCTTTATTTGAAACAGGTATAGAGAGGAGAAAAAAAGAAATGCCCGTGAGGAACTAGAGCCAAGGAGGTGGTGCAGGGATGAGGGGAGAGATTTCGTGCACTGCACTCTCTAGTGCCTGTCACCAAGCCTTCAACATCTGGGCTTCTCCAGAAAGGCCCACAGTTATAGACCACGGGTCCCACACACATAGACCCAAGTGGTAACTATGGGTGGTGGTGGATGCTTGTTCATTTAATTATGGTAATCAATATACAATGTATAGACACATCAAATCATCATAGATATGCCTTAAACGTCCACAATTTAAAAAAAAAAACTTCCCATCTTTGGGGACTGGCTTTGGTAACTTGAATACTTTAACATATACCTTTACCACCGGAGAACTGGGGTTAGAGTCCACAATTTTCAAAACCAGAGCCCTCTCCAGGAGAGTCTGACTCCCAACCATGAGCTTTGAACTGTTTCCTTTCCTACCTCCAGTTCAGAGATGTACCTGTCTGAAGGGGAAGTTTTCCTTGGGTTGATGGGAGGAGCTCACACTGCCATGCTATGGAGTGCATAGCACCATGGGAACACAGGCTTGAGCATGTAGTAAACAGGATCCAGCAGGAAGACAGAGCAGGAGGGAGATCAGCCCTGCATAAGTGGCAATCTCTTCTGCCACTTTAAGTTTCCACTAAGTAGCAACATCTAGATCAAAGTTAATGCACACGTAGGCATTATCATGATTAAACTCCATGTTTAATATGCACATTCGTATTTCCTAAAATTGAAAGGCCTAACTAGTCTCTGATGGAGGACACCCTCCAGCATCACTTCAAGAACTAAGGTAAATAATCATCTACCTGCGAAGACAACAATCCTAGGCAAAGGCAGCACATCATCACTAGGGATGTCTTTGCAGTTTGCCCGTTTCAACAAGATTCTTCTAGCCAGTCTACAGGTCCTGAACCATGTGAATATCTGCGGGTCTTTGGATGGGACTAAACACTCACTCTTAAGCACACTTGGAGTCATACTAGTCTATTTATAAGAGGCTACATACTTTCCTGTGACTCATTTTCAAAGTAAAGTGTACTGTCAATCAAACTTCCTTCCCAGAGGACCCATAACCAACCTGGTACATCAGCATGAGCAACGGGCTGTTTCCTGCTGACCCTTCTCCCCTCTAACCTGTGTGACTAATTTTCTATCATTTCTTTCTTCTGTCCACATCCTGCTAGCTTTTTTGCAGGTATTTCAAAGCGGGAGGGGAGGCACTCATTACTTTCTCGGTTTGGAGAGGATTCAGTGATGCTGGGAAATGGTAGAAAACTCTGACAAAGATTTACACATGCACAGACAGCCCAGCAGATGAGGGACCCCATGAACATTGAGGTTGGCAAGAGAATATTTTGCTCTAATTCATCTAAGATCCTTTTGATTTTGCTCATTTGTAGAAGGAAAAAAGAAAAAATGTTAATTTGCAATGGCACCCAACTAAATGAAGGAAGCCATTCGATTTCAGAATAATTTTTGAATACTGGAAAATGACTATCCTTTTTTTAATAAAATTTTTTTGAGAAAATGGATACAAGTTTTTAAAACATCACAAGTTACCAGAAGACAGGGGAAAAAAAAGCACTTTACTGAGGTGAACAGAGGACAGCAAACTCACCCCAAAGTCTGCACAACTATGTTAGTGATTCTGGACATAAAAAATACCACAGTGAAAAATGTTCCTGTCTGGTTGGATAAAAAAAATCATACGTGAATCATTAACACAGTACTCATCCACACACATTATCTAACATTGTATTAGCAAAATCAGGAGGAAGGGAACACACATCTTGCATGTTAACAGACCCAAAATCTTAAAGATGGGTCTTTTCAGTCATTGTCAATCTGGTTGAACTAAAGCACTTGGGGAGGGAAGAATAGGAGAAAACCAATTGCATAATTTTTCCATAAATTATGGAAGGCAGGAGTTGAATTACAAAGTGCTGTTCTCAAATGAAAATGTGCTCAGTTATTTCCACAAGATTAGTCATTCTGTGGTTCCGTGCACAGGGTAAGTTCAGGGGAGGAGATTACTAAAAGGGGTGGCAGCAAACTGTCGTTAAGGAGGAGACTTGGGTGTTCAGTGTGAGCCTGGGAGGGTTCAACCCTTGGTACCTGTCCTTGCCCTGGCACTGGGCATCGTCCTCTCTCTCCTCCTCTGAATTGGGTTCCGTGACTGGTTGTTCCTCCTCCTCATCCCTGAGATAATGCCAGGAAAAGAGAAAGGCACACAGAGACAAGACAGAAAAAGCAAGATGAGCATTACAGACACAGAGATGAGACAAAGCAGCAGGTCCAGCTGGCCGAAATGAAAAGGAGCATTCTCGATCTGTTAGGAGAGTGAGTTCTGAGATGAGGAATGTTACTTGTGGGGAAGAGACACCATAACCCAGAAGAGGACAAATTTCTTGGTCAAGTTGGCCGGATCCCACTACCTTGCACACCATCCTGCCCGCCGCCACCCCCACTATGGGACTCTGAGCCTCCTATGTGGTTTCCCCTTCATACAGAATCACCATGTTCTTGGTGATGACCAGTTCCTCACATTTTTATCACATCCCTCTTGGTTAGAAACCATCCAGGAGCAGGTCAATCTGGCATTGACTAACCCTGTGGCGGACATACAGCTTTGGCTGGCCTCTCCTCATTCTCAATGTGCGTTTCCAGGGAAGCCGATCCACCCTGCTTTTCGAGGGAGGGTACACATACTAGGTGAAGTTTCTCCTGGTGCTTTCAGGAATAACTCACACCACCCTGAGTCTGGAGCTGCCTGAACCTTCTGATGGGAGAAGGTGGCCTATACAAAAGCCCATTAAAGAAAAGCAGAGCTGAAAAGGGAAGAGGGGAATGTAGCTCTGCTCTAGCCTTTCACTGATAAATATCTTAAGCAAAAGAAAAAAAAGAATTTAAGTTAGGTTTTATCCTTGCAGATAAATGTGTGTAGACTAAAGATTTTGATAGCTGTGTCATTACCCTCCTTCAGTCTCTGAGCCCAGACAACATCTGACTTACATGGCTGTCCTTGGAGAATACCTGAGCAATGCCCTGCCGGGCTTCTCAATCCCTTGCCTTCCTGAACTGCAGGGATCTTTGCCTTTTCTCAAATCAGCCCCTTACACTTTGGACCTCAACATACAGAACTAGTCCACCAGGATATTCAGCCGCCATCCTCCCCAACCACAGCCACCACCCACCCAAACCCTTCACCTGCATAGAATACCTGTCTCTTCTACCTACCTACCATCATTTTACTGCCTTCAAGCATCACTTTATCAAGATGTTCAACCCCTCTGCACCATTCTCCTTCAGCTCTGTTTTTATCCTCTTTTACTGAGGTATAAAATGTGCACAAATCACTGAGCTTTCACAAAATTCCCTCTTCTAATCAGCACCCCCTTCACAGGCCTTTCCAGTTGCTTCCATTCCCCCAACTTGTATCAAAGAGCATGAGTTATTTGCTTGGTTTTCTTATCTAAAAGGAATCATACTGTGTGAAATTTTGTTTGTTCAACATTATACTTGTAGGATTCATCTATATGGTTGTGTGTATTTAAATACCAGGCATTCTCATTAATACATAGAACGATCCTGTGTATTCGTGAATATACCACCGTTTAGTTATCCTGAATATACCACAGTTTAGTTATCCATGCCACTGCGGATGATATTTGGGTACTTTTCAGTTTTGTTATTTTAAATAATGCCTATTATGAACATTATAATGCATGACTTCTAATGAACATGTGAATTTATTGCTGTGAATACATCCAAAGACAGGATTTGGGGGTCATAAGATATGCTTGAGTTCATCTTTATTATTTTTTAAGTGATATGGCTAATTTACACTTCCATATATATATATGAGTATTCTGGTTTTTCACATCCTTACTAAGATTTAATATTTTGTTTATTTTAGCCATCTGAACTGTGCTGTTTTCTTGTGGTTTTAGTTTGCTTTCTCAGATGACTAATGAATTTAGGCACATAGTCATACTTTTAATGTCCATTTGGGTATCTCCTTTTTTGAAGTATCTTGCCAATTTTTTCAAAACCAGATCGACTTTTCTTTTACACTTGAAGTTTTTACATAATTCGTATATAAGCCTTCTGGCATTTATATATTTTACAAACATCTTTTCCCTGTGTGTTGCCTTTGTTTTTGCTTCATGATGTCCTTTTAAATGAGTAGAAGTTATTAATCTTAATGAGGTCCTTTTATCAGTGCTTTTGTGCACTGTGTTCTAAATTTTTTTAATTGTACAAAAAAATCGGCATACCCTAGTGATGCATGCATATCAATGTTTATAGCAATGCAATTCATAATAGCCAAGTTATGGAACCAGCCCAGGTGCCATCAATAGAAAATGTGGCATATGTACACAATGGAGTTCTACTCAGCCATAAAGAATGAAATTATGTCATTTTCTGGTAAATGGATGAAACTGGAGAACATTATTCAAAGTGAAATAAGTCAGAAAGTCAAATCTCAGTAAGACTACAAGTCAAGGGTCCAATGTTATCTGGTATGCAGAAGTTAAAGAAAGGAATTTTTTTGTTTGTTTAAAAAAAGGTGAGGATCCCATGAAAACAGAAGGAAAAACAGTGGCATAAAGGAAAGAAATCGAGGGGAAGGAAGAAGGGATAGAAAAGGGGAAGAACAGAGGAAAGAAACAGACCAAATTTTTCTAGGTACATGTACGAGTATATGACAGTGAACTCTACTTTTATGTGTACCTATAAAGTAACAAGATAAAGGAAGGAAGGAGGGAAGACAAGTAGAGAAGAGAAAGGGGAGTAGGGTTAGGGAGAAGTGGAAGTAGTAGAGATTAAAATGAAGCAGATCATATTACATACAGATATGAATACATCAAAATGACATTTTCTTGCTTATATCAAGGTTCTAAAGGTATTCTGATAGTTTTATGTATTTACCAATATGATCTTTCCCTCCTTTTTCTGAAATGTAAGAAATTACAATTGCATTTAAAAAAAATATATTAAACCAAACCTGTGTGCACCAGGATAAACCCCACTTCATTGGAACCTATTATCCTCTCTGTGAAGTTGGGTTCTGAGCTATAATCCCCATTCCTTAAAATGTGTCAAGTTTTGAAATCAGTCACACAGGCTTCAATACAGAGGTAGGGCAGTGAGGGGACCAGCTTCGGAAACGAAGAGGAAGGGTTGGATCTGGAACATGATTAAAGCAGATGATTCAGTTGAACCTGGTGACTGATTAGATGTGGCAGAAAGGAAGAGAGAAGCCCTGACAAAACCTCATGGCCATGTCTCAGGAACCTGGCTGGCAGGACCTTCATCGGAAGCAAGGAGACCAGCTGAACAATGAGGGTGGCATCCCTCCTGTAATGCCGGAGCCCAAACTATACATCTCATCTGTTGTTCCAAAAAAAATGGCTCAGCATGCCCTCACAGCCGCCCCTTACCAGCCACAGTCCTCGTCTCCTCCACCCATTTCCACAGCACCAACCTCAAACTGTCCTCACCACCTCCAGCCTGAAGCCACCTTCCCTTAGCTTCATCAGGCATTCGCAGACGTTATTACTTCCTGTCTACCCAGAATGCACTTGACCTTGCCAACTCCATAGGCCTCTCCTCTTTAAATCAAAACACTGAACCCCACCCTCCAAAATGACTTGATTCCATTTACTGACCCAGGTGGGGTTGGAGAAGTTCTCAGCCAGGCTGTTTGGTTTGCTCTCCAGCCCACCACTTCCCAGGTGCGCCCATGTGGGGTAGATTAGTACCAGACTCCTGAGAGGACTGCACTAATATGCAAAAGACTTGGCTCACAGTAAGCATATCAGCTCGTCTTAGTTGTTAACTAGGATCATCCTTGTCTCCATCATCTTCAGGCCCTGAGGACATCTCTAACCTCCCCCACCAACACCACTCAGCTTCATGCCAAGATAGAAGGCAGGTCCTCTGTGAGCCTTTCGCACCATGGACAGCAACACTTTCTCTTTTGTGACCTCCACTTCTGTTACCCGTCTTTCCCATTCTTTACCCTCCTATATAGCTACCCTGACCTACATCATAAACTCTTTGGGATCCATATTCTCAACTCCTATGATAAATAGCAAGGTTACATCATACACTTGTCACATGACTATCACTAGCGACCGGCCAGGACTAGAGGCTGGGAAACCTTCCCTTGGGATCCTTTTTATTGAAAGCAATTCAAGATTTGAGGCAACTCAAAGGCACACAGTTTCCAAAGTTAATTTAACTTTCTAAAATTTGGGTCTCAGGTTAATATCATGTCTCAGGCTTCAAAAACACAAGCATGATGTAAAACACATCATGATCTAAAAAGTGGCACTGCTATACCCAAGGGTAGCAGTTCTGAACCAGGTCAATTCTGTGTCCCCTGCCTGTCCCCACCCCATTCCTCCATGGGATATTCATTAATGCCTAGGGACATTTTTAGTTGTCACCTCTGGGTGGAAGGGAGCTACTGACTAGTGGATAGAAGATAAGGCAGAAGCTAATAAACATCCTACCATGCATAGGACAGCCCCACAGCAGAGGATTATTGGGTGCAAAATGTCAACAGTGCCAAGGTTGAGAAACTTTCCCTTGGGATCCTGAAGTGCATGCAGAATCTAAGAATGCTCTCAGTGGTGCTACTTGGAATTGTCAAAAGCTGAAAATGACCCAAATGCCCATCAATGGAAAAAATGAAAGAATGTGATCTACTCCAGGTGGTAAAAATGGATGACAGCTTCCTATGACGATGCATATGACCAAACAAAATTTGGAGGAAAACAAGGCCAAATGAACATACAAGGCACATTTTTTTAAAGTTAAAAAATGCAGAGTTATATAATACATTATTTACATATATCTACGTGAGATAATGTTAATAAAAACATGAGTCTACAATAAACATATTTAGGAATGTTGGTACCAGGCCTAGGAATGGGAGAGTGAGCAGACAGAGATAAGTTTGGGGTAATGCTGTAGTTTTTAATTAGGTCAGAGTCTGATATTCTTTATATTAATAAATATTCTGTAAAATTAATCCAAATCCATGTAATTAGGAAGTTTTTAAAAGTCAGTCATTAGTTACACATGACAGTACAAAAAAAAAGAAAAAAAAAGTAAGTCATGCCAGACAATGTGGTGTACTCCTGTAATCCCAGCATCCTGGGAGGTTGCAACAGAAGGATCATAAGTTCAAAGCCAGCCTCAGCATCTGAACAAGGCCCTAAGCAACTCAGTAAGACCCTGTCTCTAAAATACAAAATAGGTCTGGAAAGTGGCTCAGTGCTTAAGCATTCCTGGGTTCAAACCCTAGTTCTAGAAATGATGGTTAAGCACCAGGGGTGCTTAACCACTGAGGTACATCCCCAGCCCTTTAAAAAAATATTTAGAGACAGGGTCTCACTGAGTTGCTAAGGGCAACTACTACTAGTAGTAGTTAAAAAAACATTACACACACACACACACACACACACACACATATATGTGTACACACACACACACGTCAAGAAGTAAAATTTCTGAAAAAGCACAGCAGTCCATGAGGCAGGGTCTCTACCTTCCCTTAACAAATGTTTTATTGAACCTTATATGAAACATTAGCATATAGTGGTTAAGAGAGAATCCTACCCTTGGTGTTATAGGCCCATGAGAAAGACACACACATAACTAATTATCCCAGAAAGAATTTATCCGGGAAAATGCACCTGTCCTTAAAGACATTCACAGTTCTATTAGAGCAAATTTAGGAGGCCAAAGATGTGTGGACATTTCAAATTCCCATTTAGTTCTGTAAAATGCTCACAGCTTATATCATAATTACATGAAAAAATATTTCAAACATTTTGCTAAATCTGTGACAAAGTGCCTCCAAGGCTCAGTTTGCACATACTTAAAACTGCAGATTCCACCTAGCCTCTCAGTGTGTCACATGTTAACTTTAAGGCTATTTCTAGATTACCCAGGACCCAAGATCAGTTTCATAATTTCCAGTTGGTGATCATAATCAGTTGTGACAAATATCTGAAGCAGTAATTTCATTTAGAAATAGTTTTGTTATCCAAATTAAATTAAATATCCCTGAAAAGATTTGTACCAGCCAAGTGAATTAAAAGACATCTAACAAAGCCCAGCTGTTGCTGGATGTTTCCATGGTGAAAACCCAAAGTCAGACAGGATGGTATTTATTGTCCCTATAGCATGCAGTTTGGGAGTATAAAGAACAGCCCATGTATCCTGACATATACCCAAAAAGCTGGACCATTGGCCAGCACCTCAATGTACAAGCCTTTATTTTGCTATTTTTGTTTTAGAATCAAACATGAATGGACCCATCATGCTATTACTGCTAAAGCATGGAGTAGTTTAATACAGTGGAATTTACATCTGCAGAACATTAACATCAATAGGAAAAACACAATTAGTAGCTGGGATTGCAGATTTGAGTGTAAAACAAATTAATCCAGTGATAGCTACAGATTAAGAGGCCTCTCCCTACTTTTGTACATAACCTTGATTTCAATAAAATGTTAATTTTAAAAACTTGGTTCTCAGTCATAGTCATTAGTTGCTTTAAATGTCCTTGAGACGTCTGAGAAAGAAATGAAACTAGGATAAAGGTAAACTGCAAATCTATATGAAATCATAGAAACAGTGGGGACACAGAGTATAGTTCCAGGCTGAGATTGAGGAAAGAAAGCATCTAGAGGACCTGCCTCAGGTCTGGCTTGAATCTGTCTCAAGACCTGGGTCAACCCCGGGGGGCTCTTGTATCTCACCCGTAATATTAAGTATAACAGCAGAACAGGAGCTTCCAGTTCTGAAGGGTTGTTATAGGTGAAGAAAGGAAACCGTGTGAACATCAGATTTCCTCTCCTACTTCTGGAAGTTGTATAATTATTGATCTGTTTTCCAATCAACCTTTTTAAAAATGAAAATAGAAATTGAACTTCCCTTATCTGAAAAATGTGAAATCTAGATGCTCTAAAGTCCAAAACTTTGAGCATCCACATAACATCCCAAGTGGAAAATTCTATACCTAACCTCATGTAATAGGTCTCAGTCAAAACACAGGTGCACTAAAAATATTGAATAAAATGATCCTCATGCAAGAAAGGAACGTACAAAATAACGTAAGTGAACTTCTTGTTGAGACTTGGGTCTCATTCAAGATCTCTCTTTATGTAAATTCCAAAATGTGGGGAAAAAAAATTCAAAGTCCCAACCCTTCTGTTTCCAAGAATTTTGGATAAGGGAGACGGTCTGTAATGGCACTTCTCATACAATTTCTCCTTCTAGTGCTTTTCAGCAATGGAGAAGAATATTTGTGAGTTTAAGTCTGAGAAGTAAATGAGACATGGTATTTCTGTATTTAAGCAGATATCAAATGTAACCACCACAAAGATGACAAACGTATTCCAGAGTTTCAGTGTGTGGTAATCTTTTTAAATTCATGACTCAGTTTGATCCTGGAACTTCTAATTGCCTTTTCACATGCTTTGGACTTGAACTAACCACAATCCATTCTTAATATGGTAATCAAGTACAGATAATAGGACTCTATGGATAAACCCCAAACCTTGTCTTTCAGCCAGGGTTCTCCCCAATAACCTCATTTTCCTTTTTCTACCCCCTTAAGTCATGCCCTTAAATTATCAACAGTAACCACACTGACTTGTTTGAGGGAGCATTTGCTTTCTCCTTCCTTGACCTTCATCTGGGGAGATGTCCATGAGGAACAAACTATATACAAACAAGATATAACAGGAAGAAAAAAGAAAAGCAGCGAAGGGCCAAAATTATCTGCAAAGACCATCACCAAGGAACCAGACACATGTCACCTGTTCTTGGGGTGCATTGTACACTCACATAGTCCCCACTGTGCCTCATACAGCTTTGAGCTCATCCTAGAACAGGAACCGTATATCCAGCAATAATGCCTACTGACTCTTTTCTCTAACATATGCCTCAAACTCTCCGTATCTTTCTACAACCACTACCAACCTCCAGACTGGTGATCTGCCCCCCTTGAGATAATTAATTTTAAAACGTGAATTCTCAGGACAGTTTAGAAATTGCATGCCACTCGTCTAGGATGGGGTCTCAGCATGGGTTATTTTAGATATTCCGCAGGGTTGAGAACCACTGACCTAGGCTAAGCTACCAATATTTCCCAGGGGTTTTGCATCAGTAGGTACCATCTGTGCCCACTTCCACTCTCATTACCTCTAATCTGTCCACCACCAGGCAGACGAGCATCTCTTCAAATGTGCAAAGCTGAGTGTCACATGTAAAATAACCAGATTCCATGCTGTGGTTTCCAAAGCCCTGAATAATCTGCTCACTGTGCGACCACATCTCGTGTAGGCCCTCTCCCTCCACAGGCCCCAGCTTGCCTCTCCAGACATCTGGTAGATACCCAGGTACACCATGCTGTCTTCTCCCTTTGCCATTGAACTTGGTATTCTTCCCAGAATTCAGCCTAATGCCTGGAGAGGCTCCTGTACCAGTCCCATCCCACTACCCTCTTTTCCAAAAAGGAATATGAATTCCTATAACTTTTAAGAAAGTATATTACTGATAAAAGTGAAATACTCTGACCAGAGGCAACAATTGTTATAAAGTTGTTGAGTAAATATCTGAATTTTTTAAAAAATTGGAACATTTACAATCCTTTTGTATAGCGAATGATTGGAAAAATGTATTTCTGTTATTATGTTTCTTATAATACCTGGTTCATCCTTCCTATGGATATTTCATATTTAACTTATCTAGCCATTCTTCATCTTTGTTACTCTAAGTGATGTTGTAAAGATCATCTCTGCCCAGATACTTGTGCCCTTCTGGAAGTTCTCAAGAGACCATCCTTATATCCCTGTGCTATGATGTGGATTTGAAATATCCCTCAGGCTCATGGTTAAAGGTTTGGTGTCCAATGTGGTAGTGTTCAAAGGAGGGGCTTTGGGGGAAATGATCAATCATAAAGACTCTAACCCCATCAGTGGACTAATCCTGAATGGACTATGGGGGAGGGTGGATGAAGTCCGAGGTGGGAACTGTTTGAAGAGTAGGTTCTTGGGGATTCTATTTTGTCACCATCTCTTTCCTCTCTGCTTCCTGGCCATCTTCATCTGAGCAGCATTCCTTTGCCATGCCCTTCTTCCATGATGTTCTGCCTCACCTTGGGTCCAAAGCAACGGACAGCTACCATGGACTGAAACCATGAGCCAAAATAAGTCTTTCCTCCAAGTTGTTCTTTTCAAGAGTCTTGTCACATCTATGAAAATCTTACACATCTTGTTACCCTCTACCAAAATGCTCTTTGCTTACTTCAAAAGCCCTCTTCCAAGGTTACACATACTTACTCGCTATAACATTTATTTGCACAAACTATCTTATTAAGCTGAGCTTTGTAAGGATCATGTTCACCATTATATTTTCAGATTGAAGAATATGGGAGGCAAAAGAAAATAGAAACTGAGGAAATGAGTGAAAATGACTTCTCAACAGAATCCGGTCATTAAAAACAACACCCATAAAATGTCAATGGAAAGAAATCTGCAAAAGTAAAGCTACTCTGAACTAACATACCCTGGATTCTTCTAGAGAGAATGGCTTATTTATTTACAGAGATGAGCTATCATAGATGTGGACCCAAGTCTACAAACAAAGAAAAAAATAAATGTAGGGGCTGGGGTTGTGGCTCAAGTGGTAGAGCACTCGCCTAGCATGCATAAGGCACTGGGTTCAATCCTCAGCACCACATGAAGATAGTGTGTCCATCTAAAACTAAAAAAATAGAATATAGGTCCAAGGCACTTCTTAATTTTTGTTTTCTCATTTTTTGTGATCCAAATTATTTGCCCTTTTATTTGGAAACGATTTTGTAAAGCTTACTATATGTACATATGTAGAAAAACACCTTCTCAAGTCCAGTAACTGTTCCACTTTGGAAGGCCTGGCCACAATGGGCAACCATGACCCCCCTTCCCCTCCCCCATCCTGTCCTGTCCAAGGACCTCTGGGAGATAAATGCCAGCAGGCAGCCAGCCCTCACTGGCCACTTCCTCATAGGGGCCTTGTCTCTTGTCAATTTTTAATCTCATGTTGATGAAACCAGAACCACACAGCTGGGGGGAGAGAAACCCTCAGGAATGAAATGATTTCTCTGGGGCAATGTGGATACTGTAATGGAGTATTCCTGAAGTGTGGTACGATCGTCTCTGGATTCCTGAGTCACCCTGTCTTTGGGAAGTTTGCTCCCTCAGGACAATTGAAGGCATTCAGGCTGCAGATGCCCATCCCAAATGTGCCCAGGCTGCCTCCAGTTCAGGGTGCTTTCCGAGGGACAGGGTTTTTTGTTCCTTGCTCGGCTCTATTCCCCCAGGACCTCTGGGGAAACAGGCTCTCCCTGGGAGGGATGCAGTCACCTGTTTACTCCACAAACTCAACCCCATGTCAGGTACCTTTATGCAAAGCAGTTTATATGGCTCACTTTTAGTCCTTACAGGAAACTTTGGGAGAGTAGGTACCATTTTACCACCATTTACATACGAGAAGCTGAGACACAAATCATTGAAGAATTTTCTCAGGCCAGGCGCGGTGGCACATGCCTGCAATCTCAGGGGCTTGGGAGGCTGAGGCAGGAGGATCCCAAGTTCAAAGCCAGCCTCAGCAAAAGCAAGACACTAAGCAACTCGGTGAGGTCCCATCTCTAAATCAAATACAAAATAGGACTGGGGGTATGGCTCAATGGTCAAGTACCCCTGTGTTTAATCCTGGTACCAAAAAAGAAAAAAGAAAAAGTCTTCCCAGGGTTACACAGCTAGTAAACCAGGATATCTGACTTTAGCATCATGCTCCTATCTGCTAGGCTCTTTCTGCCTATTTTAAAGAGAATACTTCTTCAATAACTGGGAGAAGCCAGAGTCTTTCCCGAATGCCAGGGTCATTCTGACCATATTCATGTGCACAGGGACTCAACAGCTCCCAGCCCTTGCCTCTAATGCTTTCCCTGCCCCATCCTCACAACATCCCACATCCACTAGGAGGAGAATGGATGAAATGGAGGTTATAGAGCATCATGAGATATCTGTACTATGATTATGGCCCATGTGAATTCTGAACAGTCTCTGAAACATGAAAATTACTTCATTCAGAGAAAGTATTTTTCAACATGAGCACAACATTCCTGTCATTACCATCAGCTCAATGAGACATGGATTGACACAAGCTTGACCTTAGTCTAGCCAGGTCTTTCACTGGGCCAATCCTCAATTAACAAAGCCTAAAGGGCTCCGTTGTAAGACAATTCACCAGCATCATTGTGTCCAGTAAAGACTTTTCTTTTGCTGTTGCACGGGGATTCTTCAACCTCCATTGCCAAGATTTTAGGCCCCTGTTTAATTATCACCAGCGTGGTGGTACCATCAGACTCCCTGCAGACTTATCAAACACACACAACCTCATCCCTTTTGCCATGGCTGGATTCAATCAGCTCCACTGACTGCTGCTCAGAAAGCCTTTGTTCCACTTTCAAAGGCATCCTGCCATGTGCACAAACTGAGATGTGTCCTCTCAGTGGGACCAGCCACCAGCCGCATCCACACCTGCATGGACGGCCTGAGAAAAATCAAGCTCTGGAACAAAGGCCGTGAACATGCAGACTGAGATGGCAGGATGCACGTTACAGGAGATACGGGATTTGGATGGATCAGGAGCAAGCAGGTCTGGCACCAAAAGAAGCCGAAGATTCACCTAGAACATGAACCTGACCTTCTGTCCCAATTGTGTTCATCACTCTAAGTGAACAGTTGGAGTCCTCCTGAAATCTGGTGCCACAGGTGTTCACTCCTGCTTGAGCAGTACTCACACAGGAAGATAACCAATCTAAGGGATCCCCGACTTGGAAAGCAGGTGACGATTTCAATCTCAGCATGTCATTAGATGATGGTTCTACACCTCCTTTTCCAGGGATTTGTCATCTCCTCTGCTCACTTGCATTTTGACTGGGCCATGGCCTCAGCTTCACCTATTATCTATAGGCACTGGAATTTCAGAAGTGCCTTCCACCCGACAGGAGGCATTCCTGCTCATCTCACCCATAGGTACCTCAAATATTTTAACCTGCCCAAAACTTCCCAAGTGTTCTTAAAGTCAACCCATGACCCTGGATTGCCTGGGAGTCAGCTGACTTCACAACATATTCCAGTCATTCTCCCACAAACCGTGTTCCCTGACTGCATCACCTCCCCCTGCTTTCTGTTCCCCTGGATGCTGCTCCAGCCCCTCCAGGTCTCCCCATTTGCGGCCTGCTCTTCCTCACCCCATGCTTCAGCTCCACACTCTTGCTGAACACAACCCTCATCTCGCTTCTCCACTTGAAAATCACCAGTAGCTGCTCAGTTTTAAGCATAAAAGTCTGCCAGTTTCTTTAGACTCTACATAGATCACCGCCTTCAACTCTGCAAAATCCAAACCCCACAAAATCCACAATCGAGTCACCATGAATTTTCAAGTGCTCAGAAATCCTACTCCAAAAATCAGGAGCTTTGCAAAGTGACTTCTTCCTCATGCCTCTATGTCTATCTCTATTTGATGGAGGTTTCTCCCCTCTCCAGCTCACTCTCCCTCATCCCCTTGAGTGCACTTTGCTACTCATACTCAGGGATAGCTTTAGACATCCAGACGTCTCTGAATCACTGGCTGTGTTCCAGTCATACCTATTTCAGGAGGTCACAGCCCAGTCAGTGAATCCCGTTTATAACAGATCATTTACCATCAGATAAATCTTCCAAGTAGCTACTTGCTGCACATGGTACCAGTGGTTGTTAATCTGGTTGTTATGAAATCTTCTAGCGTGTTTATGCCAGTGCATGAAATATTCTCTCCAGTTCATGTCCATATTTATTTAACAATTACCTTCTTTATTAGAACAATATCCGGGAAAGCTCCAGGGCATGGAGTGACTAACACCACTGAAAGGCATACTTGTGCCTTAACCCTACCAGCCTCTTAAAGAGGTATCCTCATCCTGAGTTTACACAGGAGGAGACAGAGGTCAAGCCAGAAGGTCAAGGCTGTAACGCAGGTTAGTTGTCATTAACAAGGAAGACTCACTCCAATGCTGCAGTTATTTCTCTAACATCATACCTGCTCCTGTGGTCCAACTGACCTCCAGGAGCTGGGAAAAAGCAGGTCACCCGAGTCAGATTTTTTTTTGGCAGGTTAGCATTATATAACACCTACTTGTCTCATGTAGGTTTTTTTCCTTGCACATTGATTGCTCATTGACACCTGCTACCAGAAAAGACAGAGGGCTGCTCTTCTACCTTGCTGCAGACTCTGCAGGTAACATTGGCAACGAAGCTCAATGGACAAGTATGAGAGACCTGACAGCAAGATGCTGCCTTAGAACTTAAACACATCTCCCTTCCTGTCAAAAAAACAAACAAAAAAACAGGAAGATGAGCTCACCCACCCAATGGGTTCCATAATTAGGTTCCCTCATTTGCCCACTACTTCCCCTGGTTGGTGGAAAGGTGCCAATATTATTCCCTACTCCTGATAGAACATAGTGGACTATACCCCTACATTCTCCCTGCATTCCCCCCTCCCCCAGGCTCAGCTCCAGGGCTTGGCTCCTCTCATCCTACTACCCACCATGCCATTAACTGGTGTGTATCAGCTGCGAGTCCCTGAAACACTAGGATGGCTTAGTTCTCTGCTCCTCCTCAGCCTCCTATAATTGATAGTCAGATGCAGTTTCCTCTCAACAAGGAGTTTGTGCTTTTTGCCTTCCTTCCTCCATTACCCAGGTAACGGCAGGTTAGTTGTCATTAACTAGGAAGACTCACTCCAATGCTGCAGTTATTTCTCTGAACATACATTTTTGAGAACACCTCTTCAGAAACTGTCTTTCATGCAATTAAAAAAAAAAGCAATCAATGATTAATTCAGGAACAAAAAAAAAATCAATGAACAATACAGCCCATTAGGACTTCCCAGTTCAGGTAAACATTTGTTCTGAACGATTTTCTTGCTTTCTCAACAAATCTAATTCATCATTACGAGACCAAACATCATCACCACTGAACACACTGTACAGGACCAGAGAGTGGCTCCAAGGATGTTTGCTTCCGAGGGCAGGCTTTGGACCATGACCGCATAGGCCCCAACCCAGCAGTGTCACTTACTGCCTCTATGCTCTGGAGCCAGCTCCTTATTTCTCTGTGCCTCTGCTTTGTCATCTGTAATGTAGGCAGGACACTAACTCCTCCCCCTCCATGGACAGTATATGTAAAACGGCCGAACACAGCAGCCGGCATGTGAGCCCTGCGTCAGGGCTGGTTCCCACACGGCTGCCACCACTTCTCACCCTCTAGATAATCCAGGATGAAGAGCAAAGCATTTCCCCAGGACAACAGAGAGGTTACAGCTGGCAAGAGCAAACCTGACACCTCAAGGCCACATAGGAAAAGACTAACACCATGGACACACACTGAGACATCAAATTTCATTGACAGATATTTGAGCAACGGAGATAATATTGTCCAAAAGCTAATACTTAAAACATTAAAAAAACTTATAGTGTACATTGTATCTGTAAATTTCCTTAATAAAAATAAAGAGTATCAATTAAAACAGATAAGCCATGCAGGAGGCAAAGGAGCAGAGGATGGAAATGGGTAGTACGATGTACAGGAAATGTCAACAGCATTCCTTTATATGAAGCAATTAAAAAATGTACAACCTTACTAGTTGTGATAAATACAAATTAAAAGTCATCATATTTAACTCAGGAATCTGAAAAACTCATAGTATCTAGTACTGGTGATAGTGTGGAAAAGTGGCCAATGATTGGCTGATATAGCAAAAACTGCTACAGCCTTTTTAAGGAACCATATGGTAATATCAATATTTAAAATACAAATACTCTTTGATCTAGATTTCCACTTGTAAGAATTCATTCTAAAAAGGTGAAAATGCTGGCAAGTATACATAAACATGTGTATGTTCATTACAGCAAGTTTGGTGCCAGAAAAGAACTGGGAATTGGGCCAGAGTGAAATGAGTTATGGCATCATGATATATCTGTGCAGTGGGATACTAAGCCATGATTTTTACATGTATTGATATGAAAAACTCTACAAGCAACAAACACGGTGACGTGTGTATTTACTAATGATTTCCTCATTGCCAACTCCTCAGTCTGTCTTGTGTCTACAGAATCAGAAAGATGGGCAATCAAGAATGTTGAGGGAGTGGACTTTGGAGTCGGACCCACTCAACTCTAAAACCAACTCCTCCATACATGAGCTGTGGGACCTCAGGGGGGTTACTTCAAACTCCTGGCATCTCGGCTTCCCCTCCTTTCACATGGCAATGACAGAACCTAGGCCACGAGTTAGTGGAGAAAATGGAGTCAGTGTACCTGAAGTTCTTAGCATAATGCCTGACAAGCTCTCAATAAAGGCTGGAGGTTGCAACAGCTATTATGACTGCTGAGTTGTTATTTATTTGGGACAAACTGTGAAGCAATGGCCATGTGTAAGTTGACAAATGGCTGTTGAACAGGGCTCTGGCCTCTTCTCTACTTCAACATTTCCACCTTCTGTCAAACACCACAGGAATCCCAAATGTTTCCCTGGGAGCACTTGTGGAAACCAGTGCTCCTCTGCTCTTTAGGAGACATGGCCTCTTCTTGAGCCCAAGAATGGCCCGAGATGCTGGCAACCCCACTCTGCCCCACACGAGCTCTCTGCTAAGCTCCTCCTCTTCCCCCTGCAGCTTGGGTGGTTAGCTGTTCCCTGGTCAGCACACCTCTTGGGCCTGGCCTCTCCTGGATTCCCTTCTCCAGGATCAGCTGAGGCCCAGTCGCATCTTCTCTTTGTTGCCCAAGGGTCAGATATGTCTGTAGGTCAAACTTCTGGGTTTCTGACTGGGAGATCAAGGGCTCAGTCTGTGGCCTGATTAAGGTGCAGTATACAAGAATGAGCACTTCTGTGCCACATATATCAGGCCCTTTTTCTTATCTTTATCCCTAGTCTAACTCACATAGGGAAAATCAGCAATTCTCATACTGAAATCTCACTTCTTGACCACCACTTGACAAATCTCAGCAGCCAAGAGGAAAGCTGTCCATGGCGCTCCTCGATGCCCCTTCCTCAATTACAGACATCTCTGATCAGACTGGCCCATGTCCTTTCTCCTCCGAACAGGTTTGTGGAACTTGGCTGTAGACCATCATACCTCTGTTACATAATCAGGTCTCTGTCCTGACAGCTTGTATTATGCCGGTGTCACATTCCATGATGTCAATTATTTTGTAATGTGATATATGTGGAGCCATCAGAATTGGCTATATTTGAGATTTAGTCAAGCCTTTGCCTCCCTAAGAGGATTCACATATCCCAAAAATCTGAAGGGTAAAACTATGCTAAATAGAGGGGAGAAAAAAAGGACTCCACTTACACATTGTAGCCCAGAGTAGCCAGTCAGCTGTTAAACACAATCTCAATCTCCTTGCTAAGAAATCCTATTTCCACGGCATTTGTCAAGTTCAAAGAATTCGGCTTAACTTGAAATACTTGCAGTCGATTCATGTTTTAACCAATCTACAATATTCTTTGAAAAAAGTCAAGATTGACCTATGCAGAGGAACCTTTAGTAACACCGGGGTGGGGGGGGAGGTTCCATGTGCTTCTAGAAAGCTACCCTTTCCAACAGCCAAGACATTCCCTACATGGGCATCACCCCAAGGAGGAGGTACAAGTATTAACCAATTATCTGATTCAGTACTCTTGACACCTTAGAACAGATATATTCTTTGTTTGGCAAGGGGGCATTCTTACCAAAACTGCATTCCTGGAATTTACCCACCAGTAGCACCCCTCCCCACCACACTCCAGCTATGACAACTCAATATGGGTCCAGGTGTCCTGAATAACAAAATCACCCTGGTTGAGAACCACTGCCTTAATGGACCACTGGAGGTAATATCAGCTTGCATTAACCTTCCCAACTCTCCACCCTTCCCTGGACTTACCAGCCTCTTGCTTCTCCGTCTGACTTACCTCCTGCCCTTCTCCAACTTCCTCAGTTTCCTCATTTGTCCCTGAAGACTCCCTGTAGTGTTGATCTCTTTACTAAGCCCTTAACTTCCTTTCTGTAACCCCAAACCTAAGAGCACAGTTCTCACATGGTACAATGAGTTTCTCTTACCCCACATACTCCCCGTTGCCAATTCCAGGCCATTTTTCTCCTCCAGCCTCCCTCAAGAAAGCTGGCCCCTTAGGACAGGGACTGGAAAACTAAGACACTGGTGCCATATTTGGCCCACTACCCATTTTGGATGACCTGTGCACCGAGAATGATTTTTTACATTTTTAATGGTTGGGAGGGTGAAGCCTAATATTTCCCGACATGTTAAATTCAAACCTCAATATCATAAAATTTCACTGGAATGCCTCCCTGTTCATTTGCCAACTTGTTGTTGATGGCTGATCTTGTGCCACACAGGCACAATTCAGTGGAATAGTTGCAACAGAGCCTGTCTGACCTGCAAAGCTCAGTGTGTTTACTATCTGGCACCAGAGAAAGCTGGCCGACCCTTGCTTTTGGGGCACGCGGAACTGGTCTGTACCTTCCACTCCCCAAATAGTCGTCATCATCCACTCTTGGCCAAGTCACTCTTCCATGTATATTAAAATATACACATGACTGAATGCTGGATGGCACAACGGCTAACATCAATGACTGAATGAAGTTCAAAATTACCTCTTCAGGCTGGAATGTTCTGTGGAAATCAACAGAATGAAATTTATAGTTCAGGCACTAAGTCCTGTGCAGTATTCAGTATCAAAGACTGGCATCCAGAGATCTGTTGGGTATTGATAAAGGAAGAGCCAAGATGAACGCAGAAGCAACTGGAGAGGGAGGGTCAGAGATTTTCCCAGAAAGCAGAAATATATGATAAATATGTGCATGGATATAATGGGCTATTCAGGAAAGGGTGAGACTAAGCCTGCAAGTGTACCCCATCTCTTGGCTCTCACTTTGGGATGAACGAATTTCAAAAGCTTTTTAGTGCTAAGATTGATTATACATAATCATTATTTAAACTTTTTTTGCTAATTAGATGTCCAAAATAATTTTCTTGGTAATAAATGAAAAGCACCCACATTTTTCTTCCAATCAGATCTGTACATTTTAAGCGCATAGTTGAAACTCATGGCACACAATCACATTAAGATGCTTTTAGGGGACAGATGACCAAGAAACTCTTACCTGGTAAAGGTGCCTTGTGGAGCTATTTAAGAAACTAAAGTAAAGCAATATGAATTAGGAAGCTGATTAGTCCTTATTAGAACAACGGCACACAGCTTAGCTGGCTTAGATCTGGAGGGAGACTTTGAAATTATCTCCTTTTCAACTCTTTTAACTTTTGTATTTACCTCAATAAAAATTGAGAGTCAAGGACCAAAGACTTGGGTTTAACCCACCCACTTGTCCTGCCATTTGACACAAGGCACCTATCCTTTTGTCTCCTCTGTTAAATATGGATGATAGTGATGCTCGGATCCTACAGAGAATCATCGTGAGAATTAAATTCAAAGGATCTAAGAAGACCACGGGAGTAGAGAGTTCCATGAGTGTTTTAACAACACAAATTGCTTTCTAACCTTACGCATATTTCTACCTCCTTTGCAAAAAAAAAAAAAGTATGCTCGTCACTGGGGTCACAGAGTGATAAAATCCAGCCTCAAATTCCTCATGGGTAGCATCTGCAAGTACATTGCTGCAAGTGAGAAGTATGACCAGGGTGCTCAGGCAACAAAAAGCAACTAAGGTCAGGCATGCTCCCGAGTATGTCCAGGTCTGTAGGAGACACAGGGCTTCTTTATGCTAAGGTACTATTGTGAGGTGCTGATAGTGAGCAGGTGACTGAGCAGGGCCTGTTGTCCATGTTGCTTCTTGCCACCCTTCCATCTCACTCTCACCTTGACAAACTGTCCCGTCTCTTCAGGACGAGAGGCAAAATCCTTTCAACAGGCTTCATGGATGAAGTCACCTTGTAACAAATTTGTACAAGTTTTCTATCTCAGGGCTGGGGATAGAGTGCTTGCCTCCCATGCACAAGGCCTGGGTTCAATCCCCACCTAGCACCACCAAAAAAAAAAAAATGTTGAGACAAGTTTTCTATCTCTATAAGCTGAAAAATGCATTTTTGTCAGGCACTATTAAATTTATGTTACGGCAATAAAATTTGAGTAAAACGAATAAAATCCATCTTATTTGAAAAGGATGAAACAAATGACCTTCAGGCAAGTGTCCCCTGCCTTCTGTTTCATTCTCACCCAGCCCAGAATTTCAGGACTATGAACAGTACCCAGGATGGTTCTCTTGGCCACCATTTGCTAATTCATCACAAGGCTTTGTCACCTGAACTGACAACCTTTGAGAAGTCTAACAGCAAGAAGTAGGCCAGGAACACAAGTCAGAACAAGAGAACAGGGACCCCCTTCACTACCACCTTTAACCTCATTGGTGGTTTTAAATATATATTTTTCTCCCCATTCCCATGTATGGTGTCCTCAACTTTCAAGGGCCATTAACTAGGAGCAGTGCTAGGACAGCATTTCAGGGGCCTTTTCTTTGCATATTATTGACCGAGTTTCTTCAAGATCCTAGATCACCAAATGCAGCATTCATGTAAATGTTCTCATTTGTCAACCTGTTTGAAAATTGAGGTCTTCTCACCAAAACAGAACTGGTTTTACAGAGCCTCTCAGCAACCATAGATGAAGTGTCCCTGGGGATATGAGATAGAAAGACACTTCAATACAACCAACAGTAAATATTGTTGAGGATGCGGGGAAAAAGGTTCACTCACACATTGCTGTTGGAACTGCAAATTGGTACAACCACTTTGAAAGCAATATGGAGATTCCTCAGAAAACTTGGAATGGAAACACCATTTGACCTAGTTATCCCACTCCTTGGCATATATCACAAGAAATTAAGCATGCTACAGTACCACAGTAACATCAATGTTCATAAGCAGCTCAATTCACAATAGCTAAGCTATGGAACCAACCTAGGTGCCCTTCAATAGATGAATGGGTAAAGAAAATGTGGTATATATACACAAATGGAATGTTACTCAGACATAAAAAGAGAATGACTGACTTTTGCCAGTAAATAGATGGAGACTATTTTGCTAAGTGAAATAAATCAATCCCTAAAAACCAAAGACCAAATGTCCTGATATGTGGATGGTAACACACAAAGGGGGTGGGAGGGCAGAATAGAATTTCAGTGGATTAGACAAAGGGGAATGGTGGGATGGGAATAGGAAAGACAGTAGAGTGAATCAGACATAACTTTCCTACTTCATATAAGAACACCTGACCAGCGAAACTCCACGTCATGTACAATCACAAGAATTGTATCTTAGGTTATACTCCATGTACACATAGTATGTCAAATACACTCTACTGTCTTGAGTATCTAAAGGGAACAAGAAAAATGACTTCAACTTACAACTTGTACACTGCATGTCACTCTGAGGCCACACCCTCCTCCTACTTTCTGGGTGGTAGGTACCCAAAGGTATAGCCTGGTACATGCCCAGTATGACTCCATGAGGTCCAAGCCACCTGTGCCACTCCTTGGTGATGAAGATACTATTCCCTCAGAGACTGGGGGACACATCTTGATGGTAGACTTTCAAAAATTCATGCAACTTCAAGTTATTTTCTTGTTCATCTTGCAGCTGGGTGACCTGAATTTGGTCCCAGGAATGTCTTCTCGATGGGGGCAAAATCTCCAAATGACATAAGCACTGCTCCCACCAGCAGCAGGAAATGAATGAATCAGCGCTATGGACTGTTCCACAAAGCACTTCTTTCCAGTGAATGGACAGCAGCTGCTGGGGAGTACACATCTCGCCCAGATCCCAGAGAGCGTGGCCATCCCTTTGTAGCACCGGGGGTTTTCAGAATCACTCTGGGCTTCCTCAGATTGGATCAAACTTCAAATTTTGAACCTAAATAATTTCTCACAGGATTGTCAATCTTTTCATTTCTTCCTATCTTTCTTGTTCTCCCTCCCAGCCCAGATGTGAGGTTCATAAAGACACAGACCATAACCCCTTCTGGTTATATATCTGCATGACTTGGAGTAGTCCTGACCCACAGTGGACACTCAATAAACATGTTTCACTGAACTAAATGAAAGCATTTACTGAAATATAAAGAAATGTTTCTAAACCTACACGGATTTATTATACTTAACTAAAACCAATTTTGTAAATTGCTACAGGTTTCTCAAGAGTCTATCATTTTATACTACTGTGGTAGCCTACAGTATTTATAGACAAAAGTTGTGTGTTTTGGATTCTTTTCCATTTTCTAAAACCTTTTCTGAATGGATATGAATGATATGGAGATATTAAAGAATACAAAAACACAGGTGGCTGAAGACAAGGTCACCAAGTCTCTGCACACCAGAGTGTGCCTTGCTGGGGGAATTTTCTGGTGATGGTGGTTTCATGGTAGAGAAAAGGCAGGGGGACGGCCAGGGGCTCTTCTAGCTGGTGGAGAGCCAATGGCCGTGGGCATCTATGGCTCATGGCCTCCCTCCCTCTTTGGGGGCTACCCTTCACCTCTCCCCAACACTGGGTTTAACTTACTTTTCACAGAGGTCTCGTATTTGGTTCGGCTTGAAGGCAGCAGCTGACAGGGAGCAGGGACTGGTAGGAGCCGACAGCGGACTCTTGAGGGTCTGCACTGAGTGCCTGCGGCTCCTCCTGCGGTCAATGCTCTGGTGCTCACCCCCACTGCCACCAGAACACACACTGGCCCTCCTGCGGTCCCGGAGCCCACTGGGGGGTGGCTCTGCTATCTCTTCACCATCTTCATGCTTGAGCGCCACCTGAAAAAGCAGAGCATACCCAGGGCAAGGTCAGATTTGACAGCCTATGACTTAGGCCGTAACTTAGCATGCCAGGTTCGCCCTAATGTGGCTTTAAGGCTGTTTATTCCATCTTGTCACAGCAAGATCTTCCCAACCCTGTGCATCCAGAAGCCAAGCAGTGTCTGCAAACCATAGGTGCATTCTTCCAATACAACAGGTACATAAAGGACAACCAAGAGCGTAAGGAAATCTGAGTAAAATTTATAATCATATGAGATCTAATTCACCCTTGCTGTAAGCATTTGCATTTCTTTGGCCTTCATCTGTCCCTGCCCTCCCATAGTTCTTCTCTGCTCCAGGAGTCACAGACCCTCCTAAAGGCCAGTAGGGACCACATTCTGATCATTTCTGAGCTGCTTTTCCTAAAGAGGGTGCTGCGAAGAGCACAAGAGAGATGAGTGCCAGGAGATCCAGCAGAGCAGGAACCGCAGCTTCATACGTCTTTCTGGGCACCTAGTTCAGCAGGTGTATTGCTTGATTTCAGAGTCCTGGCTGACAGCTGCTCTGCTCTCAGCCTACCCTTAGCTGTAGCCCAGAGTTGGGGGTGGAACCTGTAGTTCCACTAGACAGCCTACATGTGCAGTCACAAGACCCAACAGGAACATATTCGACCTCTAGAATAAGGTTTTGTTGTTGTTGTTATTGTTGTTAAATATCCTAATAGTGATGCACAGTTGCAGAGAGTAACTGACTTATACTTTGCTACTTTGGCTTTAATGGGGAAACCTGCACCAACTGGCACCGTATACTTTTCCATTTTCCAAGGGATATTTTAGTCTCATGTCTAATTGGTGCACCCTGCAGAAACCCAGATTGTGCAGCGCTTCATCTTGCTCCATCCTAGATTTTACTTGGGGACTTCTCAACTCCAGTTAGATCACACTGTCTGGCCTTTTATATAACTCTCTCCCAACTTGCAGCCAGTTCTGCTCCTTAGTCTCGCCTACTCCTTTTAGCTACAGGCTGTACACATCTGCATCTCTGGTTCTTTAGTTTTTTATATGTGTACTCTAAGAACGGACCATCAAAAGAGCATGAGTTTTCATTTATCTAACCAAGGAGGTAAAAGATCTCTACAATGAACATCATAGAACACTGAAGAAAGAAATTGAAGACAACCTTAGAAAATGGGAAGACCTCCCATGTTCTGGGACAGGCAGAATATTGTGAAAATGGCCATACTACCAAGAGCAATGTTCTGATTCAATGCAATCCCCACAGACATTATTCAGTTAGGAAAAACAAATCTTAAATTTGAAAGAGTACAAGACGCATCACAAAACCTGATTTGCAATTATACTCCAGAGATATAGTAACAAAAACAGCATGGTATTGGCATCAAAAGAGACACAAACATCAATAGAACAGAATACAGAGAAATTCACATACTTATAGCTGTCCCATATTTGACAAGGGTACCAAAAATATGTTTTGGAGAAAATAGCCTTTTTAACAAATGGCGCTGGGGAAACTGGATAGCCATACAAAGATGAAACTAGAACCCCATCTCTTACCTGGAACAAAACTCAAAATGGATCAAAAACTTAAGAATTAGACCACTAACTTTACAACTGCTAGAAGAAAACATAGGATATACACTCCATCATATACGTGCTGGCACTGACTTCAGACTGTCAAAGTGCAATAAATAAATCAAGAATCAATAAGTGGGATGCCAAACTAAAAAGCTTCTTCACAGCAAAGGAAGCAAAAATGGGAAGAGAGAATCTATAGAAAAGGAGAAAATCTTGACCAGCTACTCCTAGTAACAGGGGATTGTTATCCAGAATACAAACGCCCTGATCAATAAGTAGGCATAGGAACTAAACTTCTCAATAGAAACAAATGGCCAACCAAAAAGGTTCAGCATCACTAGCAATAAGAAATGCAAATCAAGATTTTATCTTAGTGTCAGAACAGCAATGATCAAGAATACAAACAGAAAACAAATGCTACCGAGATTATGGGGCAGGGGGAGGAACACTTGTATGCTGCTGGTGGGATTACAGACCAGTACAACCACTCTGGAAAGCAATATGGAGATTTCTTTAAAAACTAGGGATAGAACACTAAATGACCCAGCTATCCCATTAATTGGTATTTTCCCCCAAAGATCTAAAATTGGAATATTACCCTGATACAGCCACCTCAATGTTTATTGTAATAGCAAAATAACAAAATTAACTCAGGAAAGATCAGTAATGTAGAAGAAATAGATCCAGAGGCAGAGTGGAGGGATGGGTAAGGGGAAGCAAAGCAGAATGAATTTTTAGAAAATCATGTTATGTGCATGTATAAATGTACCACAGGGAACCCCACCTTCATGCATAGATAAAACCAATCAAATATAACTAGATGAGTGACAGGAAGACTAGTAGAGGAATGAGCATGGGAGAAGGGGGGGGGGGAAGAATGGGAAGGAAAAGTTTTAGTTATGACTATAAGGCTTTAATTAAAAAAATAGCAAAAGAGCACCAGTTTTGGTGTTGCCTAGACTTTTGTATCATGATGGTTGTGCCACGTATGAATCAGGTGTGGCCTGTCACAAATCCCCTGCCCCCTCTCTGGCTCACCTAGTGAGAACACTACTTGCAGATTTGTGATGAGGATAACTGGCATCAAGCCTGTAGAGATGAGCCTCTGTCTGGTACCCAAGAAATGGATGCCCTTTCCCCACACAAATTCTTAGATGAAGTGGCCCAGGATGTCCCTAAATTCCTCCATTACACAGAATGAGGTGAGCCAGGCTCCACCAAGTCCAGCATTCTTTCAGCAACTATGGAGCCACATGGTTTTAAGTCCCTAAGCATGCAAGTTCTCTACTCTTGTAAGTACTCATAACCCAGTCCTTCCATGTAAGAGAAAGGGGAAACAATGTGAAGACCCAGATAGCTAACCATATTATGTGGCTTTAACATTGCCCATCGATAGAAAAACTTGGTCACTGCAAAATCAAAAATTGCCCCAACTCCAGTTTTCACACTGGTATTCTAACAAGGTGAGCTGGGCTGAGACCAGATGGTTCGCCACTCCCACTCCAGCCCTACCAGTACCTGAGACATGCAGCCTATGAATAGGTGTGTGTCCTCCTCGATCTGCCCCCACTCCCTGCTTCCTCCAGCTCCAGCTCTCAGGTAAGAGGGATTTAGGGTAAACTCTTCTATCTATATGAGAGTTGCATTTCATAATAAGCTCTCAGATGTAAGGCGGCAATTTAACAATCTTTTGAGAAGTTGGAGGCAAGATTTGATAAGAGTTCACCTAAAGCTCTATCTTTATAAAATCTCTTTAGACATTTTCTCGGGAGTCCCCTTCTTTCTATTGTAATTAAAAATGAAATTATGCATTTGGTCACATTTGTCAACTTCAAAAATTTAAGCAACATCCTTTGGAGAAGAGTTGAGAACCAGCACACACCTTACCAGGGGCAGTAGTTTTGAACAGTCCCAGTCCGTTGTTTTTTTCTTTTATTTCTGATATGAAAATTCTAGACCATTTGAACTTATTCTGACCTGAAGTGTTTATTCTGCTTCTTATTAAGCACACATTGGGGATGAGAAGATTAGGGTTTAGAGTAGAGTTCAGATATTTCTAATTCCTTGTCTAACCTCAGAGGCGTAAGGATCAAATAACATTTCACTCAATTCCTACCAAGGAGGCACAGAGTAAAATTTGCTTTCACTGCCCTGCATCAAAGAGGAGGGAAACAATCAAAGTTGAAAAGGAAAATAAAAATCTGGGGAAATTATCAAGGCAACATCAAGTAGAATTCACCTGGAGCTTTCTAAAGTTCTAATCCTTAACAAAATATCTCCTTAAAAAAACGAAAGTGTAGGAGGGGGCGAGTAGATGCAGAATCCCAGCAGACCCAATAGCAGCTCTGGGCTTGGCCCCCAGGAACACTGTACCATGAAAATTTGGCCTAGTATCACTCATGATTTTTATAAGAATTCTGGAGTCACCAGTGCCAGGAATGACAGGAGGAGAGACTTCCCTTGCACATACAGGGCGTGGCCATTCCAAATCCTTCAGACGCTAGAGCGCACGCAGCTCAAAGTCAAGAATACAAAGGCCTAGGAAACACCTAGAGAGAACCACTCTTTTTTTTTTTTTTTTTAAAGAGAGTGAGAGAGGGGAGAGAGAGAGAGAGAGAGAGAGAGAGAGAGAGAGAATTTTTTTAATATTTATTTTTTAGTTCTCGGCGGACACAACATCTTTGTTGGTATGTGGTGCTGAGGATCGAACCCGGGCCTCACGCATGCCAGGCGAGCGCGCTACCACTTGAGCCACATCCCCAGCCCCAAGAGAGAACCACTCTTGAAACAGGCTTTGCAGCATCTGTGGCGAGTGTCAGGACTGATCAACTACTAGGGCAATGAGCGTCTTCCAGGGGAACAGGGCAAGAGTACGCACTGAAAGATCTCTAATGGTTCCCAAATGATGGGAGTGACCCATCCACTGGACCTGTCATCAATTATCTTCTAGGTCTTTCAGTTAAATATAAAGCACTGTAAACTTAAACCTCAGGCAAGGAGCAAATAAGATCCAGTGCACTGATGGCTTGCACACCCCCACTTAACCAGGATGTAGTTAGGAGCAACTCAACTGCTGTGACAACCTCTACCAGTCTGTGAGGCCACTGAATGATCTGAACCTTCTTTTTAATTTAAAAAGATCTGAGGATATATTTCTTTTCAATAAAAACACCATAAAATCTAAGTGTATAATATGGTTAGCAATGTTGCGCAGATCTCTATAACTTATTCATCTTGCGTTATTTAAACTTTATTCCTTTTGATTAGCAACTCTCCATGTTCCCCTCCTTATCCCATGGAAACCACCATTCTTCTCTTGGCTTCTCCAAGTTTGGCTATTATGTCTCATAATCATTCAATATGTCATCCTATGATTGGCTTATTTCACTTATGTCCTATGGGTTCAACCATCTTGCAGATGTCAAGGTTTTCTTCCTATTAAAGGCTGAATAATACTCCAGTGCATATCCATCCAACATTTTCTTTAACCATTCATCCATCCATCCATGAACATTGTTTTCCTACTTGGGCTACTGTGAATAATGCTACAGTGAACATAGGAGAAATGAATCTCTCCACGATTCTGATTTTAAAACTATTGGATAAAACCCAGAAGTGGGATTATTGGATCATAGACGTGGTAGTTTCATCTATTTGTGTGTAGGTCCATTTGTATGTGTGGTACTAGGAATTAGATCCAGAGCCTCACACGTGCTAGGCAAGTGCTCTCTACCACTGAGAGATATTCCCAGCCCCATTTTAAGTTTTCTAAGTCTTTTTTCACTTTTTGACATGGAAATTCTCAAACATACGGAATATAGAGTATATGCCATGATGTGCTCATCATCTGTGATTGTGCAACAGTTACCAACTCAAGGTCAATCTTGTCTCATTCACATCCCACTCCTACCCCTGACCCCATAGCCCATTTTTAAAGAAGGAAATTGAAGATCATGTTGTCTCATCTGTAAGTACATTTATATCCCTAAAAATAAGGATTTCTAAAAGAATGAACCATCATACTATTGGCTCCACTTAATATCAGATATGGTAACGAGTAGAACCAACCTTCCTGCCCTCCTCCTTCCCCTTCCTTCTACACAGGGGGATTGAACTTGGGGCCTTGCGCATGCTAAGTGCATGCTCTAAAGTTGAGTTACACCAACAATCTGAACATCTCCAATGGAGATCAAAACCCCTTCGGTTGGCATTTATACTGTTATACTGCTGCTCTCACAGCACCCAGCCTTCTCCCCCTAACAGAGCCACTCCTTTTCTATATTGCTATCTCATACCTTCTTCCAATTCACACATATACAATCCAATTCAGGTTTCTGGTGAAATAGATGTGACAGTAACATTTCACCGAGGATCTGCTGGTGACGCACTGTGATTGTCAATGTTGGGTCCCAGGAAATCCCAACCTCCCTGCTTCCTCACCCTGTGCGGTTTCTTCCCCAAGTTAGGCTTGGCTATTAGACTTGCTTTGGCTTCTGGGCCATTGGTAAATATAATGCAGGCCTCTGAATTTGAAAAGCATTCATTAGGCCTTGCCTTTCTGAAATGCTATCATGCAAAGAAGTGTGGGCCAGAAGAGGTGGCCCAGCCAAAAGCCAGCATCAAATTCCACAATAGGTGGATGAGGCCACATTGCACCTGTCAATCCACAAGACAACTGCAGCCATATGAAAGCCTTCCAGCAGAACCAGAACCAGACCTGACCCACAGAATTGTGATCTCTGTTGTTCAAGGCCCCTAAGTTTGGGGGTGTATGTTATACAGCAAATGATAACTGTTACATATTTTATCACCTATGAAATGGAAGAATCTTAAGAAACAGAATCTACGAATTAGTCCTAAAAGAATTATTTCTCACCCTCAAAGTCTTCAACCTTAAAATGTCTTTTTAAGATGCCTTTCCCCTTACAGAGACCACATATTCAGAACTGAAAGTTAGCACACATAATCTGACAAGATTTTTTTTTGTTCTGGCAATCTATTTGAAAAATCATATCAGGGGGCTGGGGATGTGGCTCAAGCGGTAGCGTGCTCGCCTGGCATGCGTGCGGCCCGGGTTCGATCCTCAGCACCACATACCAACAAAGATGTCGTGTCCACCGAGAACTAAAAAATAATAAATATTAAAAAATTCTCTCTCTCCTCTTAAAAAAAAGAAAAATCAGGCTATAAAAATTCAAATGAATTTAATTAAACATGGATCAAATCACCTTTATGGAATGGAATTAAATTACATGAAATTGGACTGTCCCCAGAAAGTCCAGGACATATGGCCACCAGACATTCTTCACTGGTAAGAATTCTACAAGTCCACCCAAATTCTCTGTAGGCCCTTGAGAATATTCAAAGTCTTGTGAGAATGACAACTTTCTTACTGCCCCTACACATACATAGTGGAGCTGGCAATAGGGCTATATTTACTGTCTTGCTGACACCACCCCGCCCCCCTTTTGCCTGCCCCCGACTCTGCCTGTGTCCTGAAGCATTCTGTGAACTTGAATTACTTTTCAGGGCACCTGGCCAACACTCTCATAAAATGCATGATACTGGAAGGAGACCTTCATGAGAGCTTTTACAGGACTTCTCTGGGCACCTGTGCCCCCAGGCTAAACAGAGGTGAGAGACGTGGCTTGGGGAACCTCAGAGGGGAACAGACAGCAGAGCGTCTCCTGTGGACTGTTAGCAATGATTCCGACAGAGACAAGGGGCTTGTTCATCAGATCCAAACAGTAGGGGTGGAGGGGGTGGGCAAACAGCAGGAGTCCCTTCTACTTGCCAAAGGTTTCATGGAGATGGTATCTCAGGGGACCCTTGAATGAGAACTCGGCCTGCTGGAGAATGGGAAGGAAGAACACCCAGGCTGAGCAAAGAACAGATAAAGGAGAACTCCCCAAAAGACCTGCCTTTCCTGCCCAAGGAATGAAAAGTTGAGTGTGGCTGAAACTCCAGAGACATCTGGGAGTGGTGAAGACCTTGTTACACAGGCACGAAGGCCACAGACTGTATGTAAGCCTTTGTCCCAAGTAGGTTTGATCCTGCTGGTCACGAAAAGGTCACTCATTCTCGTCTTCCCAAACACAAATGGCAGATTGTTTTCAGTTGGAGGGTATTGGGAAGGAGAAAAGACACAGCCCCTGTAGGACACCAGTGTCTTCAGGCTGTGCACAAGTGCCAGGACTTGCTACTCCACCAATCCCAACCTTCTTCCAAACCTCCACGGCCAAGATGGACCTCCTCCAGTGCTTTCTTCCTCCTCTGGACCGTCACAGGAGACGGGCCTTTCTTGCCCCTACCGCAATCTTTTTTTTATGGGGAGAGGGTACCTGCTAGGAGCCACAAGCAAATATACGATGTATGGCACCTTTGGTTGTAAAGTGACGCCAGCTAGCCACTGAGATGATTATGTTAAGATTTACATTCATATGGAAATTGGACTCCCGCTGTTCACCTTGGCCTGCTACCGGATTCATGTTACGGGACTCATGGAGAGTTCCCATTGGTTGGGGAAGGATAGTAGGAGGGAATTCCGGGGGAGGTGGGGGGGGGGGCCGGTTCCGGGGCCAGTTCTGGTAGACTCGCGGGTGGGTGGACCGATTCTGGCTTGCCGGCGCCTACAGAGTCTTGGCGGCTTTTTCAAAATAAAGTTTTGTTCCTGCTTGAGTGGCTCGTGATTCTGTGCCCAGCCAAGACTGCGGCAGGTACCAGGGATTGAAGCCAGGGGTGCTTAAGCCCCTCAGTGACATCCTCAGTCCTGTTTTTATTTTAATAAAAGCTCTTGCTGAGTTGCTGAGGTTGGCTTTGAATTCAAGATCTCATACCTCAGCTCAGGCTCCTGAGCTGCTGGGATTACAGGCATGAGCTGCCATGCCTAGCTCTCAATCTGCCTCTTGATAGGCATGCTCACAGTTCTGGGTTCTCTGTGTACTTGGTTTCTACACCCCCTTAGGGTGCTGGTCTGGTCTTTTTTGTTCACTGCTATATCTGAGTCCTAAAGTGTCTGGCACTAATGTGCTTGTTGAATGTAAAAATTGATGGCCAAATGAATCAGAAGATCTTGCAATAAGTAGTACCAGCAAGAAACCACAAGGGCCAGAGCTAGGGAATGATGCAGAGAAAGGGGCAAAGTCTTTCAGACATCAAACTTCTAAATGTGGGAACCCAGGAAAGATAAGGGAGTCCAGGACAACTCTACATTTATGACTTCAGATGCTATTTGTAGAGGTAGAGAAACAAAGGATTTTTGTTTGGGGGAAGAAAATAAGGGGTTCATGTAGGACTGGTTGCATTTAGGGTGCAGGCTTCAGATGGGACATGTCAGGTACAGAGGTCCTCTGCATCACTGTATCTAGCTGCTGGGGGAAACAGCTACCTACCTGTTTTAGAATACAGAATGGAGGGTCTTTGGAAACAGGGACAGATCTTTTATCTGTTATTTACATCCCTACTAGAGTTTGGGACATACAGAAAGCTTCAAATGAATGAAGAAATTCAAGGTGAAAACAAGGAACCCAGCCAGCCAGGCAGGCAGCTGTGGGCCTTGGAAGAAAGCACCAGGGTGAATCATAGGCAGGACATAAACTGACCAGGGAGGTCTGAATAGGATACAACAATGAATTGGAGGGGACGGGAAGGAGGAGTCAGGGGATGACACTGAGGAGGAACAGAGACATTCTGGTGATACCAGCAACATTGTGCAAGAGTATCCAGGAAGTCTATTATGATACTGGTATAACAGTACTGCTCAAATTGAGAAACATGTATAGCAAAGAGAAGGAAGAATAGGGGTTAGGGGAACTCCAACAAAGCTTACTTATGAATATGGATACAAAAATCTCAAAGAGCAAACAGAATTACAACAATACTTTTTTTAAAAAAGATCACAACCAGGTGAGTTATATTACAGGAATGTAAGGATGTTTAAATGAAAAATATCCAACTCAAAAAATTTTAGAAAAATAATTGAAAGGGAATTATAAAGACAAAAGCAAAATGTATAAAGTTATATAACAGTATAAATCATACATAAAAATTATTGTTGGAGGAAAAAAATAAACCACTAGTTAAACTAGAGGTGAAAAAAGGGGAAATGTCACAAAGAATTAAAACAATAACTAATGAGAAACTTTAAAACATTCATTAGAGACCGTCTCTTTCCCAATTTTCTAGGTCAGATGAAAAATACAATTTCTTAGGCAATTATAATTGAGAAAATTGATCCCATTAGGGGAAAGTTTTTTTTTTTAATTTTTTTTTCTGATAATAGGGATTGAACCAGGGGTATTCTACTGAGCTATATCCACAGACGTTTTTTAAAATTTTGAGAAAGGGTCTTGCTAAGTTGTCTGGGCTAGCCTTGAACCTGCCATCCTCCTGCCTTGGCCTCCTGAGTAGCTGGGATTACAGGTATGCACCACTATTCCTAGCTAGGAAGTTTAAACAAATTGCCATAAGAAACCATTAAGTCACCAAAGGTCTCCCGTACTCTTTATCCTCCCCCACCATACTGTCACAGGTCTACACAATTTCCCAAGGGAATTCTAACAAGACTTCAAAGATCAAAGAATGAAATGCCACGTGAAATTTTCCAGTATGTGAAGGACAAATTTTTCTTCATGAAGCATGAATAAAACCGATACCTAAACATCTACTTCATGCATCCACACACACCCACCCAGCCCAAGGAAAGTACAGCACTCACAGCAGCATCGTTTGCCATGGCGCACAACTGTAAACCAGCCAACATCAAGATAAATAAAGGTGATATACTTAGCAAAAATGAACAAACTAGATTTCCCCATTTTGGCATCGGTCTCAAACGTTGCGAAAAGGGGCACCAAGTAGAAGGATCCAAAAATGATTTTGTTTACAAGGAGCTTGCAAACTGGCAATATATTGTTTAGGGATAGACTGGGAGGAGGTGGCTGAAGCATCTGGTCTGGTGTCCTTACACTCCTTAGAGGAAAGATGCTTCTGGGGAAAGAGCCAGCCACATGATGGCGGTTAATCTAATGTAAGTGTGGTAACAACTGGAATACCTAAAAAATACGACTACCAATATTTGTTTCGAGTTCTTATTCCTGGAATGCCCTTAGCAAGATGTTCCTAAGAATTAGAGTAAATAAACCCAGAATGTACGGGCGTATGAACATGAATCTGAGAAATGATGTAGAAATATTTCATAACTTAATGTTCTTCACTGGGCAAGGTGACCCGGGAACTTCACCTAGAGATCTTGTCTGTTATTGGTCAGAAAGTACATGTCTGATACATGAGGAAAGGACCTGGGGAGTCACAAGGGATGTCTCAGACTGCTCCCAGCTTCACATGCACCTCAATAGCCTGCATTCTTAAAATTATTAGTATAGTTAGTGGGCAAGATCGCTGGTCAATTCTGACTTGCTAATCTGATCCTTTGTGTTAGCTCACAGCTTATCATTTTTACCTAAAAGCAGCTTAAAGATAATTTTGAGGTAGGGGTAATGGGATGACATCAAAGAGGTTACCTGGGATGTCTCCAAGCAGTAATCTTCTAGTTGTTGAAGCTATTGCATAGATGGTTGTCTTACTTTCTTTAAATGATCTATAAATGCTACATTTGTGAATAAGTACTTGATACTCAAATATAAATTTGGCAAAAACACAGAAACTTTTTAAAACTTTGGCATGGAGGGAGAGAGGGAGATGGGGAGGCACTCCTAGAAGCAGGCAGGAAACAAAATGCACCTGAACAGGAAGAAGTTTCTAGTGCCCTGGGGCACATATCAAGGCTACTGTAATACTCTGCCCAGGGGTTTCATTAAGGGTACTTCACATGCATCATGCCATCTTCTAGATGTCATCTTCTAGATGTATAAGCACCCTATAGAATCCGAAGCTAGGATTTTCTGCACCCCCGATGGAGCAGAGTCTCAGAGATGAAAGTTCGGACCAGTGGGGAGAAGGGCCAAGGGAAAGGAGATAACCAAAATCTGTCTTCTGCTTTCATGTAAACCAATTCCCTGTAACTCCCTTCCCTCCAAGTTTTCATTCTTTATTATTCTTTCCTGCTCTTTTAGGGACCATGAGAACATACCCCTCCACCACCTGCTGATTTACAGTGCTACAGGTTAGTAGTGAAAAACAGAAATCTTAGCTGGAGAAGATGCCTAAATGATGGGCACAAAGATCTGACCAGATGGGCAGATGTGGGAGCTTTCAGCTCTGCAACCAAGTACCTGGCGTTGTTCAATTTCTTCTCGAGAGTATGTAAATACAATTCTGCTCTGTTCAAGTCATTATGACACTTGCAGAAAATAATGAGTTACATGTCAATATCTCCATTTCCACCTAATAAAGATCACAATGGAACCATTAAACTGAGAAATCTCTCCCCTAGAACTCTAGTTATTCATAAAAATTAAGAATGAAGAAGTTTGTCATAACATTTATAATTGAAGAAACTTCAGGAATAATTGAAATGCGAAAAACTAGAGAATTGATTATATGTATTAAGGTACATGCACACAGGCAGAATATTAGAATCTTTTTCCCCCAACTCAACAGGCCATGAAGCCAAGATACATAATCTAAAGCAGAGCTGGGATCGGCTACACAAGGCCCACACTCACAAGGGACCTGTGGTTGATTTAATGAGCTTCTGTTTCCATCTTGAAATTCCTATAAATTTTATCTGTAACCGTGTGATGCGAGTCCAATAGCACCCAGGAGCATGCTTGTAGGCGGAGGAGATAGGCACAATATCCACATCTGCGATTCCTGTCGCTCATGAGCATAGGATCAGGTAGACCTAAGATATGTGAGAGTGAGACAGACCCACAGCTAAGTAAGCAGGGGTGCCAACAGCTCTGGGAGCTGACTGCAGAGAGAAAACACCCCGAGTGGCTTTATCACTTTGTTGCTTCCCCATATTAAGTCAATGGCTTATCTTGAAACAATGAGAAAACATGACAAGACAGAGCAACACAGAGATCCCTTTTCTTTCAACCCTGCTTCACTCATCAGTGAACTAAAGGCAGAACATTGGTAGAATGCACAAAATGAGAAATGAAATGAAAATAGTCAAGTTGGTTTTGTACAGCATTTCCCCTGTTGTGGTTAAGAATGAAATACGTGTACACGGGCTACGAATTATGAGTGGGACAATTTTGATGATTCTGCCCACAAGTTTAAAGCCCTTATATTTGCATTTTAAACTGACGTTGCATAATACAAAGATGACCAGTAACATTCCCAGTACATTTTAATTTTTCCTTATGATGTAATGTAGCAAAACAAACAAAAAACCGCACAGAAGGTGAGAGATGGTAGAGAAAACATGAGTATCTTTAAAAGCACTTTTTTTATCCCCACAAAATGGCCCCGATTTCCACTGGGACCTACAAATTACGTAGCTGGATCTCTCTCATTGACACACACTCCCCCAACCCTTTACTCCTTGACTGAAGGTGCCGACAAGGTCCAGGTTCTACAAAATAAAATAGTTCCAAGGTTCCCCTACATCAAAGGTCTTAGACTTAAATATCAGGGCAACCTGGAAGGGCTGTTATAGAACAGATCGCTGGGCCCACCCTCAGAATTTCTGATTTAATAGGCCTGCAGGGGCCTGAGAACTTGCATTTTGAGCAAATTCCCCTCAATTGATGTGGATGCTCTTATGCCACACCCAGAACCCTGGTCCACAGCGCATGTGACTTCTGCCTTTGACATTTGCTGAAACTGAAGATGACTTACAAATGACATGTTCTATTACCTCGTAAATGTTAAATTGCTCCACTAAGTCCAGGTCAGTTCCCTTCTTGTTCAGGTGCCTCTGGGACACAGCAGCAATACCCAGCTCCTCCAGACAATCCACCACATCGTAGAAGGAGTCTTGGTCTGGCAATCCTGACAACGTCTGGAGAAAGAAGAACCCAATATAGACACGACTTAAGAGACGGTCACAAGGCTCTGAAAGCATTTTTACATGTTAGCCAGTGGCCTTTGATTATAATATAGAACAAGCAGATGGCACATTCATTTCAGGAGGGGGAGAAAACTCTTTAATGTGAGGGGTGGGGTAAAGCCCGAGATTCCCGCTTCCCTTTCCTTGAATATGGACTCAATACTCATACAGTGGGATGTCACAACATTGTAAGCTCATGTTATGCAGCAAAGCGAAGGGATTTTGCAGGTGTCATTAAGTTCCCCAAATCGGTCGATTCTGAGTTAATCAAAGGGGAGATTGTTCTGAGTAATAATCCAGTGAGTCCTTCAAAAGAGGGCTTAGGTCTTCACTGACTCAGAGACCGGAAAAAGATTATCCTCCTGGTCTTTAGGGAGGGGCAAGACCCCGTGGGTTCTTTGGCTGTGAGGAAATGAATTCTGCCAATAGCCATAAGAACTTGGAAGAGGACCAAGTCTCAGGGGGGAACCACAGCCCCAGCTGACACCTAGATTGCAGCCCTCTGGGACCTGGCTAGGTTTATGCTGGTCTTCTGCCTCACAGGATCTGTGAGATAATAAAAGCATGCCATCCTAGGCTACTAAATTTCTGTCACATGACGATAGAAAACTAATACACCTTGGGATTACTCTTATTACAATCAATACACCAACAGCTGGTGTTATAATCATTTAGTGATTCCCTTTTAATTCAGCAGGGCCTCCTCTCACTCTATGAAACTCAGAAAAACATGAGAAATTTCAAAGTGGCAACCATAAGACAAAACATAACCTGAGAAAAAGCCAACTCCTCTTTGAATTCTGCCTTTCTTCAAAGGAGGAGGATGGCTCAGACCAGGCCCCTGCTCAGAACTGAGAGGGAGCCTTGGGGAAAACTACTTCAAGCCACTAGTCTTATCAGGGAGGGAGAGGAAGGTCCAAGGAAAGATGGGATCTGCCTGAGGCAAGAGGAAGTCCTTGGATAAAATCCCAGCTCAGAGCTGCCATTAGGTCTCCACTTCATGCACACACCTGCATTCTGCAGGAGTTATCCTGGTCTGAAAGTTCAGATACTGGTCTCCACTCCCTACCTATTTCACTACCTTTGCATTTCTGAGAACACTGCATGCTTTCCAAAGTGACTCTGAAGGAGGTTTAACTTGCCTCAGAAGACCCAAGATCAACGCTTCTAAAGCATCATTTCCAGCCCTAATTCTGACATCTATTTTGGGGCTGTCAACACTGGAAGGGAAATCTACCAAATGGCTTATTCCTCTTTATTCTGTGCAGAGAATACTACACATTGCAACTGCTGTATATGTGTAATAAAAATTATAATGCATTCCGCCATCATTTATTTTGTGAAAAATAAAAATAGTGGAGAAAAAAGATTAGGAACTCATGAAAAAAATGCTTGTGTGGTAGTGAATTACTCCAGTAGAAGGTGCAGTTTGGGCATGAGAGAGGAGCCTGTAAACCAGCTGTAGTAAACAGATTCTCACATGTGCATGGCCAAGCGTGAACCCAGGGCAACTGATGTGACAGTCAACACTGCATAACCAGTAGCAAGAGTCACCCAAGCGCTTGCGTCTATCATGAACCAAGAAATCACAAAGAATCCCATTTTCAGCTGGGCTCAGTGGTGCAGCCTGCAATCCCCGAGACTCGGGACGCAAAGGTAGCAGGATCTCAAGTTCAAGATCAGCCTCAGCCACTTAGCAAGGTCCTAAGCAATTAAAAAGATGTAGCTCAGGGCTAAAGTTCAGTTCCCACTACCAAAGAAGTTTAATAATCCTATTGGCAATCTTATCCTCTGGTTCCAACGAGAACTCTAGAACTTCTTAAAGAAAATGGCAAGATGCCCTACTGCATATAGACCCTATAAAAATACAACTTGGAGAAAGCAGGCACGTCAACATTTAGAATCAGAATTAAGACTTTCTACACAGCCAGAAGGATGTCTCTGCCTCTCCACTCCCCTTCCTCCTGACCTGAAGTCAGCTGACCTTCTTTCACTCTGAAGTTTCCAGGGGATTAAAATCCTAGACCTAATCTCCATCGCCTCAGCGAGTCCAACCATGAAGGGTAGGGGGATCACTATTAAATAATTAAACAACTAAATCTATAGACCAAAACAGACTCCGGGAGCCTTCACTCAATAATAGGCATAGAACCAAAGGTATTAAAAGGTCATTTGTCATTTCCGCTGTGAAAATCTGAGCCAAGCCTGGGGACTCCAGCTTTCGTGCCTGGCTGCCGGGAGATGCTGGTCCTTCCACCACAAATACAAACAGCTTCCTTTTCCGCCTGTGATGGGGGGTGGGGAGACTTCCCAGAAACATGCATTTATCTACTTTCAGCTGATTCTCTAACAAGTTCAGCTAATTTACCAAGCTCCCACATGTCCCTGGGCCTCTCCTCCAAGTTGCACCCTGTAACCCTCACTGCCAGGCTGCTTGCATTTGATGAAGGTGACAGTTTTGCCAAATGATTCTGAAGCAAATATTTCTTTCCACCTTTGCCCTCAGATGCCACAAGAGCCATCTGATACCTGGAGCTCCCACCTTCTGATTTTTGTCTTGCCAGGGGTTGTAACAAGGAATTCTTTAATGGAATCTCCTAAAGGGAAAGCATGTCCTAAAGGACATTTTCCCCCTCGTTGGGTTTTTATGGATTGCATCAAATCTTTTTTTGTAGAATAAAATCAGTATGGCAAAGCCTATGCCCCAATATTCCCAGCCGTGTCGTGCATGGAAGGGAAACTTTATATATTGAACCCCCTTTCCAGAGAAGGGATAAACACACAACATGTCTTCAAAACAGCAGAGCAGAGAAGAGCAGGGACACAGAAGGATCTCTGGCATTATCTTCACAGTAGCCAGGCCTTCGAGGGGTATGACTGCATCTGACATTCTTGGAAAGACAAAACCGTAGTGATGAGAGAACAAGTCGCCAAGAGTTATGGGTAAGAGGATCAGGAAGTCACTGTGAAAGAACATGGGGAAAATCTGGGGGAAGATGAAATCAGTCCCTTAACTGTGAAGGTGAGACCCATCCGTGCATTAAAACTCAAAGAGCTGCAGACCAAAAGGGAAAGTTCATTTTACTGTGTGCTATTTAAAAAGTAATACAATGTAAGAACACAGGCAAAAAACTCAGTATGAACGCCACATGGGTCAATTACCCCGTGGCCTGGAAGCAGCTCCTCTCCCCAAGGCAGCCCCATAGTAACCTCTCCTATTATTCATGCCCCTTCATCTGCCTCATTTTATTTTACATTGATCCATACCCGAGGCTCCTAGAATAGGGGAGTATCAACGGGATTTCAGCTGGGTCAATATAGGGCATAATATCAGAGAGTGAGAAGGGGTTAATTTCTCACATTCCCTCTGATCTTCTGAAGCCCTGGTTGAGGACAAGGGACAGGGCAAGGGAGGGGGGACGGGGGATAATGAGTCTGGTTAACATCCCTTCTTAACAAAGACCCACTTCAGTCTCAGAATCCTGGGCAGGCTAGGATTTGCTGTCCTTGTTTTTGCCATGAAAATGTCAATTTTATTTAATTCCACGTTATTATACCACTGTTTATTTTGCTGAAATCAATACGAGTTAGAAACCACCCAACTTGCAATATAATTTCCCAGATTTCAGAGTCTGCATTTTTTTTCCTTCCAGACCCATTTTAACATTTCAATTTGTTATTCTGTTTGGTATCTCAGAGCATCTTACTCACTGGGGCAATAAACACGCCTCCAACTCAACAAAACGAATCAAACCCAGTATGAGTAGCAGCAGTCTCTTGACCTTTTTAAGGAAAGGGTTACCACTTGGAGGAACATTCTTCAGGACCTTTCTGGACGTCTCCCGAGCCAGAACAAAAAATGATAACCGCCACAAGAAAAGGAGCAAGGGAGGCATTCCTGGACATTGAATGCCACAACATCCAGTAGAGACACGTACTGTGTCCATGCACTGTGTCCTTGTCAGCAACTGACAAGAGCTCCCATGTCACCCAAGTGCTGTTGTAATCCTAAACACGACTGGGCATGGCCTCTTCCAATACAACAATTTTATTGGTATGGATTGTGATGAACTGCAGGCAAGAATATTCTATTTTTGCTGATTCCAGTGTTTCAACAAAACAATGTCAGTGACAGAAAAAGGACAGGAAATAGAGGACCTTAATTTCAGGGGGAAAAAATTGCTTCAAATCACATGAAGTTAGCACACAAATATATTTCTAAGTGGCAGAATTCTTAAGGCTTTGCACCAGAAAAGTTGTGTGCATTTCCGTTTCTCATCAGGGACATATGAGTTTCCTATGGGCTCACCAACAAGGGACATTTCATTAAAAAGCAATCATTATCATGTGACTTCAGAAAAAAAATGTCTTGTTTCACTGATTTTTTTTTATTCTTAGTTGCTTTAATATTTTTCATTTTTCTACTAGGTTCTAAAATGTACTTAAGATTTTTTTTTTTTTGCCTTGCTTCTGGCAAACAGTTTTGTAGTTTATCCTTTACCTTTTAGCTGTAGTTTGTGATTTTTTTTTTCACAAACAAAACCATTAACAATTTTCAGTGACATTTAAATCCCTTCCATTGGAATCTTTTATTGGTTTCATTAGTAAAAAGAATCTTCGTGAAAGTTGTCACTACCAAAATTGAATTGTGTCAAACCTAAACAGAACGGAGCCAGGCTGCCACAAAAGATGGGCCTTCATGCACGTATACCCATGTTATGAACTATCCAAGGAATTCCTGAAAACTGCAGTGTTCCAGATAAGCTGTTTGTTTAAGGATACTTGGCTAACAATGCTGTCTCCCCCAATGAGCTCCATCCAACTCCTGCAACTAATGATCTTTGTTTCAGAACAGCCTACATGGAGTTCTGTGTTCTTCTAAACATAACCTCTTAGAACGTGCCTGTGACCTCTCATTGTGTGTGTATCCCAGATACAATCCTTTGCTATTCCCAAATAAACTCCTTGTTCTTGCAAAGTCAGCCTGTCTCAATTTAAGTTGGCATCTTTACCAACTAGAGATCAAATATAACTCCCCTTTTCTACATTTTTCCCCCTCAAGTTTAATGGGCTACATTGAACTCTCGAGTCTCTTGGGGACTCATTGTGGTATCTAGTCAAAGAACAATTGTATTTCCACTTAGCAACACCTCCCGTCATGGAGGAAGCTACCCTGTCCCCAACTGTGTGGCAGGTTGTTCTGAACACTGGGGTCTGTTTCAGGCTCCAAAGCAGAGTCCATAGACTGCTGAGGAAACAGCAGATTACACCCTCAATCCTTCTAGTGGGCACATGTTACTACCGAGTGGGAGAAGGGGTTCCTTATAACTATACTGCTCTATGAATGCATCTTCGGTTCATCAGGAGAAACAGCTCTCCAGTTACATGCCAGAACGGGATTCTGGATGTTTCTGAAGCCTTTATTATCACTACAATTGGAAGGTTCCCACCCAACAAGCTGGAGCACATGAGGAAAGTCCACAGGATGGTTGACAGGATGCCTTGGGTCCAGGGTATAACAATTCAAAAACGGAGCTCCAGTCCCAAATCTGGTCCTCATGGGACCCCCTGCCTCAAAGCATCTCTAGGTCTAAGGATGGCTACTGCCCTGCAAGTAGTCAGTGACCAGAGAGGAACGTGAAGGGGAGACAGGAATGCAAAGGTGCAGTCATTCTCATAAGGAGAATGGAATCCATCCACAGGAATCCTCATCTCAGCCCAAGGAATCCAAACTTAATTCCCCATGGAACAAAAGACTTTTTTTCCTGTTTTGTGAACTGTTTCTTTAGAGTAAAATTGTTGATATTTTTAAGATATACCCTAAAATTACCTTAATAGGAATAACAATCACAAAATTTCTGCTGTCAACTTTCTCATTTTACTAGGAAAGACCAAAGCATAAAAGCATATAGACACCCACAGACCCTCATGGGCCCAGGCATCTGTGTGCATGCCTCCACACACACCATGCACAGCCTGAAGGGCTTTCTCCTGTGAAGCAGCTGGGGTCCAGTTGCCGTGATGGGGGTCTCCACACAGTGTGGCTTGTGAAGGAAAAACTAGGTTTTTACATATTAGTATACAGACTACTAAAACAAGGTGCCATGAACTAGGTGGCTTAAAGCAGGAATTTGAAAATCTGCTATTAAGGCATCGGGAGTGCCATTGTGCCCTCTGAAGGCTCGATGGGAAGCTCCCTCCTTGCCTCATCCTGGATGGTTGGTGGCGGTCCTCAGCACTTCTGGGCTCATATCCATGTCATTCTAACCTCTTGGTCTTCACATGACTGTTTTCATTGCATGCATGTGTTCACATGATCTTCCCTGTGTCTTTCCTCCTCTCATGAGGACACCACACCAGATTAGAGTCTACCCTGATGACCTCATCGTCACTGGATTACATCTGCTAAGACCCCAATTCCAAATCAGGTCACATTTACTGGTACAGGGGTTAAGACATGAATGGATCTTTTGAGGGCACAATTTGATACATAACACATCAACCAACCTTGTTCACCAAAGTCATTGCATACACCAGCAGCTCCGTGTCAACGCCATCTTTTTCTTCCAGGATTTCCATGATATTTGACCAGGGCTTAATGCCTATGAGTGAAGCAAAAATCATTAGAAACAATAATTTGACAATATCCAGTTCACATCATAGTATATCCAAGGACTATTCCCCCCCACCCCCGTCATAGCAGTGTCTTTTAGCTGCCAAATTTGTGTGATAATATCCCGAGAGTGGACCTGAGCATGCTTAGAATTAAGATGTCCTAGAAGGCAACATTGTACCACATCAGCTTCATCCTGTTTAATCAAATATCATAAATTCTCCAGCATCAAGATGCTTATCTGCTCACTTGAAAATTTCCCTTTATATCCAATATGCAGTTTCTAAAATTCCTTTCATGTGCAACTTTTTGGGGCATACACTTTACTAAGGTTGGGAAAACTGTCCCTAGGTGTTTTCTGAATGTCCCATGGCATGCAGAAGTTCTTCGTGCACTCTAGCAGTGACTCATCTGACAAACATCTTAAAAAAAAAAAAAAAAAGAATGCTCTTCTAGTCCCTTGGTATCAGCCAGTTACAAAGTCTAGTGGGCAGCTAGGTTTACCATCTACAGGAGCAGTTAGACATAATAAATATGGGCACAGAACAGCTGAAGAGAGGCAGGCATTTAGTTAATCGCATCACTTAGTGAGGGAGGCATCTTGCAGTGGGAATGGCTATAGAGGGCTCAGGACAAGAGGTGGCTCATGAGTGGCCTCTGTAGGGGAAGGCCTATGAGCAGCTCTCCCCAGGCTCAGAGGCCGCAAGAAAATGCATCAAATTCAAGACCCACAAGGCTAGGTTGCAAAGGGGGAAACACCCTTCTGACATGGCTTCCCATGCCTGAGAGCAATGTTTGAGGTGAAGCAAGCATCGCATTGTCCTTGGCTTCTTGGTTTGGGACATGAAACTCTTCTCTATAAATGCCTCGAAGGAACACTGCCTATTTTTGCATGAAGGTAAAATTGAAATAACTTTAGTAGTTTCCAACTGCTGACCCTTGCAAGGTTTATGTCACTCACAGCTGATAACAGCCTTGACATGCAAGTTCCCCAAGGTCAGAGAAATACCTGTCTTATTCATGTCTGTGCTCTTACCTGGCATATAATGTGTTCAATAAAATGCTGAAGAGTAATAAAGATTTCTGTAGGAAGTAGGTAAAGCTAGAGCAATTTTAAAAGAACGAGACAGCAGATGCACACAGTAAGGAAATAAGAGGATTAAAGACGTGAGACAGATTCAGTTTCACATTGAGATCTTCTGGCTCTCCCACCAAGTGATACACAAAGTCTTAACAAGTCGCTCTTCCGTGACCTTTTAAGCTGAGCACAAAGGCATGCTCCATTCCCTTGCTAGTGGGCAAATTATCCTGGTTGATATTGAAGTTCTTTTAAGTCTACACCACAGCATAGTTTCTCTTTAAACGCTACCAAAGTAACCATCAAGTCAGTCAAGACAGTCAATCAATGCAGTCAGTAGGCCTATGGTCTCACCATCCAGGTGCAGCTCAAGAGCTCTGGGTGCCTCTGCTCTTGCTTATCATTCACACACAGCACCAAACCTCAGCATAAAACATGTCAGAGTGTTACCCACTTGTGGTTAAAAGGAACATAGCGTAAAGGAGAACACACTGGAGCCAAGAATTTCTAGTAGTACTAGCAGGCCCAGAACTGCTTCCTGGTTTCTTACTTTGAAGCTAAAGAGGCAACAGGGCTCAGAAAAAGTCAAGTAGCAGAGGCCTGCAGCCCAGAGTAGCCGGACTACAGCCCCCCCATCCCACGGACACATACATGTGTGTGCCGCATGCATGCACACCATCTAATCCATTATGATCAGAACACTCAATCACAGCTTACTTTAACTGAGAAATGTGTTATTCATCTATGGTTCCCGATTCTATTATCATTTAAGGATTTTAAGTCTGGGAACATGCATATATTTACATCCTGCTGGGATGAATGCTCTCTTCCCTTTGATAGTTTGGTACCATTTAGAATGAAGGCGAAGGGGAGAAAACATGGGGTTTAACAGAAACAACTTTGGTAGGGCATAGGCTAGACCTGTGTGAAGCACCAGCACTTGGGACTCTTAGGAGCTGCCCCATCAGTACCAATTAGTCTAAGCTCATCCTCCATCTTCCCCACTATGTGTGTTGGGGGCATTTTTGTATCGAAATAAGCCCTTTAACCCCACCCCTTTACGTAAGACAGGAACTGGGCCCCAGAGTAGTGGATTGAAGGTCAAGTCAGAAGACTCATATGGAATCATCTACCTTGTGGTATTTCTTCAAGGTGTCACTGAGAAAAAAAAGCACTTTGTCTTTTCCTTAGCAATGACAGGATAGTTGGAAAACAGTTACTGTTATTATCTGTCTCTCCCCGCCCCTGCCCCCAGTCCCCAAACTGTGGGGTACAGGCTCTGTAAGTCTGGCATTTCTTGGTGTCTGCATACGCATGGCTAATACTTGCCAAATAACTGAGTATACATGAAGATATGGAGAATCCTGTTACACAACAGGCACTTGAACATCAGTGGCTATAATTATGATGGTAGTGGTTGGTGGCGACATCCACAGTTACCCAAGGGCGGACCTTCTACAGACTCCTGAGCCAGCCCTCTCGTATCACCAAAGCACAGGGCCTCTCTTAACCCAGAATAAATAAGCAGAGAGAAATGGCTCAAGACTTTCCTACTCGCCTCTGTTAAAACTAATGCAAAATAAGACAGCAGCACAATTCACACGCAAGCTGGCCTAACACTTGAACAGAAGATTCTCTTGGTGTGCTCCATGCCCTTCTCCATAATGGATATACACCCCAGAGGCACTTCTGTAAAGAACAGAAGAGATGGAGCTGGAATTCTGTCACCCTCGAGTTTCCACCAGGCTTTGAACATTCCTCACCCATCAGTATGTTCAAGCAGAAACAGATTGCCTCAAAGGATGGCCGAACTCCACCCTCCCAACCCCGTTAATCATGTGTGACACGTGTTTAAGAATTATGTCATATCTCATCACTTTACATTCAAATGAAAAACAGAACTTCAAAAGCTATGCTGAGCCAAGTTAATATGACCCAAGATTTATGACAGAAATTTTGAAATGAGTTACCCTGTCTGGTCCCTTGCCCCATCCTTTCTGGGAGAGGCAAACAGAGGGGAGGTCCCCTGCTCAGCGAGCAGTGAGTTCTTGACCAACGCCCAAAAGTCACCATAGGGCAGACCTCAAAGAAAAGGAGTCTCTGATATAGGGACAAAGTGAAGCCCCCTCAAGTGACAAGTGACAAAGTGAAGCCCCCTCAAGGGCTACCAGGAGCTCTGCTGCCTTTCTTCCCACCAGGCCAGGCCTGTCACCAGAAGGGGAAAGCGGTTGAAAATACAAAAGAGAAGATGATCTAGGGGACCCAGAAAATAGGTGCATTAACAAGCCATGCCCAGGGACTAACTTCAATTAGCTTTTTTACTCTAGCTCTTGAGCGGAAGTCCAATTGCCTGGATCAAATGAGGCAATATTAATTTTCAGTCATTCATAAATAATAATTACTACCCATACGGAATTTGACCACCTCAGATTTTAACCCTGTTCTTTAAGTGGTCCACTCTAGGCCACAAAGCAAACTGGCTACACTGCAGAATGAGCCTTCTGGTTAAACCACAGGCAACCACGCATGATTGCATGATGTTTGTAGAGCAATCACAGGACTCTGTTCCGGACCAACTGCATTTGCTTGAGGTGGTAATGATGTTTGAGGACCTATAGTTCATTTTGTTGGTTTTATGTGCTGATTCCTTGAATCTGACAGTTTTTCTAGTTAAAGAAAAGATTGTCTATAGCATGCCATTCACCCTGCTGGGGAAGGAATCTAAAACCACTCTGAGTAAAATTATGGCTTATTTGTATATGTGTGCACAAAGGGATATGCTCAGTTTGCCCCTGGTCACCTCTGGCACCTGGGGCTGCTCTCTGGTCCATGTGAGAACCGGAGAGCTGCCTCTAAACCCTAGGTGGAAACACACCTGGCAGTCATATTGCTCTCTGCAGAAAACCATGACATATTTATATGTTTAATTCCATCATAGGATTCTGCAATAATTTTACTAGCAGTAAAATAGGATGATGTTATATGTATGTATTATAAAATCACAGCCAAGACCACACATGTCCATAAAGAAACATGCTATTGAACCACGTGTGATAAGCTATTTCTGAGTTCCATTATTTTTTTTTCATTGCTAGTGCAGTAGCAGACAGATAGCAGTTGGCAAAAGTGTAAGACATTTTATGGGCAGAAAACCCCACAAAGCTGAGAAAACAATCCGTTAGCTGTTCTATTTTTACTAACTGAAAAAGATGGCCATCATGTTGGCTTGGTGGAGACACTCAGGACAGCAGAGTGCCTCTGGCTAGGGCTGTGGATGAGTCTTGGATGTGGGGCACCAAGTCCTGGGTTAATCTCAGGATCATTCCCACTCTCACAACAGGCCTCTTATGAAATGTGAAGTCCAAGGAAGGAGGCTCTGAGCTCCCAGCTCAGCAAAGCCAAGAATGATCCCAAGGTCATGAGAAAGCTCTCCCTTCTAACATGCTGCCATGGCAAGAGCCCACATGTTACCTGAAATCTAGAACAAGATGACAGAGCCCATTAATTGTCCTAATGTAACCTCCAGAGTCGGAGGATGGAGAACAATTCCTCCAAGGACAAATGGAAGGAGCTGCCTTACTATCTTCCCAAACGCCCACTCTGGCTTGGAAAAACCAGACCTGGTTTCTGAGCCATCAGCCATCCTAATTAAGGACTCTTGGCTAGCACAGGATCTGCTTTTGGCCAAAAGGCTCTTATCTGGCACCAGGTGGCAATATGCTGTGGTGGTGGGAAACCTGCCCTTTCTGGGACCCACCTCCCAGACCCTGTCTGTGCACTAAGCTTCCTCTTTATCACACACCCACACTGAGGCCTGGAGTCGTCTCCTGGCTTGGACCCATCGTGCCTGGGGCTGATGTCTGCCTGTGTGTTCGTGGAGCCCCAGTTAGGATCCTGAATGGCTTTCATTAACTTATACCGTAACTTTCAAAGTAACTAGGAAACTACCTCCCTTTGCATTTGGATTCAACTTTTACAGAATATCTCAGAGTAATGTTGACTCAGACACAACTGGATTGAACTGAAAGAGCTATTAGGCCCCTTGTTTCTTCCCGACTGTCACATCTAGGCAGATTTGTACAGAACTCTGCATATGCTCACTCACACAGCTGTAAGAAAATACATCGACATGTTCACTATTATCTTTGTTGAGATCAAAGGTGATGTTTGATTGCCTTTACATTTTTCCCCCCAAATGTTCTACAGTAATGTTGCTGTTATAATCATGAAGAGAAAAGTCTTTATGAGGATGATGATAATCCTAATTGGGTTCCATTAAGGAGAAAAACAGAATAAAATCTCCAGCATTTTAGTGTCAGCTTCATGCCATTAGAGAGGCCTTAGCATGGCACACACTAATCCATATCTAGAATTTGCTCTTGGCCACCTGCCAGCTCAGACAGGGGTGGGAGTGGGGGTGGAGCTAGGACACCAAACTGGGAAACAGATCCTGCCCGTGAGCAGGGCACACCAGCAATGGTGACAATACAGCAAAGAACATGTTAGGTTCCCGAGAGCACCCAAGTAAGATGGGAATGGATGGTGCAGAGCAGATAGGAAATGAGTGGCAGGTGGTTCGTTAAGCCAGGTGAAGGGTATCATGGGGTGGGGAGCTGATGGCAGGTTTTAGATGAGGAACATGATCAGATCTGTTTTAGAAAATCTTCCAATTGCACTCAGGGTGATGAGGGACACTGAGTGGCCTGAGCAAAGAGAGGCATGGGGAAGAGGGAAAAGGTTTGAGGAACGTCTAGGAGTCAGGATCAACAAAGTGCTTGCTGTGGAGCGGGGAGAGGAAGGGACCAAGATGCTGGTTCTCTGTGGATTTCAGTGGGAGCTGGGAAAGACTAAAGGCAAGCAGTGCCTGACCACCCTGGGGAGGCTCTTGCACTTGGCCTTCATCAGCCCAGCACATTCCAGCCCCGATCTCTGTGTACTGATCAGCCTAAATTTTTCCTGCAGTGAGATGTCCATACAGGAAATGGTGCCAACTCTTCATTCTGCTGTGAGACATGGAATCCTCCCCACAGACATTTTTGCCTTGGCATAAGGGGCAAACACACTGCTCACCTCTTTTGGTGTCAACAGCACAGACAGCCTGAATGAGATGAGGTGCATTGGACTCCGAGTACTCTACAAAGACCAGCAGCAGCTTCAGGGCCGTCTTCACCACCAGGCGGAACTGGAGGAAAAAAAAACCATCAGGTAGTGCACACACGGCCTTGGACTTGAGTGCACTCTCCTAACCGTAATGAGTACCCAGCACCTCCTGGGCCTCGGTGTTCCTCTCAGCAATTACACAGATGATTCCTTCACTAGTCTCTCATTGGATGCATCAGGAGACAGAGATGAGTATTCTTCCCATTGTGCAGACCAGGTAACTAAGGTCACAGGGCTAATAGGAAATAGAACCAGAATTTGAATGTGGGACATTTGGCTGCACAGCACACACCTCACAGGTTCCAGCAAATGGGACAGTGTGTACTCAGTTGGTTACCACATTTGATCCCAGCAATACTGTTAAATGATGTGACCTAGGTCACAATAGCCAGGTTGGGTAACCTAAGCCAGATCACCCATTTTTGAGAAGGTAGAGGAGGATCCCTGGAACCTAGGAACCCACGCTCTTAGGCCCTCACGCTCTGCAGTTGTGAGGGGCCACACAGACTTCAGAGATCTCCTTCACCAAGGTAGGACTCGCCCTCAGGAGGCCACAGGTCACTCACCCAGAGAGCATGCCACACCTCCCAAAAGTAGCGGCCATGATTCCTAATTTCAGCCTCCTCTGCCTTGGGGCTGTGACAGGCATGGCGTTTCCAGGTTTGTTCCCTGCCCATTGTCCCTATTGTGTTATAACCCCTGGCCCACAATCCCCCTTCCCCTGAACCTGCTTTCTTCAAGAACCTCCTTTCTCAGGGAGCTCACATACCACCCACCTCCCAGAAATGGTTTCAAATGTATATGTAAGAAACAAGCCCACCTTGAACTATATGCTCCACCTAAGCCACATGCCTTTTGGTGCCCACCCTGCAACCTCCATAGCACTGAATTCTTTCAAGGGAAGAAGGAGGCTTATTTACATTGCTTCTCCAAAGTCTAAAACTGCACTTGGCCCACAGTGGACTCGGAGATGTGTGCTCATTGAATGAATCCACCAGTTGACCAACCGGTCACTCAATGAACCCTCACCTACCCCTGAGCCTCTATTGCATATTGTGGTCAGTCAGCTACAACATCTTCATTTGTTCTGCACAAGAGGAAGAGCCAGTGCCTCCCCGAGGTATCTGCTCACAAAGTGGTAGGGGGCTGGGGATGTGGCTCAAGTGTTAGCCTGCTTGCCTGGCATGCACAGGGCACTGGGTTCGATCCTCGGCACCACATAAAAATAAACATGATGGGTCCGTCGAAAACTTAAAAATATCAAAAATTTCCCTCTCAGAAAAAGTGGTAGAGACTCAAGGAGATGCCAGTTAACTGCAGGGAAGGAGCAGGAAGTCCACAGGGAACAGAACAGAACATCACCTACACCAAGGCACTTCTCTAAAGTCATGGGCACCTCTGTCCCTTGTCTTTTTTTTTCTGCTGTCTTACGTAAGAAACTACCTTTTCCTCGATCCCACATCTCTTTCCAGCGAGTGCCCTAGGGTTCTCGACTTCTGTTCATAGGAAAACTTCCCTGAAGATTGACTATGGCCCCTGAGTGCCCTTTCTAACTTCACATCGACTCTCCAACCCTGTCCCATGGACTACCACCACCACCACCTTTGTGTTTTCAAGACCCACAGTGGATTCCATGTTGTCGATCCCAAAGGTCACTTCTGAGCCTATTTATCTCAACTTCCAGCAGCATGTGACAGTTTCCTTTGAGTCTTGGTCACTATTCTCCTCTCTGAGCCCCAGTCTTGTGCCTCCAATGTCCACACTGCAGCCAGAGTAACCACTGGACCCTCCTGCTCACCACCCCTAGACCCTGTCATGGCCAGCAACTTGAGTGGCTCTTGCAGTCATTAGGTCCTGGCCTCTGCACGCTCTCCAGCCTCCTCTCCGATCACCTCCACTCCTGTTCAGTTTACTACCTCCACTGGCTCTTCAACTAGGTGAGTGTTTCACAGACCAAGTTTATTCATGACTCAGCTCCTTTTTGCAGTTCTCTGCCTGAAACTAGACCCCCCCCCCCCAGGCCTGGCATTTTCTCATCCTTCAGGGCTGAAAAGAATCCCCTCATGGAAAACATCTCCATGACACTTCATCTGAAGAACCCTTGGCTAATACCACATCACTGATTAAAAAATAAAGAAGTGAAGAGTTAAATGGTGATTAAACTAAGGATTGAACCCAGGGGGCACTTAACCACAAGTCATATCCCCATATCCCTAGTTATTTTTTTAATATTTATTTTTTAGTTTCCGGCGGACACAACATCTTTATTTGTATGTGGTGTTGAGGATCGAACCTGGGCCGCATGCATGCCGGGTGAGCGCGCTACCGCTTGAGCCACATCCCCAGCCCATCCCTAGTTATTTTTGATGTAGGGTCCCACTAAGTTCCCGATGCTGGCCTCAAACTTGTGATCCTCCTGCCTCAGCCTCCTGAGTCACTGGAATTATAGGCATTCAAACCACACCTGGCTTTTCACATCCTTTAGCATGATCTGAAACTGTTATGCAGTCATCTTCAGTATCCACCAGGGATTGGCTTCAGAACACCCATGAATACCACAGTCCATGGGTGGAGTTAGATAAAACGGCATAGTACTTGCATGTCCTATATACATACTTTAAGTTACTAATACTACTTAATACAATATAAGTACTATGCAAATGGTTGTTATACTGTGATATTTCAGTAATAATGACCCCCCCCAAAAAAAAGTCTTTCATGTTCAGTACTGATTACTTTTGATTGATGATTGATTTCTGTATCCAGAGATACAGGCAGGAAGGGCTGCCCAGCCCACATGTGTTCACCTGCTGCCCCTCAGTACACAGCTACTGAGCAGTAGAGACACTGCCCCAGGAGGAGCTGCTCATCAGTACTGTGCGTGAAGGGCAAACCAGCACATCCTGAGGCTCCTCCTTCCAACCCGTCACACCCTGATAATGTGTGTACCAAGTCTTCTTGGCCTCTAGCTGCCACCTCTGGAGTCTGTAGGTGAGCCCAGGCCCCACCACAATCATGCGGAGGGCACGTAGCACCGTGGGCATCATCCTCAGGCACGTCCTCCCCATGCAGGAGACTATCAGCCTTGGAGGACTCTGAACTCGTTACAGGGTTTCTGCTTTCTTCCCCAAATGTTCCTCTGCTTCCCGACTGGGAATAGAGTGAATTTGATAGTATTTTCAACAGTTACAAGGCTGGGGGTACCAGAGGAAAGGTATGCTATAATAAACTATTTTATACACTTAGAGCTGAAGAAATTGCTTCATGTAAATAAAAATCGTAACAAGTCCAAGCTTGGAGACTTCCTCAGTGGGTAGAGTGTTATTATGTGGTTTAAACCTTCTCAATGCCTCCCTGGGAAAGAACCTGGCTGCTGCCCAACCCCACCTACCCTGTTAGCGGGTCTCAGCAGGGGCCCCCATGCCCATCTCATAAAGGTTCCTTCCAAGCGTTCGTGAGGTCACGGGGCCCTGACCTACATGGTCTCAGGCATGCAGAATGCCCAAGCCACTCTCCCTTCCAAGGCTAATGAAGAAACCACTGTTTTCTAGCCAAGTCTTCCTTTCCCCTCAGTTTCAACATGCCTATTCATGTTATCCTCTCCTTTGCTGCGATGGCTGCTTGGAGCTCTTTTGGCACTGTAGTTTTACTTTTTAAAAGTTCCCAAACTTTTATGATACATAATTTCAGGTTTCTATGAATTTGGCTTCTATTGAGTCTAAGTTTATGTTCATGTACTTTAGGAAGTTTTACTATGTAAGTTAATAGCAAATGTATCAGATAGTTGAAGTAGAAAGAAGAAAGCATCAGAATGTTGATTTTGTGGAAACACCCAGCCCGAATTGCAAGCATGTCCTAACTAATCATCAAAAAGCATTCAGGGGCTCCTCCTCAGAAATTCCTTACTAGTACTACTGCACAGCCTTGGAAATACAAAGACACAACTAAAAATTCTATGACAAATTCATTCATCCAGAAATTGCTTAATTTGATGCCTTCATGTATCCAGGATGCAGTCAACAACCTCCAAAGCTTAGAACAGCCTCCATGGGGACCACACCAACTCCTCCAGGTGCACATAAACTGTTCACCCCAAAGCTCTTAAAAATCCAACCCTGATGCCACTTGTGCCAACTGTGGACGCATTTGAATAGGAGCAGCTATTGAGAGTCCCAGCCCACACCAGCTGGGAAGAAAAATCAAAGAGGGCAGTGACAGACCTAAAGTAGCACCAAGAGTATCACCAAGGAGGAGTGGGAGGCGGCCACACAGATGCTAGAGTGCACATCACTCTGTGGCCTGGAATTGACAGCATCCCAAACGTGTCAGAAAGCATCCGTCCATCTGAATCTGATTCTCAGCTGTGCCAGGTGCCCCTTGATAGTGTGATGGAGGGTTTTGCTATGGTGATCCAATGCTCAGACACCTGCCCTTCAAGCCCCAAGAGGAAATCCATGACAACTGATTTTCATTGTCAGGGAGCATCTGATGCTACAGAAAGACTGAGCAGTGACAGACAGGGCCATAGGCAACAAGAAATCTGCACAATGGGTCCAAAGACAAAACTGGCTTATGGGGTAGGAGCCAATTCCCCCATCTCTGGAGGTTCTGCTGGTGCTTGCAAAGGCCGTCATGAAAGGAACTCAGACCTGGGTGGCAGTGAACTGGCTGACACCATTTAAGTTACCTCCCCAAGTTCTCCACTTTCACTTGCAGAATCAGCAGCTGCTTCCAGATGCCCAGCACCCAGCCAGTTATGTGATGGAGTAACAAAGCCAGGATCGACTTCAAGGAGATGACCACACAGCTGCTTCAAAGGGACCCTGACCCACCACATCATACAGACTAAGAATGTTTGTACTGCAGACCCTCAAAGCCAGGTAGCTGAGGATAAACAGTTTTCCCAGGGGGAAATTCCTGGAGTATGAATAACAGGGAGGCTCAGAGTGGGCTGTCACACTTCCATGGAGCTGCAGAGCCATGTGATGGCATTTGGGCTCCTGTTTGCACCAATAATCCCACTTCCCTCAATCCGGAGCAACTATACTGAGGCACTAGACTCTGCCCTTCAAGTTTGTAACCTAAATTTTATTTACATTCTAAGGAAGGCTAGTATTCCATTTGAAGTTTGCCTATTAGAATAACAAAATGTTATTTTTATTATAAGAGATGTAGTTAAAATCTCAGTATGTAACAGGAATCAGACAATCCCTTCATGTAATAGAGTACAGAGGAGAGGAACATGGCCACTATCAATCACTGCAGATTTCTTTGTGATTTGGTACATGTTGCGGATGACCGAGCGGGGCTTCACCTCGTCACAGCTATCATTTTTGCACACCCTGTTCCTCATTAGCATAAAACAAAGACCATGAGCCTTCAGAGGAACAGAGATGCCTGCTGACCCAGGAAATCAACACTGGCCAGGTCAAGCCTAGTCCAGAAGCGGAGCCTCTATTGTCCATAAATAACTTTAGGTTTACAACGTCACCTCTTTTTCAGAGAGCACTTGCCAGAAGGAAGGATAGTAGGATGGTGTTGATGCCATTTTATTTTCTAGATTAACCTCCAGTGAGGATGTGGAGTCAGCCTGTTCAGAACCTGGTTTTAGATAAAACGTTACAACCAGATGTACAGGAAAGGAATAAAAGCCCATTTCTCAATACTTTTACAAAACAAACTAGAACTCTCATGTTTTATTATACTTGGGGAAACACAAGAACTGCACTTAGCAGGTCAAATATGCTGTTCATTAAGTAGAAATAAGTCTTCCAAAAAACCTTCAAATTCCTAATTCCTCTTCTAAAAATCCAACAACCATAAAAAAACAATTTCCAAACCTCTGGATTTAAATTACAAAATGGGTTAGAAAAACATGCTTGATTTTATTTGTTTCACTTTTCTTGAAGACAGAATATATGTTATATAAATGGATTCTGGTTGTTAAGACAATTGGGAATTGGTAAGATAACTTCATCTATAAAGCTTTGCCATTTTGTTTATAAGCTTACCAGCATTTTAGAATGTTGTGTACTGCTTAAAAGTAAAAAATAATAATTCTATCCACTTAAGGTATATGTGTATTAGAGTTCCTTAAACTCTCTATTCCATTGCCATATTGCTTGGAATAGACCCTTAAAAAAGCCTTTATAATTATTAACTCTCAAATAGTCCAACAGAAATCTATTGGTCAAAATCTCTCCCTTCTCAATCTCTAATATATTTCATGCAACATCTTATCATAAATAAAGTCTAGATCCAAACATTACCTAAGTATAGAACTTGGGCCTTGACTTGCAAGTATCCAGGAGGGAGAGTTGTGATCAGGGTTGGCAGTTCTGCTAAGACAGCAATTGCCTGTACCAAATCCATATGCTCTGGCCTCAAAACCCGAGGGCCACCTGCTTTTACTCCAGACAACTTGCAGAAAGGGAACAGACTTTGTGAAGAGCCTAGTTGCCAAGTGAGAGACTGGGAAGCCCTCGAGTTCTTACTAATTAATATAAATAGTATAAAAGAAATCCTGCAGAAGGTAAGATACAATCTATTATCCAAAAGAATTAACAAAATACACAGTGCTACAAATTAATATTTCCTTCTATTGAGGAAAAATTCTGGGTTGTTTTCTTCACTTCAAAAAAATAGTCCAAATGACAACCAGAAAATAGTCACTTTTCCATCTTCCCCTTAGGATACTCAAGGTAATTGTGAAGATAATAAAATGTAACATATTAACCCACTCTTTCATAGCTAATGAAGGAACACCAAAACCCCTGCACTAAAATACTGCCTTAAGGAATGTCTTGAGAGGATTTGCTAAAGTATTTGAGGAAAATTGGCAAGGTTAGGTGCCTTTCCAGCTAGCAGCATTCCCAGTTTTAGGTGCAAAACTCACCTTCTAGGAGGTCATACATAATATCACACAGCTAATTTCTAGAAGCCAAAGAAAAATATCACAGACCAATCTGGGCCTAATTCTTTCCATTATTCCATGGAGATTCTAACCAAAACTTAAGCCTTGGGGATATATAACAAATATTTTTCAAGTAATAATCAACATTAAAGAACTTTCTGGAAACATGCCAATGGACAACAACTAGCCTCAGGTATGTGAAGGTGCTGTCAGAAGGGTTTGGCAGCCAGCTCGCTGGAGTCTCCTTGAAGTGGGTGGAGAAGGGCTGGCAGGTAAGTGCTGGCAGGTGGAGAGAGGCAGAAGCCCATGGGAAAGGGGGTTGTCAGCACTGGCAGAAGGAAAACACAGCCTGCAGGGCAACTCTAGAGGTCTACCTGATGGGAGCCTCCACCCCCCACTTCTCCTAGAAGAGGATAGTGTCCCTCTCCTCAGAGGAGCAGCACACTGGCTGCTCCGGAGTTTTTGCATCATTCTGAATGTTCTTCCAGGTTAGAAACTCACATTTGTACTTTCTTCAGCTGCTAGGCCCTGGATACTGTGAGAAGCAGCATCCAAGTCCCATCCCTCTGCTGTTCCTTGTCCACATGGAGGCAGCATCTGTGTGACTTGCTAAGATGCTGTTCTGGTTAATCCAGAAGCCTCTTGAGAGTGAAGGAGCTACAACCAATTTCCTGAAGCCAACCATTCCAGAGTGCACTGCAGAAACTGAAAACTTGCCCTAGACAGTGGGTGCCTTTGTGGTCTGCCCCCATCAAGGGCTGGACTAACCTCTGGCCTCTCACTCCACTGTCTTCCAAGAAGAAGGACTTGTGAAACCTCCTTTCCCCACTTATTTCTCTTACCAAGACAATCACCAATGGGGGAATCTTAGAAATCGAGTAAGTTTTCTGCATGTGAACACTAGGAACAGAAAAGCAACAGCCCCAAAGAGGAAGTGGGCAGCGTGCACCCACAGTAGCCCTCACACCAACAGCACGAGCATGCACCATTAAAACCCTGCAGAGTTTAAAAACCCTACTGAATAAAATGTTGACAAAGGGAAAAAAATGCAAAACTACACCTACAAAATAGGCTTTCATCATGTAAGATGCAAGGCTCTTTAAATAATAATCAAATCATTTGATTCTCTAATGCAAGAAAAATAGTACATTCATGACAGAACACCACATAGAATATTATCAGATAATTAATGCCTAATAACAGGGAAATGCTTATAATACAGAGTTAATAGTATAAGCAAAATTCAATGAAAAATCGGAAAGAAAGGTATGAAAAGTTAGTCTTTTTTTGTATTTTTTAAAACTTTGTATTTCTAGAGTTTTACAGTGAGTATACTAATCATAAAATAGTGAAAACTTTTCAATGGTCCTTTTTAATAAAGATTTCCAGATAATACCAATAAATTAGTTTTTCAATCTAGGATCAGTTCCATTATAAAAATTAGTGTTACCTAATTCCTCTTAATGAAATACATATTAATTTAAGTAACTTGGAAGCAATAAATGCAAAATTAAGTACCCAGTATTGATTTAAAACAATAGTACAATTCAAGGAACTAATGTTCTGGTAACTTCCTTTGGCTGGACTATATAGAATTTATTGAGTAGATATCTCATAGTATTAAATATATTGAGAGTTTAATGTTTAAAATTGAACTTCTACTTAGAAAGCTGGAAAGAGTATGTCACTCTTGAACAAGAAAAAGCCAAATAATCATTGAAATCCTGACTTTTGAGAGCCACCGCACTCCCTTTCTGCCTATAGTAGTATCAAGAATATGACTCGTGGTGTCAGGTGGATCTTTAATGTGACTTCGTCTAGCTCATGGAGCTAGGGTGGTAGGAAAACCAAGCGGCCTGAAGTCTGAGGAGGGACATTTGTCCTTCCAGCAGGGAAAGGTAGGAAGGATGCCAGCAACGGCCTCTGTGAGACAGGGGAGGAGAGGAAGATGCAGTCATCATACAACGCAGCAAGAAAAACTTATAGTTAACAAATTGCCGAAGACCGAAAGTGGTCTTTTACCGTGAAAACCTGAAGACCTGAAAACTACAGATGCAAAGGGAACTGGCAACCCCTCAGCTGCTGTCCAGGGACCCTCTTGGAGATGTCAGAAGCAGGGATGAGACCTAGAAAGTCTCTCATGGTGCAGGTCTGTGGGTGCACAGCCAAATCAGGCAGATAACTATACCAAAGGGAGAGGAGAACTGATGAAGTCCAAACAATCATATCCTACAGCTTATTAAACCCAAAGACACCTAACAAATTATCTAGAGAAATTACGAAGGAATGTCTCAGGCAGTTAGAAAAGGAAAAGTTACATTACAGGATATTAGCTGCACACACCTATAATTCCAGAGACTTAGAGAGGTTGAGGCAGGAGGATCAAAAGTTCAAAGCCAACCTCAGCAACTCGGGCCCTGAGCAACTTAGCAAAACCCTATGTCCTAAAAGGTGTCCGGGTGGGGGGGGCGGATTCTGGAGGATTGGCTCTATGGTTAAGCTCCCCTGGGTTTGATCTTTGGTACAAAATTTAATAAAGGAGAACACCAGGAACTGGTAGTATCGAGATGATCAGGTCATGGCAAACTGCACATATATAAGTTAGAAGGTCAATGGATTTGGGCAGGGGTGGGGGCGGTGGAGGAGGAAGATTCTTACTAATACTGGATACCAAGTGCTAGGTTCATTGTTTTTTATTCTTCTCTTGTTTTCCCATTTTATAGATTATCTCCCTTTTATGGATGAAAAGGTAATCTATCCAAAAGATAATAGGGGATTGGGCCCCAAATCTCCAGCAATTACTGCAGATGAAGTTTATCTTGATTTCAGGAAAGACTTTTGAGCCCAGTAAAGAAAGGTAGCTGTGTGATTGAATCAGACATTTCCCGTCTGACTGCACGATGGCCCCAAGTGTCCTGACCCATCTCTGTCAACATGCAGGCTGCGGCAATTTATGTATGCCTTATCGCTGTCCCATTCCCCATCTCCATCTATGAGAGATAAGTTTTGCTTATTAGATTTGTGTTAAAAAACATTAGCACCAACAGTTAATATAATAAAATTCATTAACTCGAGGCTGGACCTCTGGGTCTGATCAATGAGGGGAAAAATGCAAAGCTCTGTATTTAGATATAAATCAATCACAGACATGAACAGGAAAAATCTGGCAGACCTAGTTGTATGGGGAAAAAATTCTGGGAGGTTTAGTGGATTGCCTGTTCAGTTTGAGGCAGTGCACAGGACTGCAGTCGAGACACACAAGGAAGCAGGAGTGGAATTTATGTAAGAAAAATGTCTTCTATCCCAAGAGGCCAGAATATTACAGTCTTTCTGTTGAATGCACAGAAAAGCTCATCACCAGTATGAGAAACTGGAATAAACAGGTCCCCAGGGACATGCATAGAAACCATGAATGCAGTTTGAACAGAGCTACAAGAAAAATGCCTTCTAGTGTTCGATAGTCTGAGAAGTCCAGGTGTGCTGCTCTAGCAAGCAAAGCACAGGTAATTGGTTGACAGCAGAAAAGATGCTTCCCCAAAAGGCAACTTTTCACCAATTCCAGAGTCCAATAATGGCTGGTTCACCTAGGGAGACAACACTCTTTCTGCCTATAGTGGTATTGAGAATGACTTGTGATGTCAGGAGAATCTTTAACGTGACTTCATCTCTTCAAGGTTAGGATTCTGTTACTTCACACTACAAATCTCACTATGTGGGGGGTTATCTCCGGTGGTTCTCACAGTAACACAGACAGCAGACCACAGGGCTCTCAGACTCTTCCTCTTGATCAGCCATTATTTCCTGGAACATAGGCAGCACAAGGCACCTGCTGAGTTCCCCTCAGGGGCATTTCCTTCATCTCTAAACCTCGTTCAAATATGCCAATGAATCCCAATTTCCAGTGCCTGCACTCCTGTCAGGGGTAGTGCCATCTCCCCGCTTCCCAGAGCTGACTTGCTCTCATTTTTCTACATCCAGAAACCCAGTTCCTCAAGATGTCAGTTCTAACATTCCCTGTTCCTGCTCAGCTCTGAACCAGGCACTGTCACCTCACAGTTGTGACACTGCCCCATCCCTAAGTCTGCCTATCTCTCCTTCCTCTACCCCCCCATTTGACATGCCATGTCACTTTGTCCTACTGTCCCAATAGGAAATTTTCAACAACAGCTCCAAGGAGCAAGCATTGAGACAGAGGCACTGTGGCCAGGACTCCCGCAACTCAGGTTCAATAGCAGGGACTATGCAGGAGGAGGGAAGTCTGGCCACCTCCACACCAGTACATAGTAAGTTTGGAGATCTGTGTGGTCAGCAACCTGGAGCACAGCTGAAGGAATCATATACAGAGCAGGCAAGCATCAGAAGTACCCCTGAGAACTAGAAAGAGGTGAGGGTTTGCTAGGCATGAAGTCCCTGGAGCCACCCCAGTGGGCCAGAGACCGAGTTAGGGTGAGGAAAGGCCAAGGTGTATGTAGTGAATCATCTTACCTCAATTAATTAGAATTCCAGATGTATGAAGAGAAAAAACCCACACCCCGTGACCAGTCATGGGACGGGCATCTGCCTCTCACTGGCAAGTTTAAAGATGGGCTCTTATAAATAAAAAGAAACTATTGAAAACACTTCTTTCTTTTAAAAAGTCATTATTTGGCTTCAACTGCCTCGTTTTCTCTGGCTATGAGTTTCAAATATCTGCAAATACGCATTGCATAATGACCTTCTGGCAGGCTGCAAAATCACATCTTGTTGCCTTTCATGGAAGGAAAATGAAGAATTCAGAACAATGACAAGGTCTTTCTTAACCCACTACTTTATCAGCTCTGTGCCTATTTAAGGCAAAGAGGACATCAAAGCAAAGCTCTCAGGTGAGGGAGAATTTGACTCTGTCAAAGGAAAATGCTGGTACCCAGGCTTCACTGGATTTAACTCAACTTGAGCTGGGAAGATCTTTTGCAGCTGATTCACCCCAGTTTACACATTTAGAGAGGGGACAGACTTTGTTCTCAAAAACCTAAGGTCTTGGTGCAGCTACTGCTTTCAGATGCTTCTCTATGCATAGTGGTGTGGGGAGAAGTCTCTGCAGATAGTGCTCTGGTTTTGTAAAGGGGGGATTTCATTAGAACTATCCAGAGAATAAATTTGATGGCTACTGCTGTTGTTGAATTTCAGCCACTGGCCTGGAACTGAGCATATCCTGCAGGATCACGCAAGACTTTTGTCCGACATCACCGTGAGTGAGCAGGACACAGGCTGTGGGTGTCACAGGGTCCTTCTGTGAGCCCCAAGGCTCAGGCTAGCTCTTGGCTGTTTACCTGTTCTCATGGTGTCAAGAGCCAGCAACTATTATGAACCTGCCTTTGGAAAGATTAAAGATGGAGGCAGAAGTCCCTGCTGGTCCAGTGCTCCCCAGCTGTGTGGGGAAGAAGCCCTGGGGAACCAGAGAGTAAGCACACTCTAAGTGTGCCCTGCAGGGAAAGCACAATTCCTCAAAACTCATCTTTTGAGGCTTTCCAATGATTTCTCCATGTTATTTGGAAATGCAGTGAGGATTTTTCTATGTATTGTTTCAGTTATTTTCCCTACAACACGATTCCAAAGAACAATTGCCCCCTAGTTGTTGCAACAGCACAGGCTGGGTGCCAAGAGGTGTTCATTACCGCTGTTCTTTTTTACTCATCTCCTTTTTCTCCCCGTTGTCACCTTCTCTCACTTCTCTCTTCCCATCATTGTGCTTTATTCCCTTACTCCATTTGTGCTGCTATAACAAAATACCTGCGACCAGGTAGTTTGTCAAGAACAGAATTTTATTTCTTACAGTTGAGGAGGCTGGGAAATCTGAGACCAAGGTGCTAGCTGGTGAGGACCTAGTCCCTCTATTTCCAAGATGTCACTCTGTTGCTGCATCTTCCAGAAGGGAGGAAGGCCTCACGTGGCAAGAAAGAAGAAGAGCAAGAGACCTCTCTCAAACTCTTCCACACAGCATTAATCCATTGGTGAGGGTAGAGCCTCGATACCTCAAGACCTCCCAAAAAGCTAAACCTCCCAATACTGGTACATTGAGATCAACTTTCTAGCACATGGCTTGGGGGACACACTCAGATCATGGAACCCTCTATCTTCTCTCTGCCCAGACTGATTCTCTTCCCTGTTCCCACACCACCACCCCAATCTTGCCCTCATTCTATTTCCTTCCTGGAAATGTAGTAAGAGTCTCACTTTGCTACCGTAAGTATACTAGGTTTTATGACCTTTTAGGACCAGGACTGGTTGTTGGAGTTTATTATAGCCATGATAAGCTATAATGAAGTTATACAGATTTATTAATTCAGTTGTCACATGTACCCCCAAAATCAATTTTTATTGTAAAATTTCCTCCCATCTCACTAGCTTTTAGGGTCCTCAAGACAATTCAGGGAGCTTTGGAGAGGGACCAATGAACATGCAAGTTGGAAAGGGCTCCCAACAGACACACGGAAAACAAACACTGAAACTGGATATCGGATACTTATCTTCCCTCCACCTGGCTAAGTCATCCCAGTAGACTCAACATTCCCCTATCCTCCTAAGGTCACTTGTATCAGTTTCAAAATAGTCATTTTCATTTTCCATAGAAAAAAGGTCAAGAAAGAAAAGGGAGGGCATATTTTCAATCTCCTTAGAGAAACCATAGCTTTTTCTACTGTGAAATAGGAAAAAAACAATTCTCACCAATAATATAGAGGAAGGAAAACGGAGAAAAAAAAAAAATCAAGGCCCTGGGACCCAGGAGGCATGCACAGAGAACAAGCTATCCTGCCACATGAGGGCACCATTGCCAGGAGCCTGGAAGCCTGAAAGTGAACGTATTGCCCAAGGCAAGAACCATGCTGGCCACACACTAATCAGTCATAGCTGAGTGATCCTGGGGACAGCAGAGTCCCCAAGAAGCAATTAACATAAGAAGCAAGACCTGAGAATGTGGTTCAACCAGCGTCCATAGTCTTGCCTAAGTCAGGGTGGGCAGTGAACATGGGATAGAAAGGGTCTGGGCTGACCACAGCCCCTCCAAGGACCCAGAAAAATTATGTTTGTTCTGCAACCTATTCAAATTCCACACCTGGCCCCCAAGACGCTCCCTGCTCAACCCTCTTCCCAGAGTAACTTCTCTCCTCTCCCACACCCCTACCCTAGCCTTGCTGCACCACACACCTGCCCAGGACAGGACTCTTCTTCTCACTTCTCCCCCCAGCGCCCTCCAGCCAGGTCATTAACATCCCCACCACCCAGAACCTAAAGGGGACAAAGCCAGACCTTCACCTAGCTTCAGGCACACTGTGAGTGAAGAGGTGGATCTGCCTCCTGGCAGCACTTCACAGGGTGTGGGGACCTCTCAAGTAAAGAGACAGCTGGGCAGGTGTATGCCAAGGAAAATGATTAGATTCTTATAACCAAGTGCGATTTTCTCAACTACAAAATGAGGACATTATTTCCTTGAGAATGATTTCACAAGTATTAAGTTAGATTATGCTTGTAAGACACCTAGCACAGTGCCTGGTACATCTTTAATAAATTTTGGTTGGTTTTATAATTGTTGGGAGAGGCAATCTCAAATTATTTCATGTACACATATTGACGTGCATATACATGTGCACAACATATAAAAAGGTACGTAAGTATCTTAACAGATATGAACATGAAATACAGGAGGTACATAGATACTACAGCTATAGTATTATGTTGTAATATTGAAAACTAAAGGTGCCAAATCCATTTGATTACAGCTTAAGAAGATGAATTGAAATTTCATAAACTGTTTGCAATTTAATTGTATTTTAAATCTGCAAAGTAGTAATCCACCTTATACTGAAACAGGATCTCATTTTTCCAAACCATCTCAGAGAAGGTAAAAGAAAGGCATATGGTATGCAAACCGAACAAAATATTCAACCTTAATTTTCTCTTACCTTTGAGCCGACAAGAGTGTACAGCCACTGAATGGTTTCATTGTGGTTTATTACTCCGTTCATCCCATCCACGTACAACATAATCTGGCCCAAAGCTACAGAAAGAAAAAAGGAGACATTATGGACATTTATATAAACAATGATCACAATATTGATATTTTCATACTTAAGTACACAGTATCTTAGGAACCAGATCTGATAAGTACTGAGCTTTGAAATTAGCTAAATCTCATTTCAGAGAGAAAGTATTGGCTAATAAAAATAAAAGATATGTTTCTTACATGTGGAAGACACATGAAGATATCAAATCCAGTGATTGTTATTTATGTGTACCTTAATGAATAAATGCATACTTTCCTGTACTTCTGTGTATCCCAGACAGGACAAAGATAGCATGCAATGGTGTCTGCACCCTCCATTGGAGCCAAGAGGACCCTGAGTGGGTCAGCAGGTCCTACAGGACCATCCCAAGCTAATTCAATTTTATTCCCTTAAATAACAAAGTGCATGTTTAATACTTATTTATAATTTCCTTTGAAGACTTTTATGATTTTCTGATGTCTGTTATGGGAAAGTCATTTGTTACACACCAAGTTCCTTTTTCTTTGGTGGGGAGGGGAGGGGGTGTTACTGGGGATTGAACCCAGAGATGATTAACCACTTAGCCACATCCTCAGCCCTTCTTTTATTCTTTCAGGAAGGATCTCACTAAATTGCTTATGGTCTCACTAGGTTGTTGAGACTGACTTTGGACTTTTGATCCTTCTCGGCCTCTCCAGCCACTGGGATTACAGGCATGCACCCACCAAGTCTTCAGTTTTTAATTCACATATTGTCATTCTCCAAAAAGCAAATGCAAGCCGGACACAATGGTGCATGCCTGTAATCCCAGCAGCTTGGGAGATTGAGGCAGGAGGATCACAAGTTCAAAGCCAGCCTCAGCAACTTAGCGAGGTGCTAAGCAACTCAGTGAGACCCTGTCTCTAAAATACTAAATAGGCCTGGGGATGTGGCTCAGTGATTAAATGCCCCTAAATTTGATCCCTGGTATCAAAAAGGGGGGGGGGGGACAATTATAAGCCAGCTTTTTAAACATTAATTCCATTTTTTCAGCTCCATTAGCATTAAAATAATTTGGACTCCAGATAATCAACAGAGTTACACCCAACATGAGTAGGCTTCCTTAAGTCATGTGATATCGATCATATTTCATCCTTAATTGATATAACATTGATATTGTTAGGCAACTTTTTTTTCTTTTGCTGATAGTAGGACATCTCATTTTAGATATTTGGAAAAATACTGATGAATAAAATGAAAATTCATGATTCCATAACTTAAGGATAATTCTTAATATGGCGATAGTTCTTTTAATCTTTTTTATGCATTACATACAATAGAAAGTTTACACATAGGTTGTAGGAAACAATCTATGTAAAATGGTGTTGACTGAAAATGGCAAGTCGGAATACTGAGTATGCATCAATTATACAATCCTGCGACATTAGAGAATTATTCTATACAGAAAATGACCAAACAATGGTTCTGGAAAATGCTGTGCACATGAACTCAAAAAGAATTTTAGATGATTGACATAACCTTGACATAATCAACAGTATATATTTGGAAATAAAATCATTGTAATTAGTGGTAAAACACTGGACATATTCCTATTAAAATGAGGAATATTTTTAAGTGATGGTAACTTAAGCCCATGATAATTTAACACTACAGAATTTCAGATGAATTTAATAAGAAGTCATTAATAAGAGCTAGAATGGTTGGAAATGAATACATAATATTGTCATTTGTTAATATAGGCAAAAATTTATAAAAAATCACAATTATTTCTCACCTTAATTAAACAAAGAAATTAAAGTCTGATATAAAAATGTAATACCAGATTATGTATGTAACAAATGTAACAGAAGATTAATTTCTTGTGTTAATAGCTCAAATTACCAAATACTAAATGCCAATAGAAGGCAAAATCATTTCGTAAGCTGGTTTACACACAAAATCATTCACTCTTGCTATAGTGAAACACAAATTGAGACAATTATGAAATAGCATCTTAAGTTGGCAAAATATCTTTAAGAGAAATGACACTTCAGAGGTTAAATAAGTAACTTCATATCCCTGATGTTACGGCAAACTAGTAGAAACCCTGGTAGGATATTTTGTGCTATAATTTTTAAAAAAATTACCAGTTATTTAGTGTTGTGTACTAAGCTCTGAGAGGGAGATTTTAGGCATGTTATTATTTTAACAGTCTGTAATGGTTATTAGTACTCCTATTTGGTGGGGGGAAAACAGACTGAGAAGTGAAAGAATGTGACCAAGTCTCCATCACTGGCACATGACTAGCTTTAAAAAAAAAAAAAAAATCAAAAAAAATCAATAAACACTGACCAGCCAGGTTCCAGAACTCAAAGCTCTGCCCCAATCGATAAAATGTTTAATAATTAAAAAGCAGATATAAAAGTGTATCAATTCAATGAAACACTCAAATCCTTGTACCTAGCAGGAAAGTTCATAAAATATTAAGCATTAAGACTGAGTATATGGTCTTTGGATAGTACTTTTTCCTACTCCTGTTTTCCTATTTTCAAGTATGAAAATCACTTCTGTAATAGGAAAGTAAACAATATGTAAAAGAGGAAAAAATAAGATTGAGTAAGGTTGCGAGATGCTTTTTTCATGGATTTTTTTTTTTTTTTTTTTTTTTTTTTGGCAGGGGCGAAGGGAGTGGGTACCAGGGATTGAACTCAGGACAGTTGGCCACTGAGCCACATCTCCAGCCCTGTGTTGTATTTTATTTAGAGACAGGGTCTCACTGAATTGCTTAGTGCCTCGCTTTTGCTGAGGCTGGCTGTGAACTCATGATCCTCCTGCCTCAGCCTCCTGAGCCACTGGGATTACAGGCTTGTGCCAACACACCCAGCTGTTTTTAGAATCTTTGACTCGTCCCCATCCATCCTCCTTCCAAGAGATGCAGCCCCAACTTCATGGAGGAGCCGAGAGAATTCAGCACATCCTGCCCACATTTTCCCCACTTTTCCTCCCAAGATCAAAGGGTCAAGTCTCTAGGGAAGGGGAATTGGCCCCACAGCCCTTTTCCAGTCTCAGTTTCACTGTTGAAAAAGCCAATCTTGAAGTACACTTTAGCATTTTCTAATACATACATATCAACTTAATGGCATAGGAAGATAAATGGGCTCTTCAAATTTCTGTAAAGTACAGCCTATGGAGAGAACCAACCCTGAAAACAGATAAGCCAGGAATAAACATCTCTAACTGCTCAAGGTTTATTAGGGCATGAATGTCTAGAAGTTGGGAGATTACTACAGAAGGGAGAAGGCCAATGAAGAGCTAACCACCAACTTCATTTTCCCCAAAACTGTATGAACTGATCTCACTCGAGAAGTGTGTACCAGAAAGTTCATGTCCAATTCAAGTTCCTGATCACAATGACTTGGCATCCAATTTTGACATGCAAAACCCAAGCTTGCCTGCTACATCACTCGTACCCAGTCTTCATGCTGAAGCAATCCTTCCTGCAAAATCCACTCCAGACACAAGATGGCACTAAATAGACTCAATTGGGTTAATATCGTGCTAGGATTCAACAGCAGACTCAGCAACCTGCAGGTGGACTGAGAATAAAACCCACAATGGAAAAGTAGACGTCCTGGGAGGTAGAGAGGGTAAATTTTCTTTTTTAGTTTATCAATTCAGTGAAAGAAACAATTGACTTTCAAATATTTTAAACCAACAATCAATTCTTGTTATAAAATACAAATCTACTCATAATGTGTTATTGTTTTCATATAGTGGGACATTTGTTATAATTCTTTTAATCTTTACATTTATGTTTGTAAGGGTTATTTATATGCTTTTCCCTTTTTCTTTCTTTCTTTGAAGAATTTTCATCATTTTAATGACTGCTATGTTCATAAAAAGAGTTGGCAAATATTGTTTGTTAAATTGGTATTTTATTTCATTAAATAATTGTAAAATCCATCAATAGAGTTGCTTAGGTATGCAGTGTTTTGTGAGAAAATACAAATATAATATTTTCCTAGAAAAAAAAAAAGAAAAGTAGACGTCCTGAAAACAGACTGTTATAGGAGCCATGAAAATTGACGATCTGAGTTTTTCTGCACTCATGGAACTTAATCTTGGCATAATTATCGATTTTCTGTGCATCGACTTCTCAATTTCAAAGATGAGTAGTTCTATAGTACCTATGTTGTAGGGATTCAGTTAGAACAGTACCTGACCCACTGTAAGTGCTCAATGAATGGTAACCTTAAGTTAAATATTACCTCACTACCATCAAACTTCACTCCTGCACCAACAGAAGCATGTCTTGAACGCTTCCTTAAGGCACAAGGCTGGGGAGCGAGCCCTCCAGCCCTCACAGCTGACCTTACTCAACTGTTCACCATGAGATGCAATGCAATAACTCTAACCCAAACTCACCAAAATTGTGTGTTCTTGTAAGACATTTAGAGTTTTACTTTCTGTATAACTACATGATACAGTTTGAGATAATCTAAACCTCATACTTTGTACAAAAATTGAGTTTAAAAAATATGGATGTCCAATTTATCTAACACTGTTTAAGAGACTTCCTTTCTCTAATTGCTTTTGCAAATTTGCCAAAAATCACTTGGTTGTGTTTACCTGGGTCTCTTTCCATTCCACTGGTCTATTTGGCCCTAGGCAAGACCCATTATCAGAAGTACCGGGAATGTGATTCCTCCCACTTCTCAGCTTTTCAAAATTGCTATTTGTTATTTTGCCTTTTCACATAAGTTCTAGCAGCAACAAAAAGTGTTTCTGAAAATATTGGAACTATGTGTAGGTAAATTTTGGGAGAACTGACATTCTTGCTCTATGTTGAGTTCACACACCCAGTAGGCCTATTTAGATTCCGTATTTTGTTAGTTTAATTTTTAACTACAATTCTACAACAACATTTTCTGTTAAATTCATGTTTTTTGGAGCTACTGTAAATCGTATTTTAAAAACACTTTCATTCCCAGTTTTTTTATTAGTATAAAGAAATAAAATTGGTGTGTTAGCCTCAGATCCTATAACAATTTTATTAATTCTTGGATGTTTTGAGTTTTAATGATTTGTTTCTGTGGATTTCACTGCATTTTCTATATAGACAATGTTGTCTTGTGAACAAGAACAGTTTCTTCCTTTCCAATTTATACCAGCTGCTGTGCCTTACTGCAGTGGTCAAGACTGAGTATAATGTTGAAAAGGAGTAGTGGGGTGGGCTTGCCTTGTTCCCAGTATTGGGGGAAGTCGTTCGTCTTTCACTAGCATAAGGTTCGATGTAGGTTCTTGTAAACTACATTTTACCAAGGTAAGAAAATTTCCTCCAATTTCTAGTTTGCTAAGAGTTTGTTGAGTCCGGAAAATCATTTGACAAAACTCCAACTGATACGATGTGGGTTTCCTTCAGACTGTTAAAGTGGTGGGTTACACCGATTCAATTTCAAATACTGAACAAGATTTGCATCCCTTTGGCCATGGCATGTTGCTCTTTTTATATATTGCTGGATTTGATTTGCTACTATTTTGTTAAGGAGTATTGCATCTTTGTTCATGACAAATATTGGTCTGTGGTATCCCATCTTTGTCTGGTTTTCATATTATGGTAATGTTGGCCTCATAAAATGAGTTGGAAAGTTTTCCTTCCTATTTTCTGGAAGAGGTTGTATAAAATTAGTTTTGCCTTTAAATGTTTGGTAGAACTTGCCAGGAAACCATCTGGGGCTGGAGATTACTTTTTCGGAAGGTTGATTGCAAATTTCTTTAGCAGTTATAATTAGTAGTAGTTATAATAGGGCTGGGTCACGTTATCTATTTCATCTTGGGCGAGTTTTGGTAATTTGTGGTTTATAAGGAACTGACCCACTTGAGGAATGTGTCCTTTTTGTGTAAGGTATTGATTTTGTACGTTCAGAGTTGTTCACACTATTCTATTATTAATATTTGTAGACTGTATCTCTTAGGCAGAGGATTGAACTCGGGGGAATTCAACCATTGAGCCATATCCCCAGCCTTGTTTTGTATTAAGCACCAAATTGCTTAGCACTGGTTTTGAATTCAGATCCTCGGCCTCAGCCTCCCAAGCTGCTGGGATTACAGGCGTGTGCCACCAGGCTCCTTTCATTTCTAATGTTGGAATCAAGTGTCCCCACTTTGTCATTCTTGTTCATCATTCGTCTTTCCAAAGACGCAGTTTTTTGTTCCATTGATTTCTATTATTTCTTGGTTTTCAAATTTTATGTTTATTATGTTTCCTTCCTCCTCATTCACACTTTTCTTACTCTGGTTTCTTAAAGGTAGATGTTTATTATTGATTAGAATTTTCTAATATAGTCATGAGATGCTCTAAAACTATGCTATGTGCATTGTATCTCACAAATTTTGATATTTTGTACTAAATATCCTTCAGTTCATAAGTGTGATGATTGGGTAGTTCACGATATTGTGAGATGTGCCTTACTCTACACCTTGTTACGCCATCAGACGTGGAAAATATATTTTCTATTTCCCTTGAGAATTCCTCTTTAACAGGTTATTCTAAAGTGTTAAATTCTAAGTTTGTACATATTGTTATTCTTCTGTTATTGATTTAGTTTAATTCCATTAGAGTCAGAAAATACATCATATGATTTCACTTTTAAATTTGTTATGGTTTGTTTTATGACCCAGGATATGGTCTATCTTGGTGAATGTGCATATTTGACAAGAATATGTATTGTTTTGTGGCTGAGTGGAGTGGTTTAAAAAACATCAGAACTAGTTGGTTAATGGTGCTGTTCAGCTCCTCCAAAACTTCGCTGATTTTCAGTCTATCAATTCTATTGATCACCAAAACAGTGTTGGAGTCTCTTCCATAACAGGATTTTTCTGTTTGAGGTCAATTTGCTTCATGTATTTTAAAGCTCTAGTTGTCTGGGTGATCTAACCCTCTTGTCATTATGGTGTCTTTGTTTATCTTCCTCTTTTTGCGCTCTTAAGTGTACTTCCTCATTAGTATAGCCACTTGAGCTTTCTGTAGTGTTTGCATGATTTCTACATCCTTTTGCTTTCCAACTAGCATTATCCTCAAGGCGCGTTTCATGTAGGCATTTAGTTGGGTCTTATTCCATTTATCCATTCTAATAACTGTATTAGACAGTCTTATTTAATATAATTATTGATGTGTTTGAATTGAGTTCTGTAATTTCCAATCTGCTACAAGGCATATCCAGTGAGCTCCCTATATTTTATTAGTTATGTTTTTCACTTGTAACTTTCATCAGGTCTCTTTAGTCTTCTATTTCTTCGTTGGTATTTTCCATTTGTTTCAACAGGTTCACCCTTACTTTCCAAAGCACTTTTATAATAGCTGCTTTAAATACTTCGACAAGTCCAGTGCCTGTATCACCTTGGCACTGGGGTCTGTTGATCTGTCTTTCCCATGCAAGTTGAGATTTTCCTAGCTTATTGTGCGCCAAGTAATTTTGGCTTATATCCTAGATATTTTGAAGATTATGTTATGAAACTCTGGCTTTTGTTTAAATATTACAGAAAATGTTGGCATTTTTGTTTAACCAGGCAATTAACCTGATGCCTTTTGAGCCTCCAATCCTGGTCCACCTTCCTTTCATGGTCTGTGGATCCAATATCCGTTCAGCTTTCAAAGCCTTTTCTGAACCATTCGGATCAGTCCTGTAAGAGTACCAAGGACAGCCTGGGACTCGGGCAGTGGTCTACCTTGTTTGGTTCTCAGAGGCTTTGGTGTGCTGCCTGGAGCAGACTCATGCTTTGACAGCTTGTGGTAAGCCCAGAGACTCCACAGAACTCTCAGGGTCAGGTTCCTGAACTCCTCCTCCTCTTCTTCAATTTTCTTCCTGACAGTTTTAGAGATTTCCTCAGGTTCTCCCTTCTAGTCTTTCAGCCAGAGAGCTAGGGCACTATTTCATGCACTCAGCCACTTGCTTTCTATGACTACATACACATCTGGGGACAAGCAGAACAAGGAAAAAAATATATATATAACCAGAGTTCACTTCAGGCCTCTTGTGACCATGGTTCCTCCCATTCAAATTTACACCCTGCTACTCCGTTTTAGGTAGCCACAGGCCCTCCCTGTTCCTACAGCAGGTATCCCCTTGGGAGTGGGGTCCCAGGGAACAGAAAATAGAAAAACATGCCATCTGGGGGTCTACTACTCAAAATAGAGGCTGAAGGCTTCTGGAACTCTGCCCACACCAATGCCCACTTTGGGACCAATGTGAGTCCAGACCAAGAACTCCAGATGCGTATGTGAAAAGCACCATCTGTTCAATGCTATTTCAAGTTCTAATCTTCTCCCCCAGTCCGTTTACCACCATTGACTCTTCCAAGCCCTCCGTGCCTTTTTCTCCAGGTTTTATAGCTAGATTCAGTGGGAATGACAGTCACGTGTCCTTACACCATCATACCCAGAATCAAAACTTTTCTCTGCTCTCACTTTATAACAGCCACCTCAGCCATGATGTGGATGGTAGCCTGGGGTCCACCATGAGTTCTGTCTCAGTCTAAGCCTCTGATTCCTCCCCCTCTGTCTCCGCCTCCCTTCTTTTTGAAAGCCCTCTTCCTTCCAGTATTGCGGCAGGTCTAGCTTCCAGCATCACTCCTGGATTACGGAAACTGCTGGTCCCAAGAACTCTAACCTTTGACCTCTGCCCTTTTTCCAATCTGTAATAGCTGTTCCTACCACTGAATGTTCCTCAGCATTAGACATGCCAGCTAGACAGGGCTGCTTCTTCCTCTCGTTTCAGGAAGGGCCCTGGGCTCCTCCTGCCTCTTACCAGCCTGCCAGACCTTCCAGCTTCTTGCCTAGACCATCCAAGGCCCCCATTTCTCCAAGCCTTTTGCTGCCATCTCAGGGCTTTGATTTCAAGTCTGTCCATTTTCAATTAGTTTCACATTCCTTGCATTCATATCAAGCATATACAAAATACATATTCATTCTACAAACTAGAGTTAGCATGGATTTTTTTTTTAAGAAGAGTTTCTTGTACATTGGAGGCCCAAGAATAGAATCCCAAGTTCATTGTGTGCTTGCTTGTTCATGTCCTTCTCAGCCAAAGACACCAAAAATGCCATGGAAAAAGTTGACAGGCAATCTCTTGTTGGCAGAACCATCTGGTTTGTTAAATAAAGAGCTATTAAAGATCGCTGCCTTGTTGTCTAGATTTAATCAGCCTCCTGTCCCATCTTTCCTCCCACCCTATGACAGATCTGGGAATGGGCAGAGATTCAAACGCTGCAACACCTTCCCAAGGAGGTAGGGGATAGACATATTTTTAATGCCATTTTATTAGAGCATTTTAGTAACTGCGGATATATATTACAAGTTTTGCTTGTAAGCCAGCCCTTTTCATGTTTTTAAAGGAAACATCCACTTGTATGAGACTAGTTCTACCACGAACAAAAGATTCCTCTTGGGGAAGCCCGAGTGTTTTGGTTTGCCTCTGTGCTCTTCGCACTCTTCATTCTCGTTTCCAAAAGCAGTATCAACAGAAGACTTGAAACCAAGGAGAAATCTGGATAAACTTGAGCTTCCCTTGCCTTTAGCTGCTTGCTTTTATCCCCAATCTTAGTGGTTAGGTGGGTAAGCAGTATACTCCTGTTCACCTGGCTGTAGGTGACACCTCCAGTAGAGAATTACGATGGCAAGGTCATCTAGAAGTTCCTTCAGGAACTTGGAGTTCATTCTTATCTCAAACTGCTTGAGGCCACCAACCATTCACTTGGGCCTGTGCAGTGTCCAATGGGTGACCTTTTGATAACAGAAGGCCCGAACTACACACACAAATGCTGCCATTTCCTTAACGTCCATCTTGTGAAGGACAATTATGTTCGATTACGCATGAGCAGATTACTGATTATTTCATTTTTTTGATCTGATCATCTTTCTAAGCCTCAGACTTTTTTTTTTTTTTTTAAATTCCACGAATGCCCCCAAATCCCAACATTGGGAAGGTGAAGTTGAGACCCGAGGCTCCGACTTTTGGCCATCTTGCAAATACACTTTCACAAAACCCATTACTTCAGTGACACACCACCTAGTGGGCAAAACTGATTTGGTGACAGACTGTTCCAGAGCCACTGAAATATTACCATTTGAAAATGTGTCTGAAAGTAACTCCTATTTAACAGAAGTACAGAAAAAAAATAGATAAATCCTATGAAAAAATTAATTTCCCTCACCACAAGGACAATATTCTGTGACAAGAAATATATCAGTGGTCACTGAGGATTCGCTTTAGTGGGATGACCAGTGACCTGCCTGTTAGGAATGAAGACAGGGATGCTGTTATGCTGTTGGATACAGTCCTTCCTGGAGGGCCACACTAAATACTAAGATGGCACGATGCTTTATTGAGTTAGAACTGAGTAGGGTCTCTGACATAAAAACTCTTGCTATATGTTGTCAAAGAAATCTCCACAGAGGGGACAAAATTCTACAACCGCCCCCCACCCCCCACCCCACTCAAACCTTTTCTTTTGGGAAGAGTTATTTCATCTAGAAGATGGGATTTCAACTAAGACAACTGAGTTTTAATGGTCTGATAACACTGAAATGGATTTGCTGATCTCTACTTTCCATTATTCACCAAAGCCCCCAACCTACACCTAAATACTATAAACATATTGATAATGTTGACATTCTTGGAACTAAATGATGACCTTGGACTCCCCATTATTTTTTTCTTCCTCTTAATTGTCTGCCCTAAATAACAAGTGCTGGCTCAGTCTTCCCCAAGGGCAACTGTCAAAGAAATATTCTTTCAACACCCATGACTGCATGAAAATTAAGAATATGCTGCCAATTCTAGGCTGGAGACAAGAATTTAATCAGCACAGAGAGCTCCACCAAGGTGTCAAAGTTTTGAGTTCCCTGTTGACATTAAGCAGTATTTGTAACACAAATTTCCTAAAGCATTGTTAGAAAAACACATCATAAAACGCCCATCTCAATGCCAAAAAAAAAAAAGACCAACATTAAATTTAAATTCAGGACCAAGATTCTCACTTAATACTTTTAAGCTAATCAGTAACTCTAGGGGTGTGAGGGGCCTCAATTAATATCACTGATGTGGATCTTTCTCAACTTTCCTTCCCTTAAGGATCCTCTGCGGTCAAGTGCTTTGCCTCTTCTCCCATCTAATGCCATACAGAAAACCGATTTCCTTCTGAACTATTTATTCACCTTCTTTCCATGTTTAAACAAGGGCACTGCTATCCGGTCACCAGAACAGGAATGGCCTCATTATTCTAGGCTGTGGTGACCTTGGTGAGACCAATATGGCCCAGTCTCTTAGTCTTTCTCATTCCACAAACCCCCCCCCATTCTTTAGATAAGGAGAAACCAAAGGAATGAAGACAATTTTAATACATTAGCAGGTTTTGAGCGTCTACTGATTTTTGGCAGACTATTAAAAGAGCTATTTTTCTTTCCATAGAAAAATTATCTGTTGTAAAATATTCCAGGACTTCCATCCGATGAAATACCAGTGGAAGCTCAGAGCCTCCCCACAGCCAGTCAGAACTAGAGATGAAATGAACCAGAAACGGACTCTGCAGGGTCAGTAGCAGCCAGAGTGGCTTTACTCACCCTCATGTGCTTTTCCCACGGAGACCTAGTATGACATCCTGAGTAAGATAATGACTTGACCAGAGACCCTGGGAGATACGGCTCCTCCTACTAGGGAGGGTCCATGCTGGAGGAATGACACAGGGCATCCACCCCTGGATGGCATTACTGCCTGTTGGGTGACAGGCACAAGGCATGTGAGGTTTGGAGAAAATAATTAAGTCCAAGCACATGGGAAGGAGCTCATAAATACCTAAATCTAGGGAAGCCCGTGGATGCTATGAGTCCAAGTAATTAAGATTTTTGTGGAGGCAGAGGAAGATAAGTATCTTTCAGGATGGGGTGCACTTAGCTGGCAGAAGACAGGTGACCATCCAGGACTTGAGAAGTATACAAACAGTTCCTCTCATTTCTCCTTTCAGGACAGTACAGCATCAAGCAGAACTCACAGGAGTCAAACCCAGGGACACTGAGCATACTGGCTCTTAAAATGCCCTCGCTATTTCCTGCTTCTGAAAAGCACAGGATACCCAGGCTCTGGACCCAAAGCTGATGCATTTGTAAAGTAGACAAATCCAAACTTGATCCTATGTCGTTGTGGTAAGGCGAGATTGCATATGATCACAGCACAAGGCTGACTCTCAGGCAGTGCTCGTTGATGCCGTTATGCTAGTTATCGTTTGAGAATTATAGAGATTTAACCTAAAGATCTCCAAAGCTTCCCAGCTCCCAAGTTCCATGTTTCCTAACATTATTCCAAGGCCCCTGTGGGTATGCACTGTGGAGTGACTGGCACTAGAGGGCGCACTTCTACTAGTTGTTTCTGCCTGCCATCCCAGGCTTCCCAGATGACGCTACAAATCTTCCTTAATATACTATATTAATCAAAACCCTATAAAAATCAGAAATATGCTTTAGGGAATTATTTAAAATAAAATCACACACCAAGGGAGAAGGAAAGACATGGCATTGGGAACCGAAATGGATAAAATTAAATTCCATGCATATCTGTCAGGCAGCAGCACCTGCCTCTACCTAAAACCAGAAGCAAACACACGCCCCACCACCTGCTCCAATACCCAATTTCCTACATCCCGATAACTATCTTTCACATCCACCAACAAGGCAGACAACTGGGCATAAGGACCTATAGGCGGCCCTGTTCCCATTCAGCCCAGCCTGTCCTGCCCTGACCCTCACCTCAGAAACTCCCAGCTGCTGGAAATGATTCCCACGTATGTTTACAAAGGCATACAGCTGCAAGTTTTTATACAGTTTTAAATTTCAACTCTTAAATATTATGTTACAATTCTCATATACTATAATATAGTAACGTCTACAAGAATTTTAGTTTCTTAGGACTTTCACTGTAGATCTGTACAATGAGATTTTCTAAAAATGAAGATCCAATGTAGTCATTTGCCTACCATTTAAATCTAAATTCCTTGTGTTATAGCTCGCTTAATGTATTTTCATGTTATTTTTGTAGATCATGAGATACACAAAATAAGAGACATCATAATCAAAAAGGGGCAAAGCATGTATTTTTGACCATATTCAGTTATCTGTCAGCTCTGAAGTTCAGATGCTCACAAAAGAAGGAAAAATGAAGTCTCCTTTTGAAAACAGCGACTAAAATCTGGGTTGATTATGTACACCATTATTTGCCTTCCAATATTGAAACGTATGCAAATACATTGATACGGATCCATTAAAGGATACATTTAGAAGTCAGATACATGCTACAACATGGATGACCTTTGAGGAAACATTATGCCTAGTGGAGTAAACCAACACAAAGAGCAAATAATGATGGCACTTATGTGAAATATCTAGTATGGGCAACTTAAGAGGGGTTGAGGGGGAAGGAGACCGGGGAGTAATTGCCTTGAAGTAGCCCAGAGACTCCCTCCTCAGAAAACCCTTACCATTATTAAAGAGAACCCCCGACCATATTTGTAACATCTATGTTCCTCCTCTTGTCAGGACATCATTTGGTGACCCAGATGGGACTCAAACCCACAGTCCCCAGCTTAGGAAGCTAGTGTTGGGTTTATTGGCTGTAACCAGTTCAGAGGAAAATTTTATTAAATGAAAGCCCCTCTGAACTGGCTACAGCCAATAAACCTGCTGCCTGGTAATTCCTCAGGTATCCATCTCCAGCCTCTTCTGTGCTACATCAGCCTAATGGGTAGAGAATTGGAGGTGATGAAAGTTTTGACAATGGTGGTGGCGGCACAGGTAACTAATACCATTGAATTACACAATTTAAAATGGTTGAAATGGTTTAATGATAAGTCTTTGACTTTTTATTGTGGTAAAAATACATATCAAAAAAATACTCCTTGGCTAAAAACAAATGGCATAAGGCCCACCACAGAACTCATCACAGCAAGACAGACAGGATTTCCAGATGCAGGTGGCATGGCTTTCTGACCTGGACGTATGCACCAGTAGTTCTGGGGGTGTCACCTTGTGTGCAAATAAATCCGAGCCCTGTGCAGCCCTTGCAGACCGACCCAGGCAATAAAGCCATGTGTTCAAGGCTGCTTGCCACCACCCATCCCGTCTCCTTGGCCAACGCAGTAGATTCCCTTTATTTAATAGCTATTTCCTGGCAGCTATAATTACATGCTCATTAGACATGAATTGTTTTGCCATCCTAATAGTCATTACAGGCTGTCAGTGATTAGTATTTTGTTTTTGTTTCTAAAAATATACAAGCATTTCTCATGTCCTCTACTGAAACTAAATACTGTAGACCACGAATTTCCTACAGGAGCAAGAAATAACACTGGTTCTTGGGAGCAGAAACAGAATAAATATTCCAAAAGTTCATGGTCTTCACAGAAGTATAGCACATAAGTATACAGTGTAGAGGCAGAATTCAAATTTCATGGAAGCCGAGAGTACAGGGTAATTATGAACAAAATGTATTAGAAGTTCCTTAGGTAGATAATGGGGGAAAGTTGACAAATACTGCCTTGTGACCCATAATTTCTTAAACTGAAAAACATACGCTTCGCAGATAGTGACTTTAAGAAAAAAGTTTTTAACTGAAAAGATTGAAGAGGCCTGAAGCAAAACTTTTCAGCACAGTATGCATCTATTTGTGCATCTATTTGTGAAGAGTATTGCCCTCCATTTGGCCCAAATGCTTAGCTTTTAAGACCACCATACACATGCACTCATGCAAACTGTCCCGGGCCAGACTCTAGGCCCATTTGGCAGGAACCACCTTGGCCAAATGTACCGAACACTGCATCAGTCAGGAGTGAAGACCGACAGAACCCCATGCTCCAGGACGGGCCTGAGGGGACAAGCAGGAGGCAGGCCAGGGAGGTGTTGCAAGTCTGGGCTCTCAAGCCAAAGGAACTCAGGGTTGAGGCCACCTGGCATTGTCTCTACTCAACAAGCAACTGTGAGCACATGGTTTGACTTCTTGTGAGCACATGGTTTGACTTCTGGGACTTCAAATTCCTCCTCAGAGGAAAAACACAAACCAGCACACATGGAGATATTTCTCAAGGAACTGCAGTGACAGTCAAATGAGAGAAATATATATTTATCAGTCTCATGGAAGCTTAAGCAGTCATGGGTGAACTACTGTACACCTACTAAGTGGACAGTTCCCCATCATTAAGGGCACTTTCCTCACCTGGTTTCCAGCCATGGATACTCTACACCAACACGCCTCCACAGCTCTTATTCCAGGGACCTGCAACCATCTTTCCGACAAGCCCCGACTTATAAGGTAAGCTTTGGGCTCTCGTTCAGCCCAAAGTACCTTCAGATAAAAGGCAGAGATCTTAAGAGTTTGAGCAATATGTACTCCCTTTATGCTAATCTATTTAGCCAAGATGGGGCACACTCACTCCGGCTGCTCAAAGGCACAGTGGAATGGAGCACGTCCAAAAAAAGACTAGCAAGGGGGTAAAGTGTGGAGTGTGATTTTAGGTTGCCCAGAAAGATTCAAAATACTTTGAAAAATATCCCTATCCCCCCCCCAGCCCCCCGCGCTTGTGCACATGCCATTAAGAGAGGCAAGGGCTCCAGGGTGCATCCCCCTAGGTGGTTAATACACTGTAATTCACACTGTGTAACAGTGTTACACCTCCAAGTCCTTCCTTCCCACACATCAGGTCTGGGAAGGGGCCCTAGCAATGAGTCCACATGGTCCTTCGTTTCACACAATTTGTAAAAGAAAGGCATTTTAACAGCAGTCACTTCAGAGTATCATCTACTAACCATGCTGATTCTTCCACCTCAAGTCCTCTTGGCCAAGAATAAAACCATGAGGATAACCAAAACACACATCCTTAGCGAGAGCTCAGGCCTGACAATGGGAGTAAGATGTATGTTGTACCCAGGTAAGTTGCTAAAATACAGTAGAGGGACTCTGGGGAGCAAGTATGGGTAGGCACTACAAATGAGTTGTATTTAATTAGTAAGCAATAATCACATGCCAATGGCAGCCTATTAGAAAGGAGGCCAGAGCAAAGTCAAGGGACCTATTTTAACAGCTTTCTTCCCAGTGGAGAAGGGACTGATGTCACACCATGTGCTGTCTGTCACTCATCTTACCCTCCTTCCTCCTCTTGCTGAGCCAGATGATGCTCTAGCAGAATAAGGGGTCCTCAGAGAACAAAGAACAATGTTGTATAGTGGGTTTGAGATGGCCCTATAGTAGATACTAAGGTGACCGAAGCCTAGAGGTCTTTGAAACCACAAGCTTTCCAAAATCACCTGGCCCTGAAAACCAACAAATTTTTGCAGAATCCTCCAAGAAATCATGGAGGAATATTAGAAAGTGATGACCGACTATGGTCTGAGATCAGAAGAGAGAAAACAGTGTTTAACAATAGGTGAAGAGGAGCCCGTTGGTTGTAGCCAGGTGATTCTTCCCATCATGTGAACACACTAGTCACAGGAGGACAGCCTTTCAGAGAAGGTAGACTGGCAGCTTAGCCAAGCACAGGATCTGAACATGAACATGGACACTGGCAGGAAGCGCTGCAGCTCAACTATGATGTAGCCAAGAGGAATTCAGCCCAAGGTGGGCCCAAGCAGGCAAATTCCAAGGGCCTCATTATGCAGTGACTTTCTGCATCAGCAGTCATTCACGAAAGGTGCCAAAATAAACATTGACATTCTACAAGACTTTCCTAATGCTAGGTAACTAAGACAGTTACAGATAAATCTGGAAGGTTCCAGATTTTCTCAGTATCAGTTGGTCTAATTAATACTGGAATTTATGGTGCTTTTAAGAATCATATGGGAAAAAGTATGTACCTGGAGATATAAAGCAAGCTTATTTCCAGAGAACAGGTAATACCAGAGAGGTTATGAAATCTGTCTACATAAAACATAATTATCAACCCCAAAGCCTACAAATTTTCTCATACCTATATACTCTAACCTAGAGAGATCCACACATGTACAGAAACAAGAATTTTTATAGCATGTTTTTAAGAGTAAAACATTAAGGCAATCTAATTCCATCCAAAGGAAGATTATGAAACTATGTACATCCAGAAACACTTCATGAAGAGGTCTTTGGAATACTGAATGACAATATCACAGAAAATATGTATAATCCTATTAATAGTTTGCAAAAAGAAAAACAGTACTACATGTGGCCTGGAGATTAATATAAGCAGTGGTCAGCACGGCAATAATCAAAGAGGAAAGGAAAAGGTTACTGCAAATTGCTCCATTAAGGTCCTTCTACATTATTAATATACGATTTTATTTAAGGTCAGTGGTATGTCCACATGTATTTATTCTCTCCTTTGTATGCTTGTAATGTTTTATAATAGTTCAAAATGTATGATCAAATTAATTCCAAGTTGATACATTCTAGTACATAAATGAATACATTTCCTAAATGAGGAGGAAATAATTCCATTTCCCTGAAGTGCAGCATGCATCATTTGTGTACAGTCACCCCTTGATATCTGTAGGGATTGCTTCAAGGACCTCCCTGTAGATACCAAAATCCACTGAGGCTCAAAGTCCCTTTAAAAAAAAAAAAAAAGCACAGTATTTGCATATAACCTACATACCTCCTCCCATATACTTAGATCTGCTTTATATGTTGTAGATTGTTATTATACTGTTGTTCAGAAAATAAGGACAAGAAAAACATCTGTACATATTCAGTACAGATGCTTTTTCTCCCCCTCTAATACTTTCCACGCCCAGTTGGTTGAATCCATGGATGTATAATCTATGGATCCAGAGGGCTGACTGTTCTGAGTCTTTATTCACACGAATGTATACTTTTGTGAGGTTATAATTATGATATGCTGTGAATTTTAATATATCTGACAAATTTGGCAGTAAGTATTTTAATGCTGAATATGTTAGAAATTCTATAAACTTGTAACATTTAACAATAGAGGTAGACTATTAGGTGAAAATGTTTAATCATTTTGTTGTAGGTCACTACACATTGTCAATACATTTTAGATACAAATGGTTGCAAGACTTGTGTGTCTGGCCAAGAGAAACATGGATCAAATTTCTCCTCTCTGAAACATACAAAAAGCTAGACTAAATATAACAACTCATTTTAAGGTACTAGACATCAAGCAACACAGATGCTATTTCAGAAAGTTGGAAAACAAAGGAGGTTAAGTCCTCAACTGGCCCAGCTTACTGCCTTGAGAAGATTCTATGCCATGACAGAGGAGGGGAAGCCTGCAAGGCTCAGACTCCCCAGGTTACAAGACCTAGGGGAGCAAATTAGACTTCAGAGGAAATATAGCAAAGAAATGCCCAAGAAAGAAACCTGGGAATCAATTGAGTGTCCCCTGTGAGTATTCAGAGTTCCTGAGGACAGGAAAAGAAACTCCATAGGGAATGGGAAGAAAGTTACCAGCATGATACAGGACTATTACCACCGGCCGGACTAGGAAGTCTATTGGGGCACTTCGTACACCATGCATAAAGATCTTGTTCTATTCACAAGAAATCATTAGTCCCAGACTAAATGCTTCTCTGGTTCCATCTAACACAAAAGCAATATGCAAAAACAAAACTGTCCGCGTAGATGTGTCCCAGAACAAACTTCACAAATATTTGCAAGAGTACAAAAACATCAGCATGCAACCAGCACAAGTTAATGTGTGTGGAAAAACTAACTAGGCATTCAAAGAAGCAGGAAAATAAGACTAGAGAAATATTAATCTATTAAAATTAATATAAGAATATCAGTCAGGAACCTTAGAAACCTCTTACAATAGCATCCCATATATTCAAAAAGTTAGGGATATGAAAAATTAACATCCAAACTCAACTTCTAAATGAAAGCCATACATGAAAATCACACTGGATAGAATTAACAGCAGATTAAATAATGAAAGTAACGATTTATGAAATTGAAGACTTAATGCAAATTATCCAAAATTAAACATAGGGGGAAATCATTTAAAAGTAAACCAAGCATTGGTAAGCTGTGGCACATATTTCTTATTGGAGTCCTGAAGGAGACAAGATGGACGAGATGACAAAAATGTCTGAGGGAATGACTGAATTTCACTCAGTTTGAGGAAAATTTTAAGTCAATAGATCTAAGCCATAAACACAAGAAACACGAAGAAAACCACATAAATTCAGACCAAATTGATCGAAACCACTGATAAAGGGAAATAAAATAGACACAGGTACAGGGAACAAAAACAAATAACGGCAGATTTATTGGTGGAAATGATGTGAGAGGAGAACAGAACATATTGAAAGCACTGATAAAAAATAAGATTATGGCATTTGCAGGTAAATGGATGGAGTTGGAGAATATCATGCTGAATGAAATAAGCCAATCCCCAAAACCCAAATGTTGTCTGGTAAATGGATGCTGATCCATGATGGAGAGAGGGGGCGTGGGGAGAAGACAAACTTGGATTGGGCAAATGGGAGGGAGGGAAGTAGAGAGAATATGGGGGAAGGAAAGATGGTGGGATGAGATGAACATCATTACCCTAGGTACATGTATGACTGCACATGTGGTGCAACTCCACATCGTGTACAACCAGCGAAATGAAAAAGTTGTGCTCCATTTGTGTAAAATGGACCAAAATGCATTCTGCTGTCATATAAACCAATTAGAATAAATTTGAAGAAAGATATCCAGAGACAAGATTTAGAGAGCACTGGGAAGGAATTAGTCATTTTTAAATACATATATGAAATTGAAATTTTATCATGAATACAGACTGCCAACCTAGGGTCTTACTCCCCATGCAAATATACTTGAAAAACCAAGGATTTGTCAGACGTGCAAAGGTGAAATAACTAACCGACAGCAGGACTGCACTACAAAGTCCTTCAGGCATAATGGAAATGGTGCCAAATGTCACCATCTGTCTTTAAGAAATAAAGAACATTGAAAAAGGTAACTATGATGGTATTATTTTACAATTACTAAAGCTCCTTGAAAAGATAATAGACTGCTTAAACATAACAATTTTATATAGGATTTAAAATACACATAAAAGTAAAGGGTTTGACAATGGTGTTGAATGATTTTTATACTGTCTACAGTGATTTAATATCACTTAAAGTCTGATGAGTTAAAAATACACTATTATCCCTAATGCAATAGTGTCCATTGCAAGAAACTGTAGCAAGAAAAAAAAAACTACACAAACTTTAATAATTCTAGAAGCACAAAGGGGGTAAAAGCAATGAAGTTTCAGATGAGAAATAACAATAAGCAAATTTGTAAGTTCAATCCTAAACAGTCAAATAATCTAAATAAGCCAATTTAGAGTGAGATTGCATAAAAAAGTGAGACCCTAGATGACTCCTATAAAAGCAAACTTCTCATGTGAGGGCAAAAATAAAGTAGACAAATGAAAAAATATGCAAGGCTAATGCTAATCCAAAGAAAGTAGTACTGACTATTCATTTCAGCCAATAAGGATTTTCAGAAAATATTGCCAGAGATGAAAAAGTATCTTTTCATAACAGTAAAGAGGTCAATTTGTGAAGAGTAATCGAGTATCTGAAGCAGAAACAGATTTTTAAAAACCCTACAATTAATGTTGAAAACTTCAACAGTACACACGGCAATCTATAAAAGACAAAGTCAGTATGTAGATTCTAAAAACTATCCACCAACTTAACCTAATTGACATTTATAGACTATTCCACACAACAGATTGTACTTTCTGCTCAAGTACCCATGAACATACCAGACTGTGACCCATAAAAGGTCTCAATAAATTTAAAGGATTCCAGTTGTACAAGGCATGTTCTCCAAGAACAATGGAATTAACTTCAATAATAGAAAGATCTCTGCCAAATCTTCAAATATTTTTATAATAAGTAACATGCTTCTAAATAAGCCAGGGTTGAGCAAAAAAAAAAAAAAAAATCAGAAGGGAAATTATGAAGTATTCAAAAAAGAAAATACAGCACATCAAAATGTATCAGGCACTGGTAAAGAGCAGTATGGGAAACTTACAGCACTGAAAGTCCAAATTAAAAACAATAAAGGTCTTAAATCAATGAAGGAAGTTTCCACCTTAAACGGAAAAAAGATCAAGTTAAACCCACAGTAAACAGGAAAGGTAGTATCGAAGACGACATTGGTGAAATTTGACAAAGATAAAAATTAATCTGGTTCCTTGAAAAGATCAATAAAATTGATATAACTATCTAGGGTGATCAGAAAAGACACCACAAATTGCCACGTTGATAACACTACAAACTGCACATATGGAAACACAAGAAATACCAGCCAGGCGCGGTGGCACATGCCTGTAAACCCAGCAGCTCAGGAGGCTGAGGCAGGAGGATCACAAGTTCAAACCAGTCTCAGCAATGATGATGCACTACACAACTCAGTGAGAACCTGTCTTTAAATAAAATAGAAACAAAACTAGGGATGTGGCTCACTGGTTAAGTGCCTGCGAGTTCAACCCATAGTACAAAAAAAAAAAAACTTTAGGCCAAAATATGCAACAACTTACATGAAATAGACCAATTTCTTTGACTGAAGCTTTCTAGTAAAGTCTCAATCAAGAACCATAGATACATGAAATAGCCCAATAATTATTAAAGAAATAAAATTTGTATGTTTCCCAGAAAGGCTTCCCCAGGCCCAGGTGACTGCCTGTGTTGGTAAATTCCAAAAAGTTTGAAATGATGACAATCCTACACAAACTCTTTCAGATAACTGAAGGGTTCACCCAATGAGACTAGAATCGCTAACAAAATCAAATGCATTGAAGAAAAATACAGGGCTGGAGTTGTGGCGCAGTGGTACAGCGCTTGCCTAGCATGTGTGAAGCACTGGGTTCGATTCTCAGAACCACATATCAATAGATAAAAATAAAGGCCCATTGACAACTATTTAAAAAAAGAGCAACATGAACAAAGATGCAACTATGTAAAAATTAGAAAACCAAATGCAACATTAAAATACATCATGACCAAGTACAGTTTGTCCCTGTTTAACAATTTAAAATTATATCAATAAAATACTGCTTAAGAAAAAAATTAACAAAATCTAACATGTATTCCTTTTCTAAGGAAAAGATGGAAACTTCAAGTTGGTAAAGAACAAAAAAGAAAAAGAAAAAAATACCCTCTAGAAACTCTATCAAATGGTAAAAGAATGTTCCTCTCAAGATAGCTAGGTAAGAATTTCCACTCTAGCACTTCTGCCCAACTTGTTTAACGTTATAGCCAGTACAAGAAATTCAAACACATGTAGATTGGAACAAAAATGAAAAACTGGCATTATTTACTGATAAGAACACCTCAGAAAAATCCTATGAAAACTAGTTAAATGATTAAGTTCAACAACATTGCATGGCACAAGATCAATATGTAAAATTCAGTTGCATATCTAAATGGTACCAATGAGCAATTAGAATTTGACAGTTTAATACATTGAAACCATAAAATGCTTAGAGATAAATTACAAAAAAGGTATGTTGTCCCTATGTACTGAAAGCTACAAAATATTCCTGGAGAAATTCATGACCTAAGTGAATGGATGAAAAAAAAGAATTCTGAAGATATCGGCTCTCTCCAAATTGATCTATAGATATAATACATGCCCAATCAAAACCCAGCAGGCTTCCCCCCCCATAGAAATTGAGAGGCAAAATAAAATTCATAAGGAAATTCAAAGGACCAAGTATAGATCTTTTGAAAAAGCAAAGACATGAACAAACCTAGAAGACTTCTAACTTCCTAACTTCAAGGCTTATTCTGGTGCTACAATAATCACAACAGTATGGCATTAGCATCAATAATAGACACAGACCAATGAAACAGAATAGAGTACCATAATAGATAGAGACTAGTGATTTTTAACAAAGGTGCTGAGATAATTCAGAGGGGGAAAAAAACACTGTCTTAACAAATGATACTGGAATAGTTCTTCATACACAGGTACAGTAATAGAACTTTGATCCAGACTAGGCAAAAACTAATTCAAGATAGATCAGTTTAAAAACTAAAAGTACAAACATTTTAGAAGAAAAATGACAAATCTTTTTGACCAATTTAGGTAAAGATTTCTCAGATACAACACTAATGCATTGTTCAACTGATAAATTTGATGTCTTCAAAACTAAAAGTGACTGCTCTGAAAGACACTTAAGAAAATGGAGCTTTGATATAAGGAGTGTAACTAAGAACAGAGTAGGGAAAGAGCATGAGAAGAAGATTAACATTAAACAGGGAGGAGAGGTGGGAGGGAAAGGGAGAGAGAAGGGAAGTTGCATGGAAATGGAAGGAGACCCTCATGGTTATACAAAATTACATAAAAGAGGAAGTGAGGGGAAAGGGAAAAACAAGGGGGAGAAATGAATTACAGTAGATGGGTAGAGAGAAGATAGGAGGGGAGGGGAGGGGAGGGGGGTTAGTAGAGGATAGGAAAGGCCGCAGAATACAACAGACACTAGTATGGCAATATGTAAAACAGTGAAGTGTAACTGATGTGATTCTGCAATCTGTATACGGGGTAAAAATGGGAGTTCATAACCTACTTGATATATCGTATTTCACACTTTGATTCAAGAACTATGTAATGTTTTGAACAACCAACAATAAAAATAAAAAAAAATTAAAAATAAAAAATAAATAAAAACTAATGGATTTTTGAGTTAAAAAAAAGAAAATGGAGTGGGGGGCTACAGGGTAGGGAAAATACTTGCAAATCAGATTTAAATGGCTTGTACCTGGAAGATTAAGGAATTATCAGTAAGAAGTCAATAAGAGAAATAGTAAGGAAAAATATGGAACAGGACAATTAAAAACTAGACAATAGATGAACAAACATTCCACCCAAAGATGAATGGATGGTGATTAAGCACATAAAAAGATTCAATATCATTAGTCACTAGGTAAATGGAAGTTAAAACCTCAGTGAGGCACAAAACAAAGCATGTGATGAACAAACTGGAGTCACACACTACTGTGGGAATATAAAATGGCCCCACTCCTTTGGAGATGCTTGGCAGTATTTTTGAAAGGTTAAATATACACCTACTTTATGATTCAACCCCTCCCTCTTAGATTTGTACCACAAAGAAATGAAAGCATATGTCCACACACTTGTACCCCAATGTTCACCACAGCTTTATTTTGAACTGTCTAGAACTGGAAATACCAAATACCCATCAGCTCATGGATGAATAAACTGTGGTATAACCATGCAATGGAATGCTACTTTTCTGTTAGCTTTCCATCTCTGACAAAACACTGGAGCTAATCAACTTAGTAAGAGAAAAGGTTCATTTTGGCTCACGATTTCAGAAGTTTTGGTCCATAGTCGCTTGATCCTGTTGCTTTGAACTTGTGGTGGCACAGGACATTGCAATAAGAGCACTTGGTAGATAAGTCTTCTTAGCCTTATGGCCAGAAGGGAAGAGAAGGGGAGGGGGAGCTGGGATGCCAATATCCACTTCAGAGACTTTCCCTCAATAACCTAACTTCCTCTCCCCAGGCCCCATCTTCTAAAGGTTTCACTACCTCCTAATAGTACCACATCCAGGGAAGCAAGCCTTACACATATGGATCGTTTGGGACATTCATGATCCAAATTATAGCATCTTCCACAAAGCTATCAAAACATGCAATAAGAATTTCCCAAAAAAATTCTGCCGAAAGTGGAGCAATAAACAAACACTATATAATTCAGTTTACATAAAATTGTACAAATCAGACTGTAACTTATGGCGTTAGGAAGATCAGTGGTGATAGGAAGAAATGGGTGACATTGGGACCAGAGGGCCTATCAGGGAGCATGAGGAAACCCTGGGATGATGAATACATTCACTATCTTGGTCGAGACAATGGTTTTTCCAGTGCATACGTGTCAAAAATCTGTCAACATTTTAATATATTATAAATTATGCCTTAAAATATCAATAGTTACCTAACAAAAGGCAATAGTTTAAAAAACTAATGCCACCATGACTTAATACTCTCCCCAGCACATCACGTCAGAGCTTTGTGCCATCTCTCTGGAGCATCTTCACATCTCAGAGCTCAACAATGCCTGGCAGGGAGTCAACTTTCAGCTGATGTCTGAGTGAACAACCTTTTTTCTTAAACACTAAGCAATCGAAACTTCACTCCTCTGCCATAATCCTCGTCCTCCCAGGCCTGGATCCAATCTGCAGGTTTCAGAAAGGAACCTGCCCAACAGCACCCTCGCCTCGGCTCCTGTTGGGCCTGACAAGGTGACAAGTTGGCTGTGGGAGTAAAGGACACAGAACTGTGAAACTCAGTGGGTGACCAACTCCCACCAACATTGTTTCCTCTCTGAACTTCCTTCTCTGCCTTCTTCCCAGCTTTGTCTTATTGTATATGTAGAGATAAATATTTAAGCTCCTTGCCTCTGGTTTTATAAAGAGCCGTTTCAACTGCTGATGGATCTACCTCAAAAAAAAAAAAAAAAAACACCAAAAGCCTTTCCTACTTCTGGTAGTTCTCCTTTAAGTCCTGGCCATTGGTGTGGTTTGAAATCATGACCCTTGAGGAGGAGGGAGGGGCAAACTTTCCACCCATCAAATGCATCACACCTTGATGGACCAACCCTGGTGCTGCCAGGGGCTTAAGCTTTCCTCAGTCACACACCCCCATGCCCTCCATCCCTCAAGATGCCACTCCCTGTACTGTCCCTGTGAGAGCACAGCCAACTCGCTCCTGGGAGGTAGAAAACTGGTGGGGAGGATGCAGGCTCCCCCAGGAGATGCCTTAGGGCAGTGACAGTAGATTCCACACTCATCAGGAGCAACTCGGGACAAGTTGACACTTTATCCACCAGTCCATATCCATGGGCAACACTGGCTTCAAAGTCACTTCTTGCTTTAGGTTCTTATACAGATTTTCCCATAACTGGAGTAAACGAATGGCTGACAGATTTGGGGGAGCCAGCACTTGAGACTCGGCATGGATCAAGTGTTCTGTGTCACTGCTAACCTCCTGGAGCTCCATGTGCTAGGGTCCCTCCACAGCACCTGTTTACTACTATGCCGGAGCACACCATGTGCAAGCAGTGGGAAGACTGGTGCCTCAACAAATCTCCCCATGGGCTAATTCAGTGAAGATCCCAAAGTCCAAGTCAAAAATCAACTCGCCTTGTGCTGTGACAGAAGCACTTGCACCAGCCCTAATGGCCATTCCAGCCTGCTGTTCTCCCTTCCTAGGGCTGGATAGGGAAAAGCAGCTACTTCCTGGAGCTGCTCATTAATATCACTGTGGCCCAACAATAGAACAGCATCTGAGAAACCAATAAGCTCCAGAGAGGCCATCCCCTGGGAATGGCAAAGTTTCAACCAGCCAATCACCACAAGCACGTACCAGGCTGCCTTAAGGTCCCCTAGGTCAATTTTTTAAATGAAACATCCCAAGTCTGAAGAAAGATGTCAGGATTCTGTTCACAACAGCTCCTGACAGCTGAAGTGCCACTGGGCACCTTTGCAGTAAGCCTATTCCAAAGGAGAAAATTAATCCCTAAGGTGGTGACCCTGGAGACACAGGGTGACCAGAAGCATCTTGAGGTGAGCTGTAGTGCAGCAGCAGCCCGAGAACGGCAGAACGAACAGAAATTCTTCCTGTACTCCTGTGGAAAAGGGCGTCCCCTTACACGTAGCTCACACTTCTCCACAAGGAAAACCCTACCTCGACACACCCACAGATCCGGGAAGGATTTCACACTGGCTGTATCCAAAATGCAGCCTTCCACGCCACATGGAGGGTCCTCTCTAGGAAAGTTGTTTTGGGGGCAATGTTCAAAGTCCTTACATGCTGCCTGTTTCCTGTATTCCCAGTAGCAGTAGGGACGTAGGCTGGCTTTAAACAGCTTTTTTTTTTTTTTTAAAGCTATCAAATAGCATTTTTTTCAAAAGAAAACCATCTGTAAGCCATTTGACTCAGGTACACATGTCAAAGCAGCAATGTTCACTACTGCTTCATGAGAACCAACCACTGGTTCACCCCACTGCTCTCCTTCCTGGGTATGTTCTGCTGAATCATCGAGTTTGAACAGCGTCCTCCATTAAAGGCAGAGATTGATCCAAGTGAAGGAAAAGGCACTTTCCCTGTATGTATCAAAACACAGATGCAGAAGTGGTTTCTCAAACTTAAAAATATATCATGATGGGCTGGGGATGTGGCTCAAGTGGTAGCGCGCTCGCCTGGCATGCGTGCGGCCCCGGTTCGATCCTCAGCACCACATACCAACAAAGATGTTGTGTCCGCCGAGAACTAAAAAATAAATATTAAAAATTCTCTCTTTAAAAAAAAAATATATCATGATGACCATCTCTGGGCTAAGATGATATCAGCAGGTTATTGGTTGCTCAAGATTCAGAAGATTGTCTTTTTTTGTGTGTGCTGAGTACTTTCCAGCTTTGTCCATTCTTTAGTGAAGGGTCACCTTCCAGAGAGGCTCTCCTTGACCATCCCTTATAAAACAGGGTTTGCCCACCTCACACCCACAGCCCTCGACTCCTCTCCCTAGTTTTCATCACAGCAGTTACCACCACCTGTCATTACTTATATCCTTTCTGTTCCTTGTCTGTCACCTTGGCCAAAATGCAAAGTTCCATGAGGCACAACAGTCTTGATCAGTAGCGTATATGCAGGTCTTAGCTCCTCAGACACAGAATCAATTTTTGATCATCAAAAGCAAAGGAAGCAGAAAAGAGAAAGGAAAACAGAAGGAGAGGGGAAGGGGGAAAAAAAGAGGAGATGGGAAGAGAGAGTGAGCCTGGGTCAACTTTAAGTGCTGAGGCAGGTAAACATTTCCACTGCCAGCTGACCTTGGTACCGCACACATGTAATCCCAGGAACCCGGGAGACTGAGGCAGGAGGATCGCAAGTTTAAGGCCAGACTCAGCAACTTAGCAAGACCTTGTCTCAAAAAACTGAGATGGGGATATGGCTCAGTGATAAAGTGTCCCTGGGTTCAAGCCACAGTACCCATCCTCCCAAACAAGTTTATACTGCAAGTTCTAATCAAGTTCTAGTATCCAACAAGGAGAGAATCTGTAAGCAATCCCACGTGGACCCCTCAGGCCAACACCAGGTAGATAGCATCATTAACCTAGTTATAGAAGTTTGAGAAAAAGAATGTTTACATAATTTTTCTAGAACTGCCACCTAAAAAAATCCCAGCTACCAAAGCAAGGCTGTTCTTCATTTACTTTTTAAAAGTTAGAAACCTTTAAACAGATTTTGCAGGCAGTATTATCTTGCTGGAAAGCACCCAGTGCTCAATCAAAAAAAAAAAAACACCTGGGGAAGATGTTGAGGAAGGAGGTGGCGGCACTTGAGAGGCTTCACCAGAAAGGGGAATGTGGTCCTCGGCAGCCAAGCCCTGACTTGTCCACATGTACTCACCTAGGTTGTAGGTCTCCTGCAAAAAACGCCAACTGCTCCGGCACCCTGTGTCTCCTTCGCTCTTCTCAGCTGTGGCCACCCTTCTAGATCACTAAGTTTTTTCCACATTCAGAGGCACCAGGGGAGCTGGCTGCCGTGACAGCGTCCAAAGCCACCTGACGGCCAATGACTCAGGTGCCAGGCACCTCACACGGGGAGCTACCTGGAGACGCGACCTGATTCATCAGGCCAGAGAATGCCTGGGCTTTGGCCCCAACTAATAAAGCGTTCACCCACAGACTGGAGGCAATTAGCCAGGAAACAAACAAGAAGTAAAAAGGAAAGTTGACAGTAGTGAGCAGGCAGCGTCTGCACCTCCTCATTAACTACCTGAGTGGGCCGAGGGTAGCTCAGCTGGGGGGTGGGAGGGCCTCGGACCCAACCTCTCCACCCAACATCCTCCTCTTAAAGTCTGCTCAGCAGCTCTTTCTCCAAGCCTAACACCTTCCTGCCCCAGTCCTCAAGCAAGAGGCTACAGATAAAAAGCACATTTCCAGCCACCTAGCCCGGGAACAGTTCAAGAACCTCTCATTCACACCACATAGTTCAAGAACACCTACTGTGTGCCAGAAGCCCATAAACGAGTTAAAGCCATTTTATATGTTTTGTTTGAAGACTTCAGTTGCTACAGTGATATTCGATCACCCCTCCTGCCCGACTCCAAGGACAATTCATCTGGGGTTTCAGACAGTTCCCAGCTTCCATCACAGAAATAACTGAAAGAGATTAGAAGCGTGATCTTTTTCCATAAACACTTTTATTTTAAGAAATGGAACTGTTTTTTGAAACACTCAGCACTGGCAGTCATACCAAATGCTAATTTAAAGAGTAAAGAGAACAAGTTTGGGGGAAGCAGCACATGGTCACACATGGTGTCTTTTTCATAGCATTCAGGGCAACTTCAGCTTGAGCCAACACAGGGACCTGCTGTTCACCTCCCACACAATACCACACGGATGGGGGGACATCTGGGGCCAGCTGTGCTTCAAAACCTTTCCAGCATCTGGAAACTTCAAGAATGTTCCTTTTTGTTCATCCTAGGTGGTTTAACTGATTAGAATTTATTAGCTAAAGGATCCCACCAGGCTATCCCGGAAGACACCATGCAGTTTGTTTCTGTAGGTACCGGGGATTGAACTCGCGGGCACTTGACCACTGAGCCACACCCCCAGCCCTACTTTATTTAGAGACAGGTCCCACCAAGTTGCTTAGTGCCTTGCTTTTGCCAAGACTGGCTTTGAACTCGAGAAACTCTTGCCTCAGCCTCCCAAGCCACTGGGATTAGAGGCATGTGTCACCGTGCTGGCCAATTTATTTTCTTAATCAGATTTCTGTGTTAATGGATCCCTCCCAAAGAAAGTATATTACGGTTTTCCTGAGAAAAGTAACCAAGAGTGTATGTATATGTGTATAAAATATTTTATAGTAGGACAAGGAAAAATATGTATTTTTTTTATTTAAGGAATTGTTTTGCACAATTACAGAGGCTGTCACGTTCAAGATCTATAGGGTGGACTGGTGGCTCAAGACTAAGAAATAGATGACAAGTCCAAAGACCTTCAGGCTCAAGACCCAGAAAGGACCTGATATTGCACTTGTGGTCTGAGAGCTATTTACTGCAAAATTCCCTCTTGCTCTGGATAAATCATTCTCTTGCTCATCCAGGTCCCCAACTGATTAGATGAGACCCATCCACATTAGGGAAGGTAATCTGGTTACTCAAAGACTACCTACTTACATGACATGCCCCCCCTCACCCCCCCCCAAAAAAAAGACACCTTCAGAACCATTCAGAATGTTAAACCACATAACTTGGGACACTGGCCCTGCCAAGTTGACCCAAAAAATGAAGTATTACATAGAGCTACTCCTTGCTTTCTGGGCTTCTGTAATTTTTTTTTTTTAAATAGCATGTCTCTTGGCTATGTAGTGCTCCTTGAAACTTAAAAACTATGAACCAGGGGCTGGGGATGTGGCTCAAGTGGTAGTGTGCTGGCCTGCATGCGCTGGGCGCTGGGTTCGATCCTCAGCACCACATAAAAGTAAAATAAAGATGTTGTGTCCACCGAAAACTAAAAAATAAATATTAATTAAAAAAACTATGAACCACCTCTGACAATTTACAAATGCTTAGCTTGTACAAAGAAAGTGCTCAAATCTCAAGAATTCATGGTCCAGATATACCATCCCCTCGCGCCTCAATAAAACTTTGAAACTAGGAAAAAATAAGGCAAAACGTGTTTTCCAACAATTCCTTTTCAGCCAGTTGATTCAGGGGGGAAAAAAGTGACATCTAGCAAAACTTACTTTTAAAAAATAGTGTTAGAATTTTTGGCGGGAGGGATGTTGCAAATACTAAGCATTAAGGACAAGGAAACTTTACCACTGAGCTACATCCCTAGCCCTTTTTAACTTTAGTGAGATCCTCTCTCAACACCAAATTGCTTAAGGCCTTCTAAATTTCTTAAGGTCTTCCTAAGTTGCTCAGACTGGCCTCAAACTTGTGATCCTCTTGTCTTACCCTCCCGAGTTGCCATATAGCGTTTTTTATTTGTAACCCCAGCTCCCCCCCCCTTTCTAATATATTAAAAGTGATGATAATGTCTTTATTCCTTAAAAATAAGTTTTAGACCTAAGTTTGTCAAAAAAAAATAGAAGCATCTCCATCTCCATCCCTTGAAATCCTTGAGTTGCAAAGCACATTGATCATGGCCATCAAGATGCGTTCCACTTCCTGTTTGGGCTCTAGCTCTGATCTATCTAATTGGCACAGGACATCTGTCTTCATAAAGACAAGATGGTACTCTACAAAGAGCTGTGGGGAAACCCATTAAAACCATCTTTATTATAAATAGCCTTGACATGGCCTGTTGGCCTTTTAATTCCACTCTTACGCACTGGGATCCAAATTCCCATTTATAAAAAAGCTTTGATGTGGGGCTGGTGAGGACTGGACCAGCAAGGGTGAACACTTCCTGGGAGCCTTGAGATGCTGGCACAAGTCTCCTACCTCTCCCTCAGGCTAGTTATTAGCCAAGGATACTTCACAAGCATAGAGTATTGTCATCAGAAGATCTCCATGTACTTAAAAGAAAGGGCATTAACTTCTATAGATTCCCAAGGGGGATAATACGGAGATTGAGTTCAATTCAATTCTGAGGTTCAATTCCAATGCTGTCCCATGAATAGAATGTTAGATTTGATGCCAATTTTTAGAAGGTTCAACTTTAAAAGGTTTTAGCAGAGTTTGGACATAGTACCCCAACTCAGTAACAGCTTCCCTATTATCCTAATATCCTGGGGCTCATTCCACATTTTACTGACCACCGGTTAATTTCCCACTTTATTTGGAATGAGTAAACACACACGTGCATATCCCGTTTCAGAGTTCTGACTGCTGAAATTGAAAGCAAAAAAAAAAAAAAAGCAACGTTTCTTTTAATCCTTTTGGAAAGGTGCCTTAACAGGAACAGAAGCAAGTGTACTTCCTGTTGGCGAGACAAACCAAGCTGAAGCAGCAAACTAGGAGAAGTAGAGGCCCATGTGGGTGTGAATGAGTTAAGTGTGCTCTGGGCCCCACCAGGGGGCCTGGAAACAGGGACATCAGATGAAGTAGGGCACTTCCAGCTACTTCCTTGCAATGTGCCGTCTAGTCCAGCACCCCTTTATATCACTCTCCCATCCCACCCTCTCCCCCAGTGCCTACTTCTATCAATAGGCACCAGTACCACTCAGCAAGCAGAACATAACCTGGCAGGAAGGGGCTTGTAGATCACAGCAGGGTCAATCAACGACTTCAACTCTATCAACTTCATCAGGAAGCCCCTCACCAGCTCTCTTCATTTGGCACGGAAAACACCTTTCTCCCCAGGTAAACCTCCAATCTACAGTAACCCCAACTGCCAGCCACAAGGATGCCTGACATGGAGATCTCTTCATGGAGGCTTTTAAGTCTCAACTAACCGACTAACCTATACTTTCAGCCATTACAATTCTGAGAGCTATTCCAAAAAGAAACCTTGAAGGAACCTACACACAGCTGCTCTGCATGCTCACCAAAAACTAACGAGACCCTGGAGGTCCTGATGCTCCGCCTTAGGACCATAGTGGGAAAGGCCCTACCAACCTGCCCAGTACTTATGCCAATGCCACCCCAGTTCTTCTGTATGTCATTAAGCAATCTGCTTTGATGTATGTGGAAAGCTTATTTGTTAAGGCAACATAATGAAAGGGCTCATGATTTAAATGCAGGTGACAAGAAGCCAGAGGCAACAGGAAACCCACTTGATTCTGCAGGGCCTCCTTGTAGAGTAGAAGTCTTTGTAGGAAGTGCATAGACTCCTCCCCCCCAAAGCCGTGTCCCCCTCACTGCCCCATCAGAACCAGGCTTCAAGAGCCACCTGCTTTTATTCTCTCCATTCCAAGAGACTAATAAGCATAACACCCTTAAATCCTGCAAGTTGTACCCAGGGACTTGTATATACAAGTTCATAAATAACCCTAGAAAGTCCTGATTGGTTTTAATTTTCTTATAGTAGTGTAGATACTATCGTGCTAAGTGAAATAAGCCAACCCCCAAAGCAAAGGCTTAATGTTCTGATATTAGATGCTACCTCACAAAGAGTGGGTAGGGGGTAGGGAAAAAGTACTAATTTGGATTAGATAAAGGGGAATGAAGGGAAGGGAGGGGGATTGGGAGTAGGGAAGTTAGTAGAATGAAGCAGACGTTACTTTCCTACATGCGTATGTGAGAGTATGTGAACAGTGTAATCCTACATCATGTACAACAGAACGGGAAATTGTACTCCATCTGTGCATCATATGTCAAAATACAATGTTTTTATTAAAAAAAAGTCGATAGGGAAATTGTCCATTTTACAGTTTTGTTGCCCGATTCCACCCACCTGGTGTTGGCTTTCTCTCATGGTTATTTGCCAGCAGCCTTGGGATACTAATGAAAACAGCTAAGGAGCCCCATTTCTGCCACTGCAGTCACCACCCACGTAACAATCACCCTCATTCCTAAACCGATATTCACTGAACTGCTGCCCACTTCTGAGCAGTGGAAGAGCCCGGGCCCCATCTTCCTCTCTGGACATCGACAAGGACTTCCTCATACTCAGCCCAATCTCACTCTGCACACTTTCCAGCCACACGATCTGGTTTTGACCTCTGGAACTACATAGTATAACTGTCTATGCCCCTGAAGATGTCAATAGTCCAAGTTAGGACACGCCCTCCCCAGCAAGTCTCCCCCAGTTCCTTCATCATGCCCTGGATTCCAGCTACTCAGTCTACAAAGCGAAGACTGCAGTCACAAGCACAGAATTAATGCAAATGAGTTGGTAACAGGGAGACCCTGGCATCCCGTCATCAAAAGCAAACATTACTAATACAGCCCATGATACTTGTGTGTTGTTCTGGGGTAGGGGAAGAGAAGAAAACGGGAGGCAGGAGTGTTTGGTGGTAGCCAAGTAACAGGTGAGGCCTAGGGATTTTTTTAATAGAATACACAGAAAAACACGAAGATAGTACAATGAGGTTCCATATACTCTTTACCAGTTTCCCCCCGAGAGTTACATCTTACATGGCTATTGGACAACGTCAAGACCAAGAATTTCACATTGGTGCAGTGTGCATGAGTAGAGGCACATTATCTCATCTCTGTGCAGATTCACGTAACAATCACCAAGGTCAAATGAAAAACTATTACATCACCCAAAGATCTTCGTGCTACTAGCTCACGGGCACCTCTCTCCTATACCCCACCACCACACTTGGTAATGCCTGGAAAACCTTGGTTTTCATCTAATTAATATCATTGAGGATGTTGTACAAATGGAATCACTATGTGACCTTTGGAAGTTGGTTTTGTAAGCCAGCCTAATGCCTTTGAAATCTATCCAGGTCATACATGCCAACAGTTCATTCCTTTTCATTACTGAATAGTATTTCATGGTATGGATTAACTGTAGTTTAACCATTCACCCACTGAGGGACAATTGGTTCATTCTGTTGACGTTGTCAAAGTTATCTGGGTAAAGTTATTTGTAGTATTTCTTTCATTACTCATTTGATGTCTGTAGAGACACATCCTTTTCATACCTAAAGATCAGTAATTTGTTTGCAATTCTTGCTACAGACTTATTTTTACTGATATTTTAAAATAAAAAGCAGTGAAACAAGATGTTTGTTATCTACTGTCATTTTTATTATTGTCACCGATTTCTGTTCTTATTTTCTCTGATTTTAAGTCTTTGCTCTTAAGTTTCTGAAGGTGGGAAGCTCAGATTATATTAAAAAATAAGTAGTCAGAAATGAATAAATATTTAGTTCTAAAAATTTTCCTGTCAGCACTGCTTTTACTGCTTTGATGTGTTAAATTTTTAAACTAGTAAATGAAAATCTCAAGAATTTGACTTGCAGGTTTTCAGAAGAATATTCGTTGATTTCCAGATCATTAGATTTTCCTGTTACCTTGGTTTCTAGGTTGATCCCATTGTGGCTGGAGAAACGCATGCTCTGTGTGGTATACAGTTATTTAAAGTTTAAGTTTTGTTTTAAGGCCTTGGTATATATTCCCTGGGCCCTTGAACAGAATGTGTCTTCTGCTATTGTTGGGTAGAGTGTTCTACATAAACATTGATTGCATCTTGGTTAATGTATTAGTGACTTCTATATCCTTGATTTTTCTGCTTGTTCTAACAACTGCTAGCAGTGGGTTACTGAAGTCTCCAGATTCAACTATGGATTTGTCCATTTCTTCATTTCTACCAGCGTCTGCTTCACACATTTTGCAGCTTTTGGGGGGCATGCACACCCAGAATTGATATGGCTTCCACATGACCTGATCATCTCATTATAGTGTCCTCCTCTGTCTCTGGTACTTTGCCTCATTTCAACTGCACAGTAGAAAGTCCTGATAGTACACCTGGCCGCCTCTGACTCCATTCCAGCAAGAGCATCAATAAGGGCCCCTCATTACCAGAAGGTGAGGGTATAAGTCCTGGTTAACCACATGGTCTTCACTGACTCCTGGCTAAGGTGCTGGGGCAGCCAGCCAGGAACTCATCTGCAGACAGAGGTGATCATACCAGTTCTTCTTGAAGAGTATGGAGAACTATTAGAGGGTAGCCAGATGTGGTAGCAAACCCAGAGCAATAGTTTGACCTCAGAGTGACCAGTGGGAATGCTGAGAATGGCAGGGAAAAAATTGGCATCTTCTAACAGCAAGCATGAATGAGTTTCTAAGGATGACATAGGTCAAAGCCCTTTACCCTGAAATAAGAGCATAATAATGGGGTGTCCTGCCTAAAGTGACCACCCAACGAGGAGCTACACTCTGGAAGCTATATCTGAAGCACCACCGAATACTGCAGACAGGCAGTAAGGAAAGCCAGGGCTTTAAATCAAGAGGGCAAAGGGCCAGGACGGGGTGATTAGGGGACCATGGCCACAGATTCAGTCAGGTTAGAACATTTCATCCAGCTCTATTTAGTCTACTTTTGTTTTTCTTTCCTATTATTTCTAGAAAAGGTTCCATTTGAAAAGTTACAGTATTTCAGCTGAAATAAGGGGAAAAAGGACTTTGTCTTGGGAATATGCATTGGAGCCAAGATTGCTAACAGAATGTGTCCCGACTGGCACCATGGGATGCAGCCATCACCCACCCCATGGGCAGGCTCTGCTCAGTAAAAATGCACAAGTGTGGGAATAGGCCCTTCCCCAGTCTTCCCTTCTTTGATCCTAGCCAGAATGCTGCTTGGCCACTCTGCCCCCAGCAGGGAGTTGCTATACTCAGGGAAGTTGGTCTGGCAGGTGGCTGCAGGGACAGAGTCAGGGGAAGGAGACAGCACATCTGCAGGGTCACACAGGGCCCAGAGGGAGACAGCACACAGGGAGAAACCGTGGACAGAGCAGTGTGACTGTGACCCTGTCCACAGCCAACCATAAGACACCTGCACGGGCACCATGGGGCATGACTTACTTTGTCATAACAGATTATTTGCATAATTAAGCAAACATACGGAGCTTTGATTTAAAAATCAAAGTGTTACAGTGTTCAATTAACACTAACAGACTTGGATGAAACAGTATTTGTCCACGACCAGACAGGCAGTAACTTGATCTGCGGGGAAGACAAGAGAATTTTCCTTTTGTATACATCAGGGGTTGGCAAATCAGTTTATGAGCCAAAGTTGGTCTTTGCACGGCTGCAAAGAATGGTTTTTATAGATCAACATTTGCATTCAATTCGATAAGAAACACTTTGAATCCCAGTTAAGTGAAACGTTATCTTCTCTCAAAATTCCCTCCATATCATTAGATCTGAGTTATAAAAGCATTGTACTCAGTTATTACTATTATATTGAGTTTGGTCAGTAAAACTATCTCTCATTATTGTGGTACCTACTCAATAAGTCTCAATTTTGCTAAAATATTTATCTTCTGGTCCTTTACAGGAAAGTCTGCCAAACTCTGGCATAAATAATATAAACAAACCAGTAGAAAGCCTTTGGGATATTATTAAATATTGCCAGTCATATAAACAAAGACATGCTGATTTTGTAAAAATTAAATAAAGCACAATTAAGCAGCATTCAATTTATCTTACGGTAACTCTTTCAAAAATAGCAGGCACATTTATTTCATCTGTTCTCTAGGTTCGACTTTCCACAGTTGGGCAGCCCTCCCCTCCAAGGGGGGTTCTGTTTTCAGGTAAGTGAAATAACCTTGAGCCCGATTCAAGGGATTCTAGCCAACTATCCTCAGTGGCCTGGCTGTTTACTATTGATAGCCTTCAACTGTTTACAACTCAGATCCACACAACCACTCCTAACTAGGAATGTTAGAAGTGAAGCATGAGACCAAGAGGAGGGGAGGGGAGGGGAGAGTGGCTTCTGCAGCCCACTCAGACACCACATGGGCATTTGCCCCGTGGGTCTGCAGATCCATGCTGGTTCTTCCCATTCTGGATGAAGCCATCAGGGCAGAGCTCAAGACTTTCACTTAGAGGGTAAAAACTACTCACACCTCACTTGAACAGCTGGCCACCCACTGATCCCCGAGTTCGGCTCACAGCCCAGTGTGTCTGGAGCACAGTTTTGGTAGCACTGCATTTTGTTGTTTTGTTGGTAACAGATTTTTTTTTTCCTAATCTGAAAAGATGGGTTTCCCGAAATGGTGCAGTGTGGATTGGGAGAGAACAAATGGGCCAAGTTAGTAAAACAAGCAGCACAAGAGGCAGGAAAACATTACAAAGACATCAAAGTGGCCCACGCTGGCCCAGTAGGATCTCCATGCTGCCCTCAGCCCCCATGGTGGGGAAACCTTGACAGATGTGCCTGAGGGTTTTGAATGGTCTTCAGAAACAACAAATCTGCAGAGTGATGTAAAAGCTAAACCTGGCATTTGCACATTAGCACCAGGGAAACAAGCCCTCTTCTGTCTAACCACAGGGGTTCAGCAAGTAGCTACAAAACCAGGGAAAGGAGACCCCAGCAAACCATACAGTTCCCCTCTCATCTCTTCAAGGTTCCAGTCCACAATAACTCAAAGCAATTGGTCCAGGCAGTGTGGGACTCAACTAAACTCTGAAAATCCCACCTGTGTTGGTTAAGCTCGATTGTCAATTTGAGAGATGGCCAAGATTGAGAGACTCGGGGGAGTGGCCTAGGGATATAGCTCAGTTGGTAGACAGTATCTTGAATTCCTTCTCTACAACTAACAACACACTTCAGTGCCATGCTTGGCCTTTAATGTGACTTTTCTGTCACTGCTTTACTTTCTCATTTTTCAAAGGCCCCATCCCTCTGGCCATGGGAGCATGTGGGTATGCAATCTAAGCACAAAGTTCCTAGGTAGCTTCAGACAGCAATCACGACATGACAGAGAGGGGTGTTTATGAAGGGATATACAAGGATAGGTGCACAGCATTCAAGCTCCGGCCCACATCCAAGCTCTCGAAAGGTTTGCTTGGGGAAAGGGCAGGGCAAGTCCAGATAGACCCAAGAGCAGTGGCTACTCCAGAACCCCATCCTGGGTCCACTGGCTTGGGTCCAGATCCCATATATAGTCACCTGAGGCAGCACAGCACTGCAGAGGACAAATAGCTCAAGGTGGGCGCCTTATAAAGCTCTTTCTCCACAGAAGTGGTGGCAGATGCTACCATATGAGCAGGATGTCATACTGGGGTCAGTGAAACCATCCAGTGTAGTAGGCACCACATGAAGGGGGCTTTGACTCACACTGCCTATCACCTCATCTAAACTTTTGGTCTTGGCAACAGAATCTTTCTCAAGAGAAATCTTAGGTGTGAACCTGAAATATCCCAAGTCAAAGTTCAGTTAAGGTACTATGCTATTCCTACTTCACAGGGACCCCAGATTTATAGAAAACAGACCCCCTGGCTCCCCACACAATCGTAGTGGAACAGTGAATGTGACAGATAATGACTCTTGGGAAGGTTTTGGTTTCAGGTCTCCCACCCAAAGTGGAGCAGGTGCCAGAAGCCCTGAAGCCCTCCCATTGGAGCAGGAAGCCAGCAGCACCCTCAGCCGGGCTGGACACAGACCGTGACTGCAGCAGGGCTTCCCCTGGCTGTGATGCACTGAAGAGGCCTCAGCGGGGACCCACTCCTGGGGCCCTGGAAAGTCACTGCAGATGGACCCCTTCCCTTTCTACTGTTCCAGGGAGGGTGGGGCTGAAACAAAGTGGCTGGAGAAAAAGGCAGATGAGGGCACTAGAGTTTCCCCAAACATGCAGACCAAGAGTAAAGACTGAATTGTGACAATCACAGCTGTTTACGTCCTGAAACAGATGCTGCACACTTCGGTGTACTTGAAATTACAGAGCCTTGCTGATGTTCCAAATTACAGTTATGGAGAAAATACATTTAGGGGAATGATCCAGGGTATGGGAGAAACTTGGGATTCCATGCAGCCACATGATAGGGAGATCTGTGCAGAGGCAGCTGAGCACGGGGACAGGCAGGTGGCACACCTACAGGGAACATGAAGCACAGTTTGAAAACCAAAAGGACAAAAACTGCAGAACCATGGTTATCAAAGAGGAAAGAGAAACACTGCTTGTATAGAATACCCACAAGGACATAAGGAAGAGCAAGGGATGTTTGAGTGGAGATGGAGGCTGTTTGTACATTTCGCTGTTGGGTCCTCTTTTTGTTAAGGTGGAAAGCACCTTGCCTGAGGAACATCCACAGCTCAGTGTCCCACTGGGAGACTGAGCAAATCTGCAGCCCTCTGGACATCAGTTTCCTATGTTTAAAATGAGAAGGCCCAAGCAGGGGGCTCCTAATGCACCTTCTAATATCCTTTGTCCATCTGGCCAGCCATTGGATTGGACACTGAAATTGCTTAGCCATGGCCACAGAGGCAAGGCCCTTGAGAACCAGTGGAAATAAGCCAAGGAAAAGTCTCTTCCCAGCCCAAAGACTCCAGGATCTCATTCACATGGTCACTTACCACAAGGGCCTTAAGGAGAAGACTACTCTAAGTCCCAACTACTGAGAAGCAACCCACCTTAAATGCAGATTCCTGTATTCAGAAGGAGCAGCTCTGACTCAGGCTCACCCGCACACAACAGGATAAGAATATGAATATATCCTCTAGCCAGCAATTCTACTCTTAGGTATGGCCTCAAGAAACTCAGAAATGTACGAGGAAGCACAAGAATGTGCATGCTGCCATTGTCTGCAGTCACAAGAAGTGGATACAATCTAAATGGGGACCAAGAAAACTGATAAGCAATTGCAGTACATTCATGGAACAGTTCTATCCAGTAGTGAAAATGCAAGATGAGGCCACATTGTCAGCATTCATGAATCTCACATGTGTTATTCAGCTTTCCTTCACTGACAAAATACCTGAGATAGCTAACTTAAAAAGAGGAAAGTCTTGTCTTCGCTCACAGTTGTAGGGCCAAATCTATCATTGGCCTGTTGCCTTTGGGCTTGTATCAAGGAAGTACATCATGGTGGGAAGCACCTGGTGTAGGAAGCTACTCATTTCATGGCCACTAGGACGCAAAGAGAATTAGGGTACCAAATTCCCCTTTCAAGGCATACTCCTAGTGACTTGACTTCCTGTGCCATGGACTGAGGACCAAGCCTCCGACACAGGCCTTTGGGGAGCTTTTGAAAGCCAAACAGTATCATTATGGCCACTAGTTCTTCCCATAAGCACTCAACACAAACACTATCAAGGTGCTGCTCTTAGCAGGGGGACACTCCATAGAGTAAAACAGATGAAGCCTCTGCCCCTGTGGGGGGTGGAGAGAAAAACACCAGGTAACACATAGCATGGCAGACTGTCAAACCCTACAGAGGGGCATGAAGCAGAGGAGAATAGAGTTGGGAGAAGGTGCGACCTGTCAGAAAGCCTAAAATAAGCATGACCAATCCAATTAGGCCTAAGTGGTAAGTGCATGAAGGTTCATTATACCTTTTTCGAATTCTAATGTGTTTTAAAATAATTCATACACATAATTGATAAGGGAAGTTATCAACACGTGAGAGTACCGTCATCCACGGTTATGATTCCAAGTCATGAGTTTCAGACCTCTACATGCCCAAACCTCCCTCCCTGGGAGACTCATCAAGGGGCAAAGGTTCTCAAGGTCAAGAGTGATACTCCTAGATCCATACCAACCCTCATCAAGTGTTACAGAATCTAGTGGGTAACCTTCCAAATGTTGGAATTCTATATCACATGGCCTGTTCAAAGTTTAAGCTACCTTGTCCTTTTTTTTTTTTTTTTACATTTCTAAGACAAATGAAAAATCCCCCCAAACCCTGTGTTTTTCACATTGAAAAGGTAACAAAATGCAACTTTTCAACAAAAGAGAAAGTGGCTGAAGTAGACTGCTTCCGAAACTTGATGAATCTTGATGAAAATACTGGAGAGATGGAGCCATTGCCTTACTCTATCATATTTGACAGCTCAACAAGGAGCACCAGAAAAATTCACATGTCAAACCATCAACCCAATAAGGAATCGGTACTTAAACCCATCTTTCTTTGCTTCCACATTTCCAAAACCACAGCAGCTTCCATCAATAGACTCTTCAGTTAAACACTGTGCTGCTTAGCTAAATCTAGACAAGCACCATCCAAAGCTGGCATGAGTACCACCAACAACTATGTCTATTTATAACACTCCAAATGAGAAAGCTGCCATCTGCCCTCCAGGCACACACCCTTTTTTTTTTTAAGCAGCAAAAGATGGTGAGGTTTGCCTGGGGACAGAATCCCTTTCTGAGAGCATGAGCTACTACCTGTGATGCATGGTATTCTATCCAGATAATACTAATCCATCATCAGGGACTTAGATGTCAAGGATCAGGATGAACGGTGATTCAGCACAGCAAGCTGTCACAGAAGGTGTGGCAATGGGTAAGGTAGTGCGCATCAGCACAGCTTTCTCAAAGGGCAGAAGCTGTGCAATGAGGTCAATTTTTCAGCACTCAAAACCTTCAAGGTATAATCTTACAGCATCTCTTTTTAATTTTGGGGGAGAGGGGTAGTTGTAGATGGACAGAATGGCCTTTATTTTTTTGTGCCAAGGATCAAATCCAGTTCCCCGCACTCATGCTAAGCAAGCGCTCTACCACTGAGCTACAGCCCCAGTCTCCATGTCCTCTTTTTAATACTCTAAAAATTCTGATAAAGAAAGGTGGTGGCATTTTAGCAGTGTCTATAATGGCTTTGAAATGAAACCTGAATGACGGATCACCCAGGACCCAGAGGACCATAGGGATGAACTTCCAAAGCTATTACAGGCTAGCAGAAAGCCAGGAACAGACACAAAACACTGGCTTCAGATCCACCCAGGTTAGGGCATTTGTTATCCTAGAGGGCAATAGAGAAGCACATTCTGAAATTCCCCTTGAATTTCTCAGCACTGTGCCTTTTGCACAGGCAGAAAGGAAGTGAGCGATTGCAAGGCAGATTCGATTCCTGAGAAACACCATGTTCTGTGATCAGAAAGGCAGAGGACCTTGCTCCCAGCCAACCATTTCAAGAATGGGCTATTCAGTTTCCCACCCTGAAGTATGGCAGCCTGAATGGGAGAAGCCAAGAACACCTCTGTCCGTACATATGTGGACATGACTTTCGCTGTAATCATGTACATATGAGTTCCTTCCAGATAGGACAGAGAAGCCTTGGAACCAATCCTTGTGCCAAGGGTTTGTTTTCTGACATCCTCTGGGGGGTGGGGGGAGAATCACTGGTTGATTACATAACTGAAGCATCTATCACTGAAGCACCAGTCACTGAGTGATGGGGGACACACAGAGGGTGTGGTCCTCCAGGAAGACTCCGTCAGGGAGGAGAGCAGGGACAAATAGTTACGAATACTGAGAGATAGGAAGGTCACATGCTGGGAGTATTCTTTGGAAGAACTCCCCAGAAAAGGAGCCACGAAAGATGGAGAGACCGCCTATAGTAAGCTAAGGTGGCAGAAGGGTCAGCACCAGCAGAGATGGAGCACACTGAAGATTCTGACACCCCCCCCCCCCGCCCCACAGCTTGGCCTCGTGTAGACCGTCCTATGGAGTGGTACAGATACTTTCTCACTTCCGCTACACTGCCAAGCTAGGGAGCATGCCCCATGGCTGCCATAACATTCTGTTGTCAAATGGTGCTCCTAAATGGTACCTTGCAAGAGCTGCCACTGCATTCAGCATCTCATACCCAGAAGCTGACATAAGCAGTGGGATCGAGAAGCTCCTCTCCACCCACCACCCTTGTCATCAGCCACATGAGAAGCCAACAGCACAAAACCATTTCTCCCTGCAGTGTCCTGCAATCAGGTTTTGTTTCCTGGTACAGAGACCAAAGTGAAGAGAAGCAGCAGTTCTTTCATTAAGAGGCCCCTCAGGTTAAGAGGAAGGTTGCCCTGCTATTGTCCCTCATGTCCTGGCAGCTTGGAGGACACTCAGAGGGCACAAGGAAGCTTCTCAGTTCTTTGAGAACTCCTTTCTCAGTGCAAAGTCAGAAAACCTAATTTAGATAGATGACTCAGATGAGATGCCTCTCTTCTGTGGCTTAATGTGTACAGCAGCAAAAAATCTTACAATTTAACACCTGCTCCAGCACAGCTCCATAGAGGAGGGTCAGAGGAGCCAGAGCCTGGACAATGGTTCCAAGATCTTCCCACCAGGCACTGGAAAGAGCAGTTGGTTGGCCACCGTTTGTGGAGCCACAACATCCAGACACAGGCTTCATAGATAATGTGCTAGCCCAAGCAGATGGGGAACAGAAAGGGCTTCTTACTAGATCTAAAAAGCTAATATTTTAACTAAGTTACAAAACCTTCAGCCATTCTTTGTTCTGAACATCTTCCACATTAGGACTTCAACTGATGGAGAGACTTTAAAATGAACACAGAATTCAGAAACAAAACCAACACATTGCACATTTCCTTTATTTTCTAGCCTGATAGTTACTAGAAACCTTTTGCTTTTGTCTACATGAGAATGAGCATTGTGACTCAAGTACACTTCATGTTTTACAGAATTCCCATGAAACATGAGACTTTAAACCGACTATAAAAAATGAAAAGCTGAATTTTGAAAAGCAAACATCTTGAACGACTAAGCAAAGAATAACTGAGTAACCGTTTCCTGTGTCTTTGAAAGGAATGATATAGGACTGAACTACTTAAGATTTATCAACTACCTTTGGAAACATACTGCTGATGCAAGCAATGTTGAGACGAGGGCAAAAGGACGACTTTCAGGATTTTCATCCAAAACTTAAGTACAGTGTTTCCATGTATATCCATCCTTGCTAGATGGCTCCCGTCCTAAGCCACTCACCAAGTTCCTTGTGGTGAGGGGCTTTGGCCAGAGCCCCTCTGCCTCCACTGCAGACTTCTGCACAGGGCATGCAGAATGGGGGATGCAAACAAAGACGAGGCAAGACCACCTCTGCAGAAGGGCCCCAGTCCTCCGTCTTCACAGGCAGGATCACCCAAGAGATCTCTCTTTTCCTGAAATAGCCCCAGATTTACACAGCAGCTGTGCTTGTTCAACACTGACAGTTTAGTCAATTTTTGAATTTTCTGAATCTTCTTCCCCATTAATTGCTCATCTCTGTGTGTCAGCATCCTTTATCTGAATGGGCATGAACATCAGCAACCACTGAGACTCACATGAGCCCGTCTCCTTTGTATGAGGGCCTGCCCAGGTGGTATGAGATGACAATGGAAGAAGAGGCACAGTAATGAGAGGAGTCCAGTTTGAATGGATGCTATCAAGTTGCCCGAAAAGCCAAGGAAGAAGTAAAAGTTGCTGTCCTATGAAACCTTCACCTATACCCTCCTCAAAAGCCCTCTGTCTCTTCTGAGGTAGCATAGGCATTCTGTATGAATTTTAGCAAGTCCAGATGGTGCTGTATTGAGATTCTTTGTAACTATATTCGTTTTTCTAACTTTGTATTACAAATTGCCACAAACTTCCCTTAAAACATCATGCATTTATCATCTCAGTTTCCATGGGGCAGGAGGCCAGGCACAGCTTAACCAGGCATTCTGCTCAGGGTCTCACAAGGCTGCAACTGAGGTGTCAGCTGGGGCTGTGGTCCCCTCTGAGGCTTGGGGTCCTCTTCCAAGCCCTTGTGGTTATTGGCAGAATCCATTTCCTTGCAGCTGTACAACTAATGGTGGCTTGCTTCTTCAAGATCAGCAGAAGACAGTCTGATTCTCGGACCTTCTTTTAAGGTCCCATCTACTAGGCCTATTCTATACAAGATAATCTTGACTGGAAAAATTTGGAATCTTAATAACATCTGCAGATTACCTTTGCTATATAATGTAACCTGATCATGATTCCATGATACTCACAGGTCTGGCCTGCACTCAAGGGGAGAGGATTATGCACAGTCTATACCAATTTGAGGAACATTCTGGACCATCTTAGAATTCCAATGACACTATTTAAGCTACATTCTCTACAGTATTCTAGGCTCATTTTCCTTAATACCTCATTCTGGGCCTTCATCACGTGACTTGTCATTAGTTTGTTGTCTGCTATCCTTTGTTGAACCCCCACATGACCAAGTTACAGGAAGTGATCTAATAACATGAATAAGTGAATTCAATTTTGAGGCCCCATAGAGGGGGAGGGTGGGAATTGACCCCCAAAAACCCTATAATTCAGGAGAGGGTGATGATTATGTAAACTTCCAAAGAGGAACTGGGGAAAGAATATAGGAAGTGGGACCAATAAGATACACACGGGGCACAAAATTTATGGACCTTGCAGGGAACGTCTGTGGATACAGAGGAAGATGGGAAGGAAGTGAGGGTGGCCCTACCTGGGGTACTCAGGAGTACCACTGGCTTTTTCGTCCAACTTGATTTGACCAATTAGTCCAAACTCCTGGTATTTCTGCAAGCCTTCTTTGATCCCAGTTCTCAGGCTCTGAAGCTGCAAACCCACTACTGCCTGCTATGTATCTGGCCTCACTATACATATGTAAATTCCTGCATAGAAACCACACTCTACTAACCCTTCCAGAGCCTGTAGATCCGCAAGAACCAAGGGAAGTTTTTTGTTTTGGAACAGTAACCTGGCTAGGCTCTATGTTTAAATTAAGCCAATTACTTTTGAAGTGACAATGGGACCATATACTTTTGTTAACAGTTTAGGGATCCTACATCAAGTAAGTATGAGGATGACAGAGGGCCAAATAGCTCTGCTGTCATCACTTCTGCTTGTCATATTTTACTTGGAACCACAGGATCACACACATGGAAATGATCTGAGAAGTCATCCAGTAGCCCCTGACCCCAAACCAGCAGCCCTAACCCGTCATCTAATCTCTGAAGGATCTCCAATCCAAGGCAAAGCAGTGTTATCTGTGATTCGAAAAACGAGTGGCCACACACCTATTTGAAATCAACTCAAAACATTTGGAAAATGCCTTGTATTCTCTAAAATAACTAAATGCCATGTACAGTCTTCCTGCCCCCTCTCCCACCTCATGAGCTGTTGACAGACATCACTAATCAGCTGTGGCGCTCACTCCTGCTGATGCTGGATGTGGCTTCAGAATCCTCAACAGACCGCTCCAGAAAGGCACCACTGATCAGTTTATGTTGGCAAGGGAGGTCAACTAATTTTTCCAACTCTGTTCTTGGAGCTTGCCTTCAGTCAAAACCCACTTTCTTATAACTTGTATTTATTGCTCCAAATCCACCTTCAAAAACCAACAATTTTGTCACTTCCTCCAAAACCATCCCCCCTTCCTTAGCTAACTGCATCTAAACTCATCCTCCAGTTGACCACTTGCAGGCTCAAGCCCAGCCCCACGAATGGGGTTCCTCGGAAGGAAAAGAGTAGAGCAATTCCGGGATAATCAGGGGGCCCAGAGGTGGCATAAATTACTCTGTAGCTGGGAGGCTCTGAAGGACTCTTCCCTATGTGAACTGGCTCCAGAAGTGGATCAAGGTCAACTCCCCCGGACTTCGGGAGATTTCAGTATTAAGAAGCTGGGGGTAGGTAACAAAAGCACAGGATAACAATATAACAATGATACTGAAAACCAAAGCAAATAAAAACCCTATATATTAGTTGATCATTTTTCATGTAACCCTTATCTCCCAATTAAACGTCTTCTAAGCATGCCTGCATAGTTGTTGGAAGAACTTTTGAATTCACCTACAATCATTCAGTGAACTTCAGAACAAAACCAAGACATAGCTTCATGCATGGCTCCAGGAACTCCCCTCCTGCTCCTTCAACATTTGTCGCCCACTATCTGTTGAATATCTATGAGGTACTAAGGAGCAGGCTGGTGCTGGGGCTGTGTTTGTACAACACTGTTCCTGCCACAAAGGAACTCCTGCTCCATCTGTCTCCAAGGCAGGTAAATAATGCTTCTCCGTAAAAAACAGATTATACAGTAAAATCCATGTGTGCGTGTATTTTATATACAGAATACGTGACCTTTAAATCTAAGATATATACCATTGGGTTCTGTTAAACTAGCAAAAGTTATCAAAAAGAAAATTCAGCCATTTGGCATTTTTAGCTAAGGAAACAAAAAAACACTGCCACAGAGTTTTAGAATCAAGACCGGGTAGGCTAAAGCTCCAAATCAACACATTCTGGTGCTCTCAAATTATCAGTACAGATCAGCAGCTTCTTCAGACACTCTCGTTTACTTACTAGCCCATTCAGCCATTTTTCACCACATCCTAGGATGTTCCTGGCCTCAAGAACATTATAGAGCAAAGATGAAACCTGACAACAGCAAATATGGTATAAGAAATTAACTGTGGGTCCATGGCCCTTGGTGTATGTTCAAATATGTTTCACCAGTGAGGTAAGTGGCAAGAGCAGACTATGCCCAGAGGGCCAATATACTAGGTCAAGGAAGGTCTCCTGGGGAGTGTCACATCTGAGCCCTACCTTAGAGGATAAATAGCATGCAAAGAACATGTATTACTGTTTGGATCCAGAACATCCCCCCAAAGGCTCATGTGTTGAAGGCTTGGTCCCTAATGCAGCAATATCCAGAAATGGGGCTTTAAAGAAGTGATTAGATCATAAGGGCTCTGACCTCAGTGGGTTAATCCATTGGTGTCTGGACTACTAGGAGGTGGTGGAAACTGTATACAGAATGGACATCGTTAGAGGAAGAAGGTCACTAGGTGTGTGCTCTTGAGGATTATATCTCGTCCTTGGTTCCCTTCTCTGAGCTTCCTGGCTTCTGTGAGCTGAGCAGCTTTCCTCTGCTACACCTTTCAGCCATGATGCTCTGCCTCATCTTAGCTCCAAAGCAGTGAAGCCAGCTAACCATGTTCTAAAATCTCCAAGACACTGAGCCGAAAAAAAAAATTCTTAAAGTTTTGTCAAGTATTTTGGTAACAAAAAAAAAACAATATAACATGTGAAACAGGTAGAGAGGGGTGTTCAAGAACCTCACAGGCTGCAGGAGGGAACAGAACCCTCCCCTGGGACAGCAGGTACAGTCTACAGTAGCTCCGATAGACTGGTCTATAGTGGCCCACAGACATCAGGACAGGATGCAGGTAGCCCTACCCACACGGAAGGGCCAGGGCTTCACCCCGAGGATGAGAAAAACCACTAAATGATTTGAACTATAGAGAACAGATCAGCAACGCAGAAGGTCAATGCATCCAACAGGACACAAAGTGGACCAAAGTAAAACAGGAGTGAAAGCAACAGATTAGTCAGAGGCTGGTAGAAGGTTAGAAAGGAACAAATGGTGTTCTAAACTCAAAAGCCCTTCTGGGAATGAAGAGATAAAAAGACTTAGAAGGGAAGGAAGGGTAGAGAACGCTGGATTTGGTCATTTACGACTACAGAAGGTGAGTGGTAAAAAGGGGTCTGGGTGGCCCCCAGCTGGCTGGCTTCAATGTGATGGATGACTGTGCTCTTTAAGATAAACCAAGTTGTCAGGGAGCTGACTAGGGTGTGACAATATTGGCTTCAGGTTTGGACATGGTGAACTGGGGATGCAGAGACCCAGGAAATGGATGAGTCAACAGGGCTGGAGTCAGTATCATCTAGGCTGTGGGACATCAGTGGCAGGAGAAGACAATATCAGGAAGAGTGGTTCCCTGCCAGGAGGCTGACCCAGTCCACCAAGAGCCCTTCAGACCAAAATGAAGGAATCTATGAACATACCCACTGTTTCCCCCCCAGCAAATCCTAGCGAAGAAAATAGTTTCAATTTTTCTAAAGACATTCTGTTCTATCATAAGCCTGGATTTGTAAGTCGAAGCCCTATAAAAGAAGACCACATGTGAGATAAAGTTACAGCCAAGGAAGCAATGATTATGCTTCAAGGTACACCTAGCCAGCAGTTCCTCAGGAAAAGCCTACTGATCAAGCAAAGGACACAGTGCAGAGATACATCTTTGGTCTGAGTAAAGTGGAAAAATTCTTGATGAACACAGCAGAGTTCTGGTCCTGGAAAATTCCACACTGTGTATAGGAACGGCCAAATAACTCTGCTCGTCTTTCTCCCTCATCTCTGATAAAAGGAAGATAGAGATTCTGTAAGAGACCAATTCTGGAGATATCTCTGGCCAAAACAGACAGGAATGATTCTTTCAGCTGAAGCACTCAGAGGTCCATTGCACAGGAGTGAAAAGGATTTGTGTGGGGCCCTTAAAAGTAGCCCAACTTTCCACAGAGATGTGGTTGTATTTGGAATGCACAGTGAAATTCAACCAAGTTAAAAATCTCACCTTGCCATTTCTCTAGGTAAAAACTGGGAAAATGTCTGGTCTGCAAGCTCATGTGATTCAGCCTAATGATGCTGCAGGTTGGAGGTAGGGTTCTCCAGGTACCTCCAGCTATGCATTTTTTTTTAAATGAAGACTGATCCAGTGGGTTATTTGTCACTTAATGCTTGCTGCATTTAACAATATTCAGTAACTTTCTGCTTAAAAAAAATTAACACTTGAAACAAGTCTTCCTAAGCATAAACTCAGATTACCCAGATATGAGCGTCTGCTAATTATAGGAGTACTTTGGAACACAAAACCATCTTAATTAAACGTGCCTACCTTCAGTCAGAAACTGGCAGCAAATACCACTTGCTGTTAAAAATGTGGTGCAGCTCAGGGGCATGTTTGACACGTGCCCCTTCTGTTATATGCCTTTTCTGCCTCAAGATGGGAAATGAAGGGTATCTGGTCCTGTTGAAGGTCAGGACCCGACTCTGTCCTTTGCTTCTTCCTCTGGCAGAAGCTCCCCTGACTACCTGCACCTCATTCCTGCACAGAGTGCTGAGGGCTGGCAGAATGTTAGGGCAGACCATGAGCAGTGGTAACTCAGCCAACTTGGCATTCCCAGAAAAAAAAAAATGGAGAAACAAGGAGGCTTCTAAATGCCCTCCTGCAAATTGACCCAAATGACCAGAGAAGCACAAGTGCAGAGATCATCTCAGGAGACCCAAGACTACCAGTATAATGACTGCACACCACTGACCCAAACAGGCCCATCCAGATGCACCAAGGACTGCAGCTGGTCCAGAAGGTACAATGAGGATATTATCTAGTACCTTTCCCAGAGGATGCAATGCTATAGGAAGTGATGCAGCAGTATCAGGCAAGCGCCCAGTAGTATCCCTTGATCTGGGTGGGAAAGCTGTGAACCATCCCAGTTTGAGTCCATGTTTTGGCCCTTAGATGGGTTGGAAGAGAGAGGACACAAGAATAGGTGCTGGTAGTCTGTTTCTCAGGAGGGTGCAGGCCTGCTGCAGGGCACACCAGGGAAACAAATGAGGTCCCAGATGGGACCCTCAGAGGACTCTGGGGAAGCATTCCTATCACCATGCACCCACAACAGCGGCACCAGAAAGGCATGTAGTGCAGGCTACGGCTTCCCTGGACTGACCAAACTCATGTGGCTGGTTCTACCTGGAAGCTGCATCCCTAGCTAAAGGCCATTGAGGGCAGATACTCCAGGACAGAAAAGCAGACACCAAAAACTGGCTCTGGCTACTCCAGTAAAGGAGTAAATAAGACACAGAGACCACACCCTTCGGCTATGAACGGCACGGTCTCTCCATCCTCCCAGGCCCTACCTGCAGTTGTGAGGCAAGAACCAACAGAAAAGTCTTTGCCAGACACACTACCAATGTAATCACAAAAAGCGGGGAGTTTTAAACCTGGAAACACAGGGCACATGCCACTGGCTCTGGGAGGGAGTACTTATGTGAGCCTTTGTCTTTCCTGCGTGGTTGCTACAACCAAGGACTCCCAGCCCCAAGTCACAGTGTTCCTCGATTGAGGCAAACGATCTCAAGGAAAGGAAGGAGGTTGCTTTGGAGGAGGGGAACCCCAAACTGAGTGGATACAACAAGCAAACAGGAGAAAAGGACCCAAAAGAGTCCTCTTGCTTCATTGTGTGGTAAGTATCAAGCCCAATTCAAAAATGAGAAATAGGAAAGAACACCACCGTGGAGGGAGAAGAGGCATGAAATTCTACACCAAAAGAAACAGACGGCACAGGAAAGGCATCAGAAGTACATGGAAACAGTAGTTTAGGATCCTGGGTAAAGATGTCAATTCTTCCCATGTCAATTGACAAATTTAGCACAATGACAACTAAAATTACTTTTTAAAAGTGACAAGTTCATTGACAAAAATGTGTCATCACCAAGGAAGGACACAGATGACTAAGAATGATACCCACCCCGGCATCAGGTAAATGAGCAGAAACAAGGGGCACTGGTGGGAAGATAATTTCGCTCAGCCTGTCTGAAGAGCAATTATTCAGCCCTAAATCGGGAAACACATGCAACTCTATTCCTAGGACTTCTCCCAGAGAATGTTATGCCAAGAGGATGGATTAGTCAGCGCAGGCAGCAGTAACAAACACCACAAACAGGAAGGTTTAAGCAACAGAAATTCATTTCCTCAAGTTCTAGACGTTGGGAAACCCACGACAGAAGAATGAACAGGATTGGTTTCCTCTCCCTGGCTGGTAGAGGACCATCTTCTCCCTGTATCTTCACATCTTCCCTCTGCCCAGGTCTGTATCTCCACCCACCCCCCCAAGTTGTTGGTGGAGGTTTATATGGGCTGCTGAGAATCAAACCCAGTGTCTCACAAATGCTAGGGATGACACATTAGGGAACAGTAGGGACTGTGGCACCCTGTTTCCATGTGCACCATGCACAGGGAGCAGCCTCTTCTAACTCCAACTATCTGTGGTCATGCCACAATAAGCACTATGTTGTCTTGGACTTTGAGTTCAGGAAAAGCTTGAAACCCATGTTTTTATATCAAGTCTAACTTACGTTTGGAAAATTTGAGCTTTTTGAACATACTACATAGATCAAAAAAAATACCTGCAGGCCCAATTTGACCCCACAGGCAGCCAGTCTGTGGCAGCTGACATGATCCCATGCTGAGACTAGTCACCATCACACCGACTCAGCAACGAGAGGGTCATCAAGCAACGAAGGACTATCCTCGACACTGGCCTCCATCCACCTGGTGCTGGCGATGCCACTAGGACTTGTCCAGTTGTGACATCCAGACCACAGCTGAGGCATGCAGCTGCAGTGATTAACCCCTGAAGTCCTGAACAAGAGCAGAAACCCGGCCCCTGCAAGAGGCAGAAGGGATTCCTCCAAGCCGTAGAGTGGGGTATGGCACAGGTTTAGGGGGAATGAGAAGAGTCAGACTGGGCCATTTGATAGAAATCAGTAACTGAGGATCTAACCTTGGCTCGGGCAGCGAGCAGCCTACTCTCTGGGCTCATTCCCTCACTGTGGGGTCATCTAATACCCTTTAGTTTCAACACCCATTTTACTCTGAAACGCCAAATACAAACTTTCCACTTATTTTTCTGGGACAGAGGAAATTGGCTTAGTCACCACTGAATCATTCTGTGTCCATCTGTTCTCTAATATCGTCAAATGGCTTTTATACTAATTTTTCTTCTAATGATATAGATACCGAACACCATCCAACCAGACATCCTGATTGCAGTCAGAGGATGCCCTAGTAGGAAAACCTCTAAATATCTTTCCCAACAGTGGAATAGTTAATTTGACTCCCGTTTCAAAAAGAAAACAAGGACAACTCTGGATTTTAACATGTCATATCTCCTAGTTTTTACAAGTCAATACCCCTTAAAACTAATACACGAGGGCAAGGGGAAGAAAAACAGCTCCAACTTTTCCTTCTAGAAGAATGTAGAGTTGAGTTTTAAGATCTTATCTAGCTTTAAAAGTAATTGATAATGACTGAGGTATTTTCTGGTTAATTGGTATTTTGCTTTGAATGAAGTGACTCTATTTAATGTCTCCAGCGCAACTGCCCATCAGAGGCAGCTTCCCCGAGATACAACCAGGAAGGGCAGCTAGGTTTATTGCTTTCTCTTTTCTCCTCCACAGTATGCCACGGATATGTAGTTTCTATACATAAGAGTGTGACAACATTAGAGGCAAGTATCCGGGCCAGAGTTGGCTCTGGGTTTCAGGCCTGATGTGGCACATGGTCCATAGCAGGGGCTCAGCAATGTTTGCAGAAAGTTCCCAGGAATATACCACTCTAGGTCCTCCTTTACATAAGGATAACTGAGTACAAAATTCCACCGTACATTTATATTAAATACTGGCTATCCTGAAAGACTTTAGATCACTAGCTACTCCCATCCAAGAATAGTAAGTCAGATAAGTATTATTCCTCCGTGTTGTGCAGTTAAGGCCTCTTCCCGGCAGCCTGCTCACATTTGTGGAGAGCACTTGGCGGCCCTATAACTCAAACCTATCTTTACCTCTCGGATACACGTTCAACTGAGAGCAATGATTCCTGGGCTTTCATGAAGAAAAAGAGCTAAAAGAGGGCTGAGCACAAAAATAAAGAAACCAGAAATGCTCTATCAGATACGTGAGCTGTGCTAGCCCTGTCGTTTCCTTCAAGCCTGCAGGAGCCACATGTGGTCATACAGCGCGACTCCACCAAGGACATGCCTCTCCAAGGCTCTTGACCAATGGACGCACCCTACCATTTGCAGCATTTTTGAAAGGCTGTCTTGACCCAGCTTTGAGGGCCTGGCTGGAGGTCAGTCAGTTTCCCCCTTCCTAAGCAGCCCATGAAGTCCAAACCCCCAACCACTAGCCATGTCAGAATGTCACAGCCCAGGTCACCCTACACCAGCCTTGATCACTCCCTTTACTCTCTGCCCAACTGTAGTTATTCAAACTATCCAATTCTACTACGCCTACTTGCCCTGCCTCATCTGTTCCTTCTCAGGAAGAACAGTGAAGGTGCAGGCCCACGGTCCCCTCATCACCCATCTCAAGATCCACCCCTGCACCTTCCAAGTAGCCTAAGTGTTTTCCCCCAAGAGCTCCAAGTAGCCAAATTGTAAAACCCTTTTCAAGTCTGTCCCTTGATCTGCACTTGGCCTCCCTGTTCCTCACTCAGTGTAATATGGTTGCAGCATGGCTCAGCACATACAAACAGTTCAAGGGTTGTTTTCGATTACACAGGCCTGGAGGCTGTCAGCAGCCGAGCACAACCTCAAAAAAAGCCTGCATGAGAAGTTCTTCAGAGTCAAAGAGGTGACTCAGCATGTGGAAGAAAATAAATGATTATCTCCTTGTATTAAAAGGAAGTCACACCAAGAAACCTGTCCATGCTCCAGAAAGTGCATTTGCTGGCATACACTTCAACCAGATACATCAAAATGTGCTGATGGTTAGCACAATGTCTTGGTTACCCGAGTCATCCAAGACTCAGAGAACATGGAACAAGCTTGCCAAAGCACCTTGTGGGAAAGCACGTCATCTTGCAGTGACCGGATGGCATAAGCACTCACTTTTCAGGTAATGTGACGAGCTCTCTGGTCTCCCATACATGGCTACTACTGGAAGATGAGACTCTGGTGGTGACGATGCAAACCCGGGACCTCCTCAATCTCTTAGAAATTTCTGTCTGCAGTGAGGATCTCGCCTCACTCATATTTTCTAAGTGGACAGAGAAGCAGCAGATGGTTCTCACGGGGTCATGAGTGGTCATTCTCCTACTTCAACATTCAGTAAACTGCATTTGGCACCTATGTGCACCAGAAAACTGCAGGTTGATAGACTGCTGTGAGCATCAGGATCAGCATGCACTCAGGTAGACAGCTGCACTGAAACTCCCTGTGTCAACACCATCTTTTGTTGCTGCGTATCATAGTCCACCCATTCCACCATCTGGGACCTCATGCAGCCACTGAGCTTAGCCTGCTCCCTCATGACATTCTTTCAGCATTATAGAGTGTGAAGAGGCTCTTCCTGCTGCCGACTAGGAAAGATTCCAACTGTGTGGAAAAGACCAATAATAGGTCAAAAATGCAGCCTTTCTCTGCCTCTTCTGTTGAGTCCAAGAAGAGGCCCAAACTCTTTGCCCACCTCCCTTCTAACTCAGGTAGTCATGTGATCCATTTCTAATCTATGGGACACTGGGGAGAGTTCTGATAAAAGGGATCGACCACAGTGATAGCACCAAGTCCCTCGCCCAGAATTGGACATAGATGTTTATACAGACGACCACTTTGTAGACAGGTACACTTACGCTCTTGATGAGGAACCGAGGAATCAAGAAACTTGTAGGTAGTTACCATGCTTCTTCCATAGAGGTGCATCTGTTGGGATGACTTTTTTTTTGGGGGGGGGTGTAAAGTTAAAATGATGCATACTTTAACAAAAAGATACTGTCGATTTGAACCCACTATTCAGAGTGAGATGATTTTAGGTGTATTTCCTGTCATATGGCTTGATTTGCGACTGTCCATCTTACAAGCAATAAAAATCAACTATGGGAAGACGTCCTCATTTCCATGGCTTCCGCTTTTCTAGGTATTGGGCCAGCCTGCATAGAAATAAGACAGTAAGAATCCAGGCCTGTCCTGACTCCACACAGGAAGACAGCTGCCTTTGGATACAACACAGCAGGGCGGTTTGTGGTTAACTGGTGTACCTGTACCACTACAGTTTCTATGTAAGTGCTTAGATTATATGAAGGATAGGGATCATAAAACTCATCAATAAGGCACCTCCCATGAGAACTTAAAACTAAGGACTTGTAAGTTCAGGAAAAGGCAGAAGGTGGCATAAGGAGCCAAGTTCCCAGCCTCACAGACTCTGCCATGAACACACAACTCAAGATTGCAGAACTAGTGTCTGAAGATACACTCTCCTTCACCCAGCATTTATCCAAGCCCAGGAAAGCAATTAACACCAACTTGAAAAACCCATGTTAAACAAGCCCTTGGGATTTCCCTTCTAGGGCAATGATTTTCCAGGAGTTGAGGGAAGACAAACTCTACTAGACTAGACAGCAATGCCGGAGCCAGCTTTCATCCAGGCTGTACTGTTCAAACTAAGTTCAAGCCTTTGAAGTCAGAATGACCCCTAAGGATTGTTCTCCTTTATTCAAATGAAACATCTTAACTCGGAGCGAAACGCAACAGTGAAATGACAGTCATGCTGCCTGCCCGACTCAACCATGGATAGATTGTTTTTCCTCCTCACCCAAGGAAAACGTTTTGAGTTTTGTTTTTTTTTTTTTAACGTGAACACAAACATGCAGTTTGTGAGGTCACAGGCACAGGCTGACAGGGAGCAGAACCCACAACATTCTTCAAGTATCCCAATATCTGGGCACAGCCACTGCTTGGCTGCACACCCCAGGGGAAGTGACTTTATTAGGCAAAATACTCCACTACTTTGAGGATTTCCCCCACAACTATCAGATGGAGATAATATTGATCTATAGGAAACTTCTCCTGTAGGTCTAAACTATTCACAGCAGCAAGTTCCAAGGGTGCAACTTAATCATTCCTGCCCTATCTACCCAGTTTGTTTTTCTTAAAGAATCAAACAATAGTCTGATGAAGGTGGAAAAAAAAAATCACTACCCTATGAAAGACCATCAACTCTTAGCACAATAGGAATCCATGCTTTGAATGCCACCCAGGTGCTGCCTTATACATGTGATTCTGGAGGCAGCATTTTGATCCCTCTTTACAAGTGTGGGAGACCAACCTTACATGTGACTGAGTCACACTCCCCAGCTGGGTGCTGAGGCGCTCAGTCACAGAAATGTGGCAGAGTTTCCCCACCCTTCTTAGGTTCGAGGGTCGACGTCTCTCGTGCATGGGTGTGTCTTGCTACAGCCCCATCGGTGGAGCTATGCTCACTTATTCCTTTGTAATAGAACCCCAGGTAGCAGAATACAACAATTACTAATAGGGCATTATGTAAAATTGTGGATGTGTAACCGACGTGATTCTGCAATCTGCATTTGGGGTAAAATTGGGGGTTCATAACCCACTTCAATCTAATGTATGAAATATGATATGTCAAGAGCTTTGTAATGTTGTGAACAACCAATTAAAAAAAAAAGGATAGAATCTTCCATGGAAGTGCCTTGTGTGTGTCCCCTTCTCCTACTGTGCCCTTGGGTGTGGCCTACCCAGGTGTCAGTCAACCTGCTTACAGTGGACATCATGAAGATAGACTCAGCCCCCTGAAACCTGACCCCTTGCCTCATTTGAATGGCTTCTCCTCAATAAAAGGGGTCAGCGCATGCTCTCGCTCTCTTCCTGTGGACCCTTAGGGTCAGATGAGCCGTCACAGTGACCCCAAATAAAAAGGTACTTGCGTCTCTTGTGTGGTTATTTTGCACAGCCCAGTTAGCCCAGTTCAACTGGAGTAACCCCTGAGCCTTTTATTCACAAGAAAAACCTGGCAACAATTCAAGTTCCCAGGCCTACCTCAGACCTTTCCAGCTAGAAACAGGAGGATGTGATGAGGGGTGTGTGCCCTCACAAGAGTCCCAGGTAATAAATCAAGTTGGAGAAAAGATTTTCCTGCAAGAAATAAGAAGTCACCCTCTTTGGTTTGGGTGACATTCCGCTAAAATGCAGACTACCAGCCCACTTACTCCGAGGTCATTTGTAGGTTATTCATAACCTGGAGGAGGCTCCATGGGCAAGTAAGTAAAATAAACTCCATCCCTAGTTACTAGGAGCTGCTACAAGCCTATGAAGATGTCATCTTTTGCCAAAAGGAATCTTTACCACCACACTCCCGAGTCTGAGTCTTTTAAAAAGCTCTCAGTGTATGTTCCTGGGGAAGAACGCTGGCCTCCCATGCAGTGGGGACTTACCCCTCAGGATGTAGTTCTGATAGTTCTGATCGGCCTCAGCTCCCACCTTGATCAAACACGTCAGACCTTCAGCCATGACAAATTCATGCACCAAATCCTTGTCATCCTGGCAGGAAAGAAAAATTTTTTAAACTTCAAATATAGTCCCCCACCCATCTTTCATCTAGGCTGCACTGTTCAAACTAAGTACAAGCCTTTGAAGCCAGAATGACCCCTAAGGATTATTCTGCTCTATTCAAATGAAGCATCTTAACTCTTGCCAAGGAATTTTACAGCCTTCACATTGTCACTTGCCAAAGATCAGTTATTGCCTTCTGGGCAATCTAATAAGGAAAGAACAAATGAATTCCTTCCCTATCCAAAATAGTGGTAGGACTGTTTTTCATTCTTCAAAAATTACCAGGATTTATGCCCCCCTCCCCCACAGGTCACAGGAATTGGCCACATGAAGGTTGGCTGGATTTTTACTATAGGAAACATTCTATTATAGCATAGACCAAGTAAAGGACTCAAAGCCACTTCTGTGTTATGACATAGTCACAGGACAGTAGTTACAATGAGACTTGCAAATGCTCTCTGGGAACCCATTTCTTCAGCCTTCTGCATTGTGCTGCTAGCAGGCCAAGGAAGGAAGCTGAGCTCAGGACTAGCCACACCACTCCTCAAAGAGCCAGGGTGCTCTGGGTCAGTGGAAGGCAGGACATGGAAAGAACATAGGTGACCTAATTCAGTGGTTCCCAAAGGACACTCTTCAGACCTACAGACCCACAGAGAAGGCAGCAAGACTCACTTAGGAACTTGTTAGAAATGCAAATGTCTTGGAACTTGTTAGAAATGCAAATATCTTGGCCCCACCCAAACCCAGCCTGCTGTGTTTAAGGAGCCCTCTAGGTGACTTGGAGGCTCTGATGGGTCTCATCCCTGACTCCTTCACATTAGGATCATCTAGGGAGCTTTAAAGGGATTAGCAAGTAGGACCTTATGCAGATGGATTTGATCCGAAGGGGTAGGACCCCAGGCTCTACTATTAGACTGCCTGGGAAATCCTACAGGGCCACCCATTCGAGAATCACTATTCTAATACTACATTCTCTTCACAGATAAGACAGTTTAAGACTCAAGAGTGGCAAAAAGTGCTTGACCAAGACCATTTAACCACGTTTGGCCAACCCCCAAACCCTGACAGTTCTTGGTACCAACCAAGATCAGTGGAACCCTATGAGACTGGTTTTTCCATCACTGCTTTCTCCATTGAAACTGGGAGCTCCTAAGTTGAACAGTGTGCCTCGTCTCAAATACATCTAGGATAAGGCTGGGACATCCATTATTTGATTTAACAGGGCAAAAATGAGAAACCTCAGTGATGTAAAGAGTAGAACACTTAATGGAATAATGAAACGGTTGTTCTAGGAATAGTCAGCAACCACAGTTTGTCTCTAACAGAAAAAAATAATTTAGATGAACTGACATAATTCTCCTGTCCCTTCATGAAAGTAGCCCTTTTCTTTGATTTCTATGCTTTTTTCCAATCGGATGGATGGGGGTCTTGAGCTAAGTGTCGGCAGATGCAGCAAAGGGACCTTGGGAACCATGACAGCACTCTAGGGTTGGAGCTGGCTCTAGGGGGGAGGGTGGGTGAGCAATGCTTGCGCCCTGAAAGTAATGAAACACAGCTGTGTTAACTCAGACTTTGAGATAATCATGGCTGTGGAAGAAAGAAAATGGGACAATGTCATGAGTTTTTGGAAAATTACTTTACACTCATATGTAGAAGGGAAATAAAAAATAATTCTCCATCCATATCCTTTTCCACCAGCATATGTGAAAAGTGGACATTTAGATGAGCTCATGTCTAGTCAGAAGGTTTTTTCCAAGCATGTTACAAATGTTTATTACTTTAAAACTAGATTCACACATGACTTCACGGTGAAAAAGTGAGAACAAGCTCTCAAGAAACGGCTCAAGCTAATCACTAATAGTAATATAGCAGGGGACGGACTGGCAAAGGCTCTTGGAAAAAACACTGGACAGGCGAGACAGTGTTTATAGAAGTAATTCAGAACTTGAAAGTGTATGCACACATGCAGATAAGGCACTTAGGAGAGACAAATTGATGGATAATACATGTACAGAAAATCTTCCAAATTGGCAGTGTGCTAGGTCTTGAACACATATCCAAACAGGCATAAATATGACTTTTTAAACACTGGTGTCAGACTAAAATGGGATGTATGTTAGCACTAACCAGTGATTAATGGCTGCAGTTCAGAATCTTCTATAACTGCATTAACCTGTGGTCATTTGAGGAATACTCAATTCAGATGATCAATGGTCGTGATTGTTTAAGCTCAAAAATTCTAGTTTCAAAAAGAATCTCCACACACAGCAAACAGGAGAGAGATGGACCTAAGGGTAGAGAAGGTGGCAATCTCAGCCCCAGACAGCTTGCTGCCTGTGTAATCCAGTTAATCCCCAGTGACCTGCTTTGTGGCCAAGAGCTGTTTGTGCACACCTGTGTGGGCTTCAAGCCTACTCCCAACTCCTGGTAACAAGCACCTTCTTCCTGAACTCTACACTGCCAACCAGGCTGCACAGAAATATGATTAATAGTGGAAATAGCAGCTCTGAGAATTCGAGCAACATATACTCTGTACTAAGATTGGTTGAAAAAAACTGGTTAGGCTTATTAACTCTTCATTTTAAATAACATACACAACCATGGGTGCCAATCAATTTATGCCAACTCTCTTTCACCCATCACCCCCAGTCTAAATCAAGTCCAGATATCACATATCAGAAAACTGTAGATTAAATGATGTATATCCAAACTCTAGGAACTCTTAATATATAGTCACATTAACAATACTTTAATCCAGTCACTAACCAAATTTCCAGCTCTTTTATAAATACTGTTTGACAGTTTGTACTAGAATCCAGATAAGATCCACATATAATTAGTTGACGTAACTGCAACAGCTTTGACATTCATGGTTATTTTTTTTCCCCTTGAAGTTTAATCATTGGAGAGATCCATCTAGATTTTATTGATTACAACATTGTGGTACAAATTTAGCATACATCTGTCCTGATTCATTTATAAGTTGGTTACTACACAGAGGCATGATCACATCCAGGGTTGGATCTTGGCTTGACCACAGGGCACTTTTTCCTCTTAGGAGGTACATAATATCTGATTGTATCCCATTTCTATCATGACAGCAATCCTGATGCTTGATACATAGATCCATTGATTCATTAGGGGCTTAATTATATCTGTAGTACTGTAGTCCTTACTAGCTGGGATACTGCTACAAATGAGACTCCCTCCAGACTACTGATTATCCTCAAGTTCACACATGAAAAGGCAAGATAAAAAAATCGAGATTCTAAATCTTCACCTATTTTCAAAATAGTGAGCTAGTTCATAAACATTTTCTCATAAGTACATCTTTTGCATACTCATTTTGACAATTTGTTGTTATTTTTAGTGTACTTATAACTTCATTAATTCAAACCTATTTAATGTGTTTGGGCCCACTGCCTATTGCTCCATCTCTAGTCAGTCAGCAGGAGACCCTGTAACTTGCTTCCCAGTGCCTCTAGAAATAATCCTAGTATCATCTGATAGCTTCCACTCTCTGTACAGTAAGAGGTTCCAAGTTTATAACATTTCCTACACACAAAGAATGAGCCACTTCTCCAAGCAGCTCTCATTCCTTCCTTGCAGTTTTAGCCTGCAATCTCATTGCTAGCGATGCTTTTTATGATTATGCTTTCAGTTCTTTTAGATAAAAAGAGATGCTTCTAGATAATCTAGAGTATGGATTCATTCTGAGACTTCCAATTCAGTTCAGGATAGTTTTAACTGAAGAATCTTTTTTTTTTTTTTTTTTTTTTTTGGAACTCTAAAGCTTCACACACCCTCACAATGATACCTACACCTTTACCATCAATTATTATAATCAGTCCATGGGGCATGGGGTGTCTTCACTAAAGGTACAGAAACTACATGTTTAAATCCCTTTGGTAGCTAAGCTTCTGTGATTCTACCAACAACTCGATACTCAGGGGAAAAGTTGAAGCTGAGCAATGGAGACAGAGGCAGGCTGGAAAGATCAAGTGAAGAGTAGTGTGTGGTCCTATGGTGACACAGTAAGTATGGCCCAACTGCAGACTGTAGAAGGGAGAGAGGGAGGGATAAGACGGAACCAAAGATGGAGACTTCCACACGTGCAAGAGGCTATGTTCACAACACTGTAGTAACGATAACACTGGAAACTAACCATCTGCCAAAAGATCAACCACCCACCCACCTTGTGCCCTGTTCATATAATGCATACTTGACCAGTGCTACATCATCCATCATGCCTGTACCCATAAGTAAACTGGGGTAGGAAGCAGGCAGCACAGCATGGACATCAACTGAACACAAGGTTACCACATTGAATATTTACCAAGAAAAAGGAAACATACATGTGCACGGTAAATACCATTCAACAGAGAGGGGATCTTGGCAGGAGTTGGGGGAGGCTGGTATTAGGGAACAGATTTTCAATTATATCCATATAGATTTTTTTTTCGATGAAGTAAATATGGCAAAACTATGACTCAATAATTTCTATCTTTACTTTTTATATTTGAAATGTTTGATTTTATAAAATATTCTTCACGGATATTCTGACCCGATTTGTAAGTGTGATCTCAAGAGCCCTTTCTTTTGGTAATGAACAGTAACTTTGATCTAATCCCAAAGCAAAGCAAAACGGGACCTGAAGTACCTTTTTCTTTTTACCTGAAATATCTGCTTCAGGGAGAAAAGGGCCCTTCTTAAATCTCGTCCAGAAGAGTTGTACAGTTTTTCTGAAATAAAGAAGAATGTAAATTAATTTATGTGACTCAACAGGTGGCATAAATACAAAGGGGATATGAAGGTTAACAATTTCTACTCAAAAGGGAACAGGGAATGAACACATCCATTCCATATATACATATACATATAGCCCTCACTCCAGAAAGAATGATTCACACACTCTGCTGTTAATAATGGCAGAGAGGAGACAGGCGAATTGTGTAACAAGATACACCCAGATTTGCACTCTTGGCCCCCAGCTTCCTTCTCTAAATCAATATTTAACACTTTGTCATAGGCCCTTTTCCAGTTTTACAGCTACTTCCACTTGATGGCCACATACACCCAGAAAATCTCTGTAGCCGAAACAATACATCCTTCGACCTCACTCCTTCCTGGCCTTAGAGCCCCTGTATCCTGTACTTTCCTCATTTATGCTTAGAAAGAGGCCCTCCCCCACTCCCCCATGCAGTACAGAAGACCCAAATGCTGCGAGATGGCTGTATAGACTAACTCGCTCCCTATAGTCTTGCAATGATCCTCTAGAAGAGAATCTTACCTTCTCCCCAGGCACAGGCACTGACTCATGTTTAAGGATGGTCCCAGCCCACAACAAGGTAAAAGGATGAGTCTGGCCTTCAAATCCCCTAGCTCAAGACTTGGGCTGACTTGTATAACTCAGAGAGACAAGTATGCCACAATGACTAGGTGGCCAGTGGGTAATACTACAAGGTGCCAAGGATACGTAGGAGGAAGAGTTCAGTACTGTTGTCTGCAGGATACTTGGAGCATGGATTCTGCTTAACTTTGCAGGAGCCACACTTGGTCCTGCTAGTGCCGTATCATTTTTACAAAGATGCCATCTGTGAAAGTACTCCAGACCTGTAACTTTCTTACGCAAGTCATTTTAACAAATGTCATGCTTTTGTTAAAAGCATGATATCCCTTCATCACATGAGAGCAATACTGGAATCATCTTCAATATGGTTGAAATAAAAATAACCAAATATTCACTTAAATGAGTATTACTCTAGAGCACTGATCTTTGAAAAAGACTAGACAATCCCTCTCTACAAAGAGCCAACACCATGGTAGGAAGTGAAATCATGGTGCTTAATTCTAAAAAAAGAAAAAAAAAAGATAGCAGTTTTTTGAGTTAAACAGTGACACCAAAAAAAAAGCCTGAATGCCAACTTGTTCTGCTTATTCAACATACATTTCAGGAGACGCCAGTTTACCTAGAATCTTAGCAAGAACTAGGGACCAAGGATGTTCATAAATGACATGTAATTTGTCCTTTACAGAAGGTACAATTCCTGCTGGCAGGGGAGGATCCAGCAAGCCTTTCCCCTATGTCAGACTTCCTGCCCACACAAGTGACTGCTGAGCACCCTTTGATGTGGCTCAGAGAGACCTACAGGCCTAAGGAGAAGCACTCCTTCTCATAGCTCAGGTCCTGGCTTTCTTCCCACCACCATGGGAAGCATGGGCTGGAGCTTTCACCGAGTGACATTGAGCTCAAGACCCCAGGCATTCTATGGTTACCACAGCTGGTACAGGCCTCCCCCCCTTCAAGTAAGTCTAGGGGGTGAAGGGCTCACAGACATCACTGTTGGGCCCATTTCCTATTGAACTCCAATCACTCCTTTAGAAGCAGCCCATTTACGTGGATTCAGGCACGAGTCCCAATCCTGGGTTACATGGGTGTAAGTCCTCCTCGACACAGGAGAATCACTAGCCTTGGCACTCCCTAGTTTTGCAATACAGTGCCATCCTGTATGGGCTGTGCTCTCATGTGTCTGTAGGTCCGTGTGTGTAGATTCATATGCATGTGTGGCTTCTGCCTGTGCTTAGTGGAGCTGAGCTTGCAAGGTTCTCCCCCCCTACTATACCTGATTCACTGTGTAGATTGTTCTAACAGCCAGAGTGCCAAGGGAAGGAATTCCAAGTGTCTACTGCCCGAAAAAAAAAAAAAAAATCAGGCAGTGCAAAATAAGAGACCACACACCATAGACCAAGAGGGGCCTGGAGCCCACCTAAGCCATCAAGAGGGCAGCAACGCAATGCAGCTTCACCTCCAGCTTCTCTGACCCCACAGAGGTTCTCCTTTCTCCTCCTCAGCCAATAAATACACGCCAACAAGGTCGGTGCAGCCTCTACCAGGGGAGAATGTGGGACAGCTTTGGTTCCTGTCATTGACTCAGCAGGAGAGCTCAAAGTCAGAGCATAAGGGAAAAAAGGTACTCCAAGCAAGATAGAGCTGGGTCCCTTCCTGGTCACTGAAGAAAGTATAATATTAAAACTCAAAGCAGAAATGCAGGGCTGGGGTTGGGCTGGAGTGTAAAGGGTGGCTTTTCTCCTGAAATTTCTAGAGTGCTTGGAGGAGTGGCCAGCAACTCATGAGACTCAAGCCTGCAGAGTGCAAAGGAAGAGGTGGTATGGATTCCAGGAGCTGAGGAGATCCTGAGGGAGCTAATTTTACATCTCTATTGTTGGTTAAGCACAGTCCAGGCTTGGCCCCTAAGTAAAGAAAGGAAAATATATATTCTTTTACCCCTTTCAAACTAACCCTGCCCAGGTTGCAATCATTTGCAGAACATCAGCTTTTATGTAAAGAGCAATTAGTGGCCTACATTTGGTAGCAAGCTCTAGTCTGAACCTTGTTGAAATCTTTGAAACTGTGCCCTCATCCTTCCTCTCCATGTTTCTTGCATTTTAAAGTGAGCACTGTTCCTTTAATAGATGCAATTAGTATATTATACTCTAAGCTGGTTTATAAAGAGTAGACGGCAAAAAATCAAAGGCCAATGGAGACGATGCCTGCTTTGTCATTGGGAAACTCCCTGTGTGGCCCACAAACATCAGTGCTGAAAAGCACAGCGAAAGGTGTCCTGTGCCCCCTGCTCAGCCAAGAGCACAATGAAGAACATTGATAAAAAACCAGGGGGGTGGGGGGATTAGAACCAGTTTAAATCAGTAGAGCATGTGGAGGTTAAGAACCAAGATCACCTTTGAGAAGGTATGTGATAGAGTGAAAGATGCATCTAGAATATCAAGCCACCAGGCCTGTCAAATCGATAATTACGATACACTCTATCACCAAGTATCAAACACATTAGCCAAGCACTCCAAGGGAAAACTTGGGCCAAGACCTAGGATTCTCTCCTCTGCTCAGGGCAGAAGATGACTTTCCTTTTTCCTTGGGCAGCTACAAAATCCACCACACTGAAAGGAGATACATTCAGAGGCAAGATGCCGGAGCCTGCATTTGAAACTGTAACGGCTACGGAGTGTACAACTGTTGTGATTTTTCAGGGGCAGCTGTAAGAAATGAGCTCCTCGTCTACCAGGAATTGAACTGTGATGTACCCTGCCTGGTGTCTGAAGAGAGATGGAGAAAAGTCAACTATGAGATGAGACTAAAGACTGTCTGAAGAAAAACAGTGGCCAGGCTTGGGTGATGTTCCCAGATAGGAAGCACTCAGCCTAAATTCTTATTGGCACCGAGTGTGTCAAGGATTCCACTCTGGATATTCTTCTCATGAATTCAGACATGTGATTCATGGATCACCAGGAAGTACTCTCCATTTCAACCTGCAACTGTTGCCTCATTATTACATGGTAATATATTTTAATTATGTTTTTCAATTTTGGGTCTCAGAACAGGCTACCCTCAAACTTACAATCCTCCTGCCTCAGTCTCCCAAGTAGCTGAGATTGCAAGGATGCACCACCATGCACAGCTACAGGCTGATATTTTAAAGAAAAAGGCATCGTGAGAACTAGTTCAATTAGAATGGCTAGGTCTAACTTTGGAAGTCATCTTTTTCCACAGTGATTTTTAGGTTTCTTGGAACAACACACTGATTTAATGAGTATTCAAAAATGTATTCAGACATTAAAAAAATAGTTTCAGAAGGCACAGGTACATGGAAAGTTCCAGTGGGCTTTTAGAAGATTTTATGGACTACCAGGGAAGAATTCTTGATCTGACCAAACATCAATTTTACAGATAAAGAAACTAAGAGGTGACATAGTTGCTTGCAGGGCCCAGACCCGAGATTGGAGGTTCACGGAAATGGGAAAGACTGAAAATGGCCAGTAGAAATGGAGTTGACCATAGGTTCTGTTTGATCAAAAAAAAAGAAAAAAGGTAAACACCCAAGCCAATGAAACCTGCTAAAATCCTAACCATAGCACTTATGATGCCATGTAAATTCAGAGAACACACAGACAAAACCAAAGGCCTTTGAGAAGTCTGGCTCCTACCCACCTATGGGAATGGTAGAGGACAAATGTACAGCATCCTCCCATCAGCTGAGTGGCAGCATAGCAGCCTGATGAAGAGGAGGCTAAATAGGAGTGATGGCAGGATCATGTGACCCAATAAGACAAAAGGCTGCTTAAGAAAACGTTTTTTAATTGAATGGAGCTGGAGAATATTATGCTAAGCGAAATAAGCCAAACCCCGAAATTCAAAGGCCAAATATTTTCTGGTAAGTGGATACTGATCCATAATGGGGGTTGGGGAGGGAGCTGGTATGGAAGGATAAACAAACTTTGGATTATGCAGAGGGGAAGTGAGGGGAGAGGGTGAGGGGATCGAAGGGATGGTGGAATGAGAAGTTATGTTCCCTTTGTATAAAGTGTGTCAAAATGCATTCTATTCTCACATACTTAGAACAGATTAAACATTTTTAGAAGCCTTATTTAAATCCAAATTCCCTTGGATTTCTGTCCTTTAATTTTGAGTAATAGTCATTACGATGTTTTATTGTTTTGATGACCTCAGCAGATACCATGCTAGGCGCTAAGAACACAAATATACATGAAGAGAGTCTCAGGCAAATGAGCCTATGGCCTAGTGGAGGAGATAACACAAGTGTCAGGACAATGTCATGTTGAGAAAGTGGCAGCAACACTCAGGGCCCCGGAGTGGCAAAACCTGTGTAGGACGGAGAAATGGAGATTCAGATGACATGACCCTGAGCAAGATCAGCTACCTTGAGAACTGCTGCACAAAATGGCCACATGAAGAACAGAAAGCACAAGGTATAAAAGCAAAGCCATGTGTCCCAAGAGGACCACCACTTAAGCAGTGTTTGAATATGGGCAGGTGCCTAGCTGTGAGGTCATCCAGATCTGTGGGGAGACAAAGGGTGAGCGGGCACAGGGAGGGACCTATGGAGCCATGCTGTGGCATTTCAACTGTCTCATAGGCAGTTACATAGCTCTGAAGGGAAGTTAGAAAAGCACTCTGATGAAATAGGGTTCTCTCAAATTCATGGTCTGCGTATCAGGCCAAGGCAGATGAGTTGGACAGGGAATGGGTAGGAATAGGAGAGCAGTTAAGAGGCCTTTAGAATGGACACTGGAGGAGCACAGGCCACTTTCATGAAACAGACCCTTTCCCAAGACAGCCGAGCACTCTCCTTGGGCAGCGATCTAGGGTCAGAAGCAGCCTCACTCCCCAGCCTTCACATGCTGATCTGAAACGGCATTTCTCTGCTTCCATCTCATTCCTCCTGGGGTACCAGGTCAGCAACTCCTGCAGAAGTCCTCCCCTCCCTCTCAAGATTCCTCACATTTGCCTTTGTTATGGCACTTGTTACATGGGGCTCAAGTCAGTGTTGATGGTGGTGCCATCTTTCCGTGTTCATTTCTCATGATATTTAAAGATTCTCCATCTGCAGTGGTTCTTTTGAAATCTTCCCCCACAAATAAAGCGTGACCTCCTTGATGTTCCATCTGTGAATAATTTACCTTCATATCCCCAGCACTTAATCCTTCAATAAATAATTAAATGACCAAGTTGGCTACAAGGGCTGGAAAGAACACAGGAAGATCATCTTCCATTCAAATTCCCAAAGTCCCAACATCCAGCCTGGTCATAGCTTTACAGGTTAGTCAAATCTGAGAACATTTGGGAGTCTTGCCTTTTGTGAAAGGGCCTAGCCCCACAAGACAGCCCCACTCTGTCATGTCCCTTTGGCTACATGACCATAGACATGAAAATAATGTCCTGTATTGTTGCCAAAACTTAAAAGCATCCAAGATATACCTCAACAGGTAGATAAACTGCAGTACACTCATACAAGGGAGAATTTATTGTTCAGTGATAAAAAGAAATGAGCTATCAAACCACAAAAGGACATGGAGAAACTTTAAAATGTGCACTGCTAATTGAAAGAAGCCAATTTCTAGGAGTTACATACCATGTCCATGGAACCATTTATGTGACATTCTGAAATAGAAAAAGTAGAGAATAAGAAGATCAAGGTTTGTGGGGAGAAGCAGGATGAATAGGTAAAGCACTGGGGATTTTGTGGGTAGTGAAATTTTTCTGTATGATACTCTAATAACAGATACGTGACATTTACACTTGCAGAACCCAAATATATAACAGTAAACTCTAATGTGACCTGACCTATGCACTTAATAACGTAGGAACATTGACTCAATTGTAACAAATGCACTACACTCACATAAGATCAAAAACAGGAAGCCAGAGAATAAAAAGGGTAGGTATGGACTAATTTTTTCCTGTTTTCATGAAATAACCCCCCCCACACACACACACCCCTAAAATATTTTTCAAAATCATCCAAAGCAAATGCACAGGAAGTTGGACCACAAGCCCCATGTATGACTCTTTACAACACATGACCTGGAGCCAGGGCATGGCATTTTCTGCCATGAATCATTCCTCATGGTTCGAGGCACACTTCTGTGCTCTCCCACAGCAGAGCCAACTCCAATCCTTATTGGTATCCCTTCAGTCCCTGGCAGTGTCTGACCTATGGTCAGTGCTTGGTATACATGACTAATATGAAGGGGGATCAGTCTATCTACAACCAGACTTCCATTAACCTGCGATCCTTGAGCATGGATGGAATCTCACATAGCCTAGTCTCAGTGCCAAAGGGAAAAGCACAATTTAAGACCCTCAGAATCCAGGATGTTTTTTGGTAACCCTTAACATGCAATTCTGACTCCTTCCATTTTCCTTCTCTTGCTCACTGACCATGTTCTGTGGGACAAGGGCTATGATAGACAGGTAAGTAAAACCACACTCAGGGCACAACCCAAGTTTCAGGATGCTCAGTGCATGAACAAAAAGCATAGCCCAGTAATTACAGTGCAGGGCCCCAGGGAGGTGTCAGATGTGGGGAAACCCCTCCCCCCTTAATATAGGGGGGCAAACAACTTCCATGGAGCTGTTGACCAAGAGGCTGCAAAAGACTTTGAATTCTGCAATGCAGTACTGGATTGCTCATCTTTTATTACCTTCCTCATCCCCACTGAGGACAGCCTAGGCTAAACCCTTCATATCCCCATCTGCATGAATTCATGGGAAACTATTATCCCCTCTGAATTTGAAGAAGTGAGTTAGCTTTGAGAATCTAGTAAAGCATACTTCTGTTCTCTTGTCTTTGAGCTTCTGAAATCATCCCGTCACAAAGCAAAAAGGCCTGCTGAGTCAGCTTCAACAGAATTGTTTCAAAAAAAAAAGCCTTTTTAGCCTCCAGGATCAAAGAATGGTAGGAAGAGGGGGGTCCTTGGAGATCACCCAATTCTACCTCCTCCCTCTGCAGCGAGGTGACCTCTCTTGCCCAATCCAAGAACACGGCACCTGTACCAGAAGTGGCTGCACCTCTGAGCCTTCCCCTCAACAGACTGCTGTGTCAGATCCACTGCATGTGGAAGGCAGCAGGGAGACCCGGAGCAAGGTAGGTGATGGGGGTTTTGCTTTCCATCTACCTCCTATGCTGCACATGGCTCTACTAACTGCCCACCTGCCCTTTCTCCATTTCATTCTCGTTTTCTTCACCCTTAATCAGGGGTCTGCAGAACCTTCAAAATACTTTACTCAGCTTTACTTTATTCAGCTTTTCTATTTCTCTTAATTTTAAAATTAAGTTGGAACCTTTAAACATTCCACATCTCTTTCTAGTTCTCTTTGAAAACCACCACGGACATGCACTGCCAAGTCGGTGTTGCTGGAGTGTGGGGTTCTTTCCCAAGAAGGCTGCATGTAGCACAATGGTGGTCATTGTCCTGCAGCTCCGCCCTTCTCACTGCTACTGTCAGGGCACAAAAGGAAGCTTCCTGAACCAAAGGAGCCCTCTTTGAGCTCTTCTGGAAGGATCCAGATTCCCTGGCATCCACAGGGAACCATCCTTCTCAATGGAGTGTGAAGCCCAACTCTGCTCCCCTCTCTGGGGAGGAATTTGGGGAGACGAACTCCACCACCAACACAAAGACCCCAAACCCATTAAGACCCAGCAGCCCAAGAACAGGACGCATGAGAAGGTGTTGCACACCATTAAAGCACCGATCACAGTCAGCATGGAGCCATCTCAGCCTTTACTGAATAACCCAGCCCCTGGAATAAACTCTCAAACCCTACTAGCCTTGCATCCTGAGCCCCTCTCCACACCACCTGTTCACTCCCTGCCAGTAACATCTTAACACCATGGACTGCACCTGTGCTTGGTTTGCACTCTGGCCTCCTGCGCCATAATTGACACTACCACCACCCAGACTCCTAAACAAGGCTCTCATTTCAGAAGGTATTCCTGTTACTGAGAAGACAACTGAGTCAAATGGGATCAACACACATTCCAACCTTCTGAAGCTACATGATCATGCACTGCTGTAAGAGCTTGGCATATAACAGCTCACCCTCCTTCACCCTCCAATATCCAAGGCGGCTTCAGCAGAATTTCTAAAAATTACCTACGACCATAGATTTAGGGGATGATCAGGCCTTTCCTGGGCCCTGCACCCAGGATCAGGAAGGCATCTCCCAGCACCTGCTGGGCCTTCCCAACTGAGGCGAGAGGGTCACCCGAGTCAGTCAGCCCCTCCTGGCCCTGGTGGTGCCTCTCCAAGGCACCATCACTCCCTGGAAGGGAGGGCCTCTTCCTTCTTGGGGTCACTGGCTCTTGACTGGGAAAATGTTCACCCTTCCTGCCCTAGATACTGAGAAAAAGAGGTAGATATCTAATCCTTTGAAAGAAGGTAAGGATCATTAGCTGGGGTCAAAAGGGAACAATCTGGCATCAATCATGTCACTAAGCAGAGATGGCAAAACTCAGGAGACCACCTGCCCAACCCCATGGGGCCAGTGCCCTCTAAGCATCCTTCAAGAAGGAAGCAGCTATTCCATCCACGGCAAGTAGCCTATAATGCAAACGAAACTGGACCAGAGCAAAGACTTGAGTTTTTAAAAAGGATTTTCTAAGGAGGGTTTATTCACTAAACAGAGGAGGGGAGAAAAAAAAAAACCACACACAGTATAGCATTGCATTTTTATAAGCGCAAACTTTATCGATTTTGTCCTGCAATAAATTCACATCTAACCAAAGGTTTAGTCACTAGAAGAGCAAGCTGCACACACCCCCCATCCCGAGCACCAGATGCTTCTCTATTTCCAGGCTGTGGGTCTCATGCTATGCAGGGCTGAGCCCGGAGTGCTGTTTAGCTGTTGCAAAGTATTGCAGTGAAAATATACCACGGCAAGGATCAGCATTTCTCCCCCCTGAAGGAGCACAAAGGGAATGCCATATGTTGAGAATATCACCAGGAGACAATGGGGAGGCAGTTTCAAGTTACTGGGGAACTCAATTACAAAGAAAAAGTGTATAGTTGGAAGCTTCAAGGAAATTAGCATTCCCAACCATCCTATGTACTTTTTATGAATTTGACTATTTGCTCATCATCTACCCAATGAATAATGGGCCAATATGGAGATGGGACTGGTGACCCTGAGCTAAGTGCAGGCAGTTACTTCAGAGAAAAACCTTTACTTTCAATTCTAAGGGCACCAGTGGGCTTTCAACTTCACCCTGGAAGGATGTCATTGTTTAAAAAAAGTGATGTGGAAATTCTCAGCCAGGTCAGTGTTGTGGCCCTGACCAGAGTCCAGGGACCCAAGGCTCAGCACTGACTAGCTCTGTGCTTTTAGACAAGACTCTTGATATTTTCCATCTGCCAAAGAAGGGATTGGTACGTTACTCTACAGAACACCTAATGATACAGATTCATTATACAGGTTATTGAATGTTCAGAGCAGCTGAAGACCTATCCCCTGCTGGTGGGATGCAAGATAGTGCAACCACTTAGGAAGATATCAAACTAAAGATATCAAACTGCTTCCAATCAACAGGAATCAACACCTACTCTTAGATCCAGCAATGCTACTACCAGGAGTTTCCTCAAGGAAAGTGAAAACTTACTTAAAAATATTTCATCAAGATTCAATAGTGGCCTCATTCACAGTGGCAAAAACACTCCTGGAAACAACCCAAATATCCATTGCTGAACAAGCAAACCACGGCACGTTTATACAAAATAGCACCAATCCACAGTACAAACACTACTGGCTCATGTGACACCAAGGATGTATTCCAACATTATACTAAGTGAAAGTCTGATTCCATTTATATGAATCTTTAGGAAAGACAAATCTGATCTATGGAGACAGAAAGCAGATCAGTGCAGGTCTGGATTGTAAGGAAGATGCATGGAAGAACTCTAAAGGAAATCTCCTTTGTCCTGCTCGTAATGGTATATACAGCTGTCAAAAGTCTTGGAACTGTGCGTTTAGAATGTGTTTTGTTGCATGTTAGTTGTTTTCAATAAAATTGACAGAAAAGGAGGGCTGATCCTGGAGAGTCTAATTCAGTTGGAGTTCCAACTCTTAGGAGACTCATTTACCTTAAGTTACTGTTTCCTTTCTAGATAACACCAGACACAAGATGCCCTGAAAACTTACAAAGGGATCATTATATAGCAGCCCATGGATATAAAGCAAGAGCACAAATTACTACTGACTCTGAAAGCACTCCGAGAAGGTACAGGTAAGGTAAACTGGTGACCCAGAGGCTGAACTCTGCAAGTGGGCCCCACGTGCTGAGGCTGGGAGACAGGAGCCAGTCAGGGCAAAGCCAGTGAAAGATAGCTTCTCCTCCAGGGAAAGCCAGGGCTGCAGTAAGCAATGGTGACAACATTCACTGAACAAGAGGTGAAACACTTCATTTGTGCTACCAAGGCTGGAAATGCAAAGATGATTACAACATGGTGCTTGTGAAGAACCTTAATCTGATAAGTTTTGATGTGAGGTGTTCCCCAAAGGCTTGTGTGAGACAATGGAGGAATTTTCAGGGGTCAAATGATTGAGAATACAACCAAATCAGTGGATTAACCCATTTGATGGGTTACTAATTTGAATAGATCAATAGGTGGTAACTATAGACAGAGCATGACTGGAGGAACCAAGTCATTAGGAGTGTGCCCTTGAGGATTATGATCCATGGCTCATTGAATTCAAGCTTATTCCGCTTTCAGGCTGTCATGAACTGAGCAGCTTTCCTCCACCACACTGTTCCACCATGAGGTTCCACCCCAAGTCCCTCACAGAGCAATGGAGTTGAACATCCGTGGACTGAACCTCAAACTGGAGGCCAAAGTGAATTTTTCCACCTCTAAGTTTTCCTTGTCAGGTATTTTAGTGACAGCAATGCAAAGCCAACCGACTCCAAAATAGATATGCACAATCTAATGTACAACGTGATGAAGCAAGGAAGGCCCTTATCAGTTTGGGGTTTAGAGAGGCTTTGAGGAGAAGAACCCCCAGGAAAACGCTGGGTAAGTAAGCCAGCTGCTTAGTTGAAGGAAGGCTGGGGAAATAGACAGTGCTCACTGATGAGACAGCTTGGAGGTGCTGGGGAACTTTCACTGGCCTGTGATGGGCATTGTCATTTCCTGTTAGCCACAGGCTGATTCCTGGAATGGTTATCCATCATGCTCATGGCAGGTCAGTCGAGTGACACTTTCTGATATTCATTCAGTCACCACAATGTTGCCATTATGTACCTTGCTCCATGCTAGGTTTCAGGTTCACTGAATGCAGATGGTGTCTTCCTACAGACGCCATTTGTCACTAGATGAAAGCACTCCCACAGGGCTCCCCACACCGTTCCTCAGCTCACTTCTGGAACCCAGTTGCCCGATTTCCCTTCCCCTCCAGGGCCCACAGTACCAGTTTCACATTGGGGTCTGCTTATTCATGTCATGTCATGTCACAGGTTTTTCAAGGGATTATGGGAAACGGGGGCTGGGAGCTGCAAGGAGATTACCCCCAGGCTGTGGACCATGACTGGCTACCTGTGGAGCTCACAGGCTTGCTTTATCCTACTCTTCCCCAGTGGCTTCGTCATCAATTCGTACTACAGACTGAGCCAAATGAGTCTGAAGAAAGTTAAGGCCACAAACCAGTGACAGAAGCAGAAGTCACCACAGTCCCACCATCACAATGCAGTCCCCAAATCATCATGAATGGGGCAAGCCAGTCACTGGTTGAATTATTTCAGGCTGGGAAAGTTAGTCAACTTCAGACAGGTCCGTGATAAAAGCCGGGGCATGTGGGTGGAAAGGGGGACTTAAAGTTACGTTTACCAAGAATCAAGTTCTCATTGGTTCACAATAGTCTACCACCCACATTCAAAGGCCCAAACAGCCACTGCCATTTCTCCCAAGGGCAGAGACATCACAGGAGAAGAAATCAAATAATGGGAAAAGAAAGTGACCCGACTATGTCGAGTCCTTATCTTGGTGGCAGTTTAGATGCTGAACTGTGAAGCAGGGGTCACCTAGAGCTATAGACCAGAAATGGGGAGCTGCAGGAATGGCTGCCTTTGCTGCCCCCCAGGGTGTTCTCCCTTCAGTTTCCCCCTCCTCCACACAGGCCAGAGCCACAGGCATGGAAAGTGTCCTCAGTAATCTTTGTGGTCCGACAGCAGGGCCCCAGCCTTCACCACACCCCCCAGGGGGCTGGAGCATTTTCCTGTGTCTCCACATGGCCTCAGGAAGAGACATGAATACCCGTCATTATACCACACTTAGAGGCTCCCTCAAACACCCACTGCCGATAAAGGTGCCATTAGGACAAAACCAGGCACCCAAACTGATGCTTTGCTTTGCAAGGGAGCGGAGTCTTGTTTTTCCTCGTCTGAAAATTATGAGGCTGCCCATGTTTCATGTTCTAAGACCTAAGATGACTTTTAGCCTTCTGTTACCAGTTAATACCTGTACTGGGGGGGGGGGGGGAATACTAAAGCAGAGTCAGCCTTAGTTGGGGAAGCACCTTTACCGTCTATGAATCAAGTAAAGTTGAAGGGCAACTCCTCCCCAGTGTGCATGTGACAGACTGAGGAACATAGAAGGGATACATATAGGCTCTCCGAAATAATCGTCAAAAGTTTAGGCTATTAGGGGAGGGAGTCTGGGGGGAGGAAGGATAGTAGAATGAATTAGACACTATCATCCTATGTACCTACAGGACGACACGACCAGTAGAATTCTATGTTATGTACAACCAGAAAAATGAGAGAATTCTCTCCATTTACGTATGATGTATCAGTGCATTCTACTGTTATGTATAACTAAAACACAGTTTAGCCTATGCATTTCTACAACAAAGGAACTGGACAAAAGACAAAAATTTCAAGAAATCCTCTCAAAGGGACCCAATGAGGGGCATAGGTTGCCTCCATGAAGGAGGACTTGCTGCTAAGAATAGTTGGATTGCCTTCTATGCTACATTTTGAGTAGTTAACATTTAAGCCTCTCACTTGAATGTGCATAAGAGTCCTCTAGGGACTTACCAAATGCAGTTTGGAATTCCACAGAGCTGGGGTGGTGTCCAAATGCACAGGTGATGCCCCCTTGGTGGTGGATGTTTCCAGGATGACACGCAGAACTACTGCCCCCTGGGTATATGGTTCATCATTCCTGCAGGGCTCTGGGGGATGCCCACCCACTAGGGTGGGTCTGGTTGGCTCAGGAAGATTCCATCCAGGCCCTTGGCTATCATTTTTACCACAGGTGAGTCATACACCATAAACCTAGTAGGTATTCTACAATGTTGTGTGTCTCTTAAGTGCTGATCTTGGAGTAGAGTCAATTCCACCCAAGCCAACAAACACTTATTGGACTCCGAGACATAAAAGATGAAGGAATAGGCTTGCTCTTGGAGTTTGCAAGCTGGCACAATGCATGAAACAGGATAAACTCAAAGTCTTGGGTAACTCTGCTTTGGTAACCACAGGGTCTACATACGATACTTGGGACAGTATCTCTCCTACTCCTACAGTCCCATCCGTGAAGAACTCCCACATCCCAAACTTTCTACCATTGTTCTGCTAACACCATTGCTCTAAGCCATCATCCTTCATGGGGTCATACAGTGACCACCTCCCCGGCCATCCTTCCTCTCCCCTTGTCCCTACACAGCTCATGCCTTCGTATCTATGTGCTTGGCAGAGTCTCCTGGTATTTCCCTAATTACACTATTTAAAAATCATAGACATTTACCCAAATACACTTTCCTTTTGGAATCGATTGCCTGCTTCTCTTACAGTACTCATCTTTTCAACTGTATATTTTACTTATTTACTGTCTTCCCCCACTGAAATCAAAACTCGGCAGGGGATTGTCTGCTCTATAAATGACTCTCCCCAGGACCTTTATGAATGACTATGTCCCCAGAACAGGGACTGACATAATAGGCACAGTCAAATTTGGTAGATTGAAGAATCAGTCTTCCTTCCACCCTAAGAAGGAGGGGGTCTGATGTCAGTTTCCACACTCTTATAATTTGAGAGCAGAGAATAACTTTCAGAATCAGGACAGATAAAGTGTTAGACACACCCACGTTCTGCCTAAATAATTCCTTTAAACTAACCCATATCCTAGCAAAAAAATAGAAACAAGCTCCCTTCATGTCATCACTTGGAATTAAGAGACATGAATTAATTTGTTCTCACTAGTTTAACAGGTTTAGAATCAGCTCCGAGTTGGGGTAGTGTGGAGACTTTCTTCAGTTCATAGGAAAAAAGAAATGCCTAAAAATATCAGCCCCATAAGAATACCTTTGTCTTTGGTGGTTTGCGTGAAAATTGTTTCCTATTTTTGACATTGATTTTCATGTTTAATTGACTTGGGAAGTGATTGTGAAACTCCAATTTTGATCTTTTGCATCCTATGTGGCAAGATGCTTTTTTGAAATTCAAGACATCAAAATGTTCACTTGGTATCTGTCCATGGTACCAGTGGAACCCCAATGCTCCCCCTTTTTTTTAAAGAGCCATATGAAAAAGGTTTGTTGCATCCCATTTGGGGGTGTGACCATGAAGGGATGTGGGAAATGAGGTACAAAGCACAATTTTATGTCTTTGCAGCCCTTTACCCACATCTTAAGGAAATCCCATCTCACTAGAAGGACCACCTATTAATACTGCCTTTCCTTTTATTGTCTCCTCCCAAACCCTGCAGTCCTAGGGAGAGCTTTGGCTCACTTAAGAGCTATGGTCTATTAAAAAAAAAAAGTCTTTCAATAACCGATTACAGCTGGCTGCAGGAATTCCTGAGGCATACTTCTGAGAAAAGAGACCTATGAACAAACCCAGAAAGCAACAATGACTCTCCACCACTCCCCTTCTTCCTCTAATCCTGATGCTTTTCTCCTTTTCAATGTAAGCTGAGGAAAATTAAGGTTCCATTTCCAACACCTACTGGAGAACACCATAAAAGCATTAAAAAAAAAAAAACCCAGTGATGCTCTTGAAATGCAAAAACACTCCCCAGCCTGGCCCACAGCCAGCATAGGGAAATTTTGGTTGGAAATTATTCGAGTTTCTAGACAAGTATCAATACTTCCTTAATGCCACAAGGAATGAAAGGCCCAAGATAGCACCTAAAAACTGCTTTTGTCACAAGTGGGGATTCCAGCAGAGGGAAGAAATGGAAGCAATTTTTGGTGATGATGATGAACCTTAATGCACGTAATTGCTAGTGTCTTCTTACACAAATACACTGCATAATTCATTAAAATTATTGATCTGTTCTACTGAACCAGGTTATAAAGAAATTCAGGAGAGATGACATTTGCCTGAACATAGGTTTCTTTGCACATCGTCAAAAGAGTTGAAAGTAAAATGATACTATCCCGTTTTTCTACAGTCTTACAGAAACTGCAAACCTCCAGAACAGTTGAGGATGAAAAGATCTTTGAATACCTAGAATGTAGCCGTAACAATAATGTTCTTGAAGCCACAGGCAAAAGCTTCACGCTGAATGTCGTTAGGCGAGAAGGAGTTATCGTTTCTTCCTCTAGATGGGCACTTCAGCTTCCTCCAGTTTTCTACTATGGAAACATGTATGGACATTCAACGTCCATCTCCCAATAGTTGTGCTATTTTATTTTCCCTACAGAATTAAGTTTTGTCTAAGGTTCTGATGTGCCTTACGACCAGGTGCTAGAACACAGCAACTGAGAAGCAGCACACAGCACAAGGCATAAGGTGGGAAGGTTAAAATGTACCTAAAGCAGCATTGGGGAGGCGGTAGCATCTGCACAGTGTGTCACAGATCTAGTCAAGTCTCAAGGATCAACGGCCTTCCCCTGGGCCTCCAAGGTGCCAGTGCATAGAAGCAGACCATTTGTCAGAGTCCATTTGCCTAAATCCACTTGGCAGAGTTGGCTCGTTTCTCTTCACTACCTCTGAATCTCCAGCAGTTTGTCTGCATGTGCTGGTTTTACCAGCTTGTTCTTCCCAGTTCTGGATGACCAGTTTTCAGGAATGGTTTGTTTTTGACCCAGCCCCCCTACAGCTGCTGTGAGAAGAAAGCTGTAGGCAGAGTGGTTTGCAGAAGAGCCTCCCTTGGTTTAGGGGAAACAGAGCCAGGGCATCATCAGCATCTGCCAACCTAGGCAGGAGCCTGGAGGGGAAGGAGGAATGGAGGTGTCAGTCCCTTTCACACATCTGTGCATATATTTAATGGTAAGTGATCACCTTCACATTTATTTGGAAAAAGCTTATGTATCTAATATTCATCCAATACAATCAAAAGGTTAAGAATATAGATGTAAGGATAAGGAATATTCACACAACAATTTTATTTCAAGAATTATACATTCCCATGGGCTGAGGTTGTGGCTCAGTGGTAGAGTACTTGCCTCATATGCATGAGGCCCTGGGCTCGATCCTCAGCACAAAAGATTGTGTCCACCTACAACTAACAAAGTACTTTAAAGAATTATGCTTTCTCAAGATGGCTTTTTATGAACCAGTCAACATTTCTTAAAATGCTGTTATTAAGAAAACCAGGCCAACTAAAACATGCCAGAAATGGTCAAAAGCTGTGAACTTATGACAGTACCAATGTAAGTGGTTATACACTCACACACGTTGAGAAAACAAGCCTGAAAGGTTGATCACTGGATGAAAAGGACCACAGTCCCATTATATTGCAATTCACCCCAAACCACAGAGAAGGTTAAAATACATGTTGGTTTGGGGTCCTTTACCAAGAGACACAGGAAATGCATAGTATCCATCTTACGTTTTTGAAGTTTAAGGGATAACTTCAGTTTTCTTGAATATTTTATTTATACAGCTCATTCCCATCTCTACAAGATAGATGTTAGCCACCATATCTATAGTATGTATGAGCACCATGAACACCAAGACAACACAGAGCGCCACCAGGAAGGCGAGCAGGGGAGGGACAACAATGCCCAAGAATCTGGTGTGCTTGTTGGAACTTGATCTATCAGTTTTTAAAAGTCCAGATTTGGTCTTCACACTTACAATAAAAGCTGTATTTACAATCTTTGATATTTCAAACCTTAAAGATAACAGAATAAGACCTCAAGTGGTAAGTCTACAAAACCAGAGTGACAGTCTCATGGGTGGTTTGAAGGGGTGGACGTCAAGAGTCTAGGAGGAGGAGATTATCAATAACTCTGCTGGATAAATGGATGGTAAAGAGACATGTAACAAAGACACTGAGCAGTTTTTAACTAAAGTGAGGCCCAGTTCAACATGCGTTAGATCACTCTGGCTACTTTCAGCATGGGGAATCCTGTGGAGGAATTAGAGTTCCCAAGTATTTGTCGAGTGGACTGAAGGACGGAGGGAAACCTATTAAAGATGCCACATTCGTCAAAACACATGGGATATCCATGGTTGGACTAACACACTCTGCCATGTTGGTCCTCCCAGTGTTGGCATGCAATGGGTGTCCCTCCTGGACCATCCCAGTTCAGGGACTGCCACTTCTTCCACTCTGAGATTTCCGAGCCAAGAACTGTAGCCTGCCATATTGACTCAATGTCTCTGAAAGTGCTTCTGACTTCTTATACATCTGTACCTTTTTACTGGACAGGGCATCCCAGGGCCCAAGATTTATAACTTCTGTGTTTCCCGTCATACTGGCCCAGTGCTTAGTACATTCCTGGTATTTTTTGATTGTATACAGAATGCTAGTACACTTCCCCCCCAAAAAAATTTCTGTTACAGGAGAAATCATTTGATCTCTTGGATCTCAGTTGCCTCCCCTCTAAATAAAGGGCTTTGAGCTCAATAATCTCTTGGGTCACTGTGGCACTAAAATTCATTCAGAAGTGGTTAATAATCAATACAATCTGATCTCCTTTAGTATTTGTTTCATCAGGTCATACCCTCCTTAGACACTGTCAGTGTTTCCTGCCTCATCAAGTCTACAGGCCTCTGTCCAGCTTTAGGGACTTGCCTTCAGTGGAAGACACTCCATACCTCTAACAATACCCCTTTCCCTACCCCAAGTCTCACCCTCCGAGTTCCCTCATCTTGTCAAAAATCTATCCACCTCTGACATCCATCCTCAGAAGTCCATCCTCCGACAACTTCAGCCATGACTGCTCTCCTCTCTTTGAGACCTTAACACACTTCAGCTTGTCACAGCTGATTTACCATTTGCTTTTCCATGTGCAGATATTACTTTCCAAACTCCGTTTTCCTGATAAAACCCTGTATACTTCTTTCACATGCCGATAGTGACAGAACACTGCTTGGTAAAGAAAGCTCAAGGAGACCTGTGGTTTAATGGAACTCTACCCCTCTGCCCCACAAATTGAATTTCACTATACCCAGCCTGAATTCTTATGCTGAATAGCAGATCTTGGAAGAAAGGTCAAGAGATTGAATTATGCATCAAAGAACAGCAATTTGCTTCACAATTCCCGATTTTCCCCATAACTTGCTTTGAAGCAGCTAATCGGGGCAAAATTACTGCCTTTGATCATAAGGATTCAGTGACTCATACTGGTTAAGAGCTGACTTAAACATAATGAGACTTAAACATCCTCCAGCCCCTTCCTGGATACAGGGGCCCAAAAACACAGAACTTGCATGCAGAAGGGATGTGGGAAACGGATCACCGTAGGAGCTGCCAGCCTTGGGCTCCCAGCTCACTCTACACCACTGCCTGCCCACCCTCTGTGGGGGCCTGCATGAGCATGTGAAGCTGGCCTTGTGAGGGTACCCCATAATCCTGTTGCCAACAGGAATGGTGGTGGCTAAAGGATTCCTTCCTGCCTACCTGATGACATCACACATCCCTGGGAGAGAGGATCATGCCTCTCCAGACCCCCTGGAAGCCTATAAGATGTTCCTCACCAGCAGCATCCAGCAGGAACATGGTTTAAGTCAATGAACTATGCACCTTGGGAGAACAAATTCCATGGCAAGGGCACATGATCAGCATTCAAGGCATGCTCAGCAGTGACAAGTAGCAGCACCTCAACAGAGGAGCAGTAGGATCGTGGGTGGAGTGAGTAAAAGAACATGCTTCATAACTGTAGATCACTATAATTATAAAATGCTTCTGAGAATAAATACTATTGACCAATCTTTGGGTCAACTTTTCACAACATACCTAGTGAGGTGTACACTGACTTTTTTAAGCATATGAACTTTAGATAGCTTTCTCTAGGCCATATTTTTACCCGTTTCTTCCAAATACAAAATACAGTACCACTGAAATAAAAAAATAATAAAAGCTCCAGTTTTATTATTTCTAAAAAAGTCGTGAACAATTATATATCTACATGTGAAGTCAATCTCCTGTAATCATACCCCAGTAGATTTTGCTCTATTTTCACTGCACTTGTGAGGAATTATATATACATTCAAACTAAGCAATGTGAATAATAGTTTCTCAGAAATTCTGTATTGGTCTATTTCCACAGCAGAGCTTTCTCATTAGAGTTCTCAGTTGCTGTTTCAGTCTTCACTCCCGAGTTAATACTACTTGGTCTTCTATGTAAAAATTCTCCATAGCAGCCAATGAGGAGTGACACAGTCCTCAACACATGGCTGGGGTCTCAGCAAGGTCTATAAAGCTGCCAAGAATTCCAATCAGTCAAGATACCAGAGCCCTGCAAGACAGCATTTCCAAGTGTCACTCAGCCCCACAGATGCTACCAAGCTCCTAAAGTCTCCAAGAACAGGTGAGACTTGGGTCCATCAAAATAAGGAGATGCAGCTACATCACTGAGCAGGGACAAGAGCACCCAGGCACTGCAGGGAGGAGTGGGGT